>NC_092872.1:204863030-205192030 GCF_028372415.1 Notamacropus eugenii
AGTTTCCTGGCATGGTACTGGCAGATTGTCCATAGTCTCCATTTCCATACCTGTTCTCAACAGATCATCATCAATCAATGCTGAGGTCATTGACCATCTTTATGTCAGGTTGAAGTCAATCCCTTCTTAGCTAAATTTCCAACTGAAGAAGAGGTTTTGAGGGCCATTAGGCTCCTTTCATGTGGCAAAGAACCTGGTGCTGATTCTATTCCAGCTGAGATTTACAAGATGGGGGACCATTGCTCATACAAAAACTGACTGAAATTTCCTAGGTTATATGGCAAGAGGAGGTTATCCCCCAGGAGTTCAAGGATGCCTCCATTGTCCATCTCTATAAAGGTAAAGGGAATAGACTGCCCTGTAACAAGCACAGGGGGGAGTCTTTCCTTTAGTCATTGCTGGCAAGATTTTTGCTAGAGTCCTCCTTAATAGGCTGATCCTTCACCTGGAAGATGGCCATATACCTGAGTGTCAGTGTGGCTTCAGAAAGGGCCAAGGAACAGTTGATATTGTGTTTGCTGCCCAACAACTCCAGGAGAAATGCCAGAAACAGAACAGAGGTCTGTATACAACGTTTGTAGATCTGACCAAGGCCTTTGACACTGTTTGTCATGAGGGCTTATGGAAAATTATGTCAAAATTTGGTTGCCCAGAAAAATTTATCAGCATTGTACATCAATTTCACGATGGCATGTTTGCCTGGCTTCTGGATAGTGAACAATGCTCTCATGCCTTCCCAGTCACCAGTGGAGTGAAACAGGGCTGTGTGCTTGCTCCCATGCATTTTAGCATGATGTTTTCAGCCATGTGGTGAAATGCTTTCAATAAAGATGAACATGGCATCAAAGTCAACTACTGTACTGATGGCAAGTTCTTCAATTTTAAAAGACTACAAGCAAAGACCAAAGTGGAGGGAGTGTTGGTGCATGATTTTCTATTTGCAGATGACTGTGCACTCAATGCAGCCTCTCAAGCTGAGATGCAACAAAGTATGGTTCAGTTCTCTGCTGCCTGTGCTAATTTTGGCCTAATAATTAACACCAAGAAAACACAGGTTCCCCATCAACCACTACCACACCACTCACATGTGGAACCATCAGTTACAACAAATGGAGAAGTTTTGAATGCTGTGGATAAGTTCACTTACCTTGGTAGTATACTTTCCAGCGATGTACACATTGACAATGAGGTTGATGCATGCATTGCCAGAGCTAGTTCAGTGTTTGGGAGGCTCTGAAGAAAAGTTTGGGAGAGAAGAAGTATTAGACTGACTACCAAACTGAAGGTCTACAGAGCTGTTGTGCTGACCTCATTGTTGTATGCCTGTGAAACATCTTGATTTATATTTTGTCACTGGACCCAGAGGGCTTCAGGGGAGAAAGAGAGGCTGGTGACTTTGCACAGCCCTATCTCACTTAAGTTTAATTCACATGTATATCATGGCATCATCTTTGAGAACAAAGGACAAACATTAATAATCCCTATAGGTAGAGAAATAAGACTGCCAAAGAAGCCAGAAATGATAGCAGACAGGAAAGATCACATCTCTTGGGAGCTAAGGGAACTACAGGAAGTACGGTAATAAGAGAGGCTTAAAAAAGGGGAGAAGTGACTTGTGATTATCTGCTTGGAGCACTGGAAGTAAAAGCAATGATGAAAAACAGGGCTTTATGCAAGGAGCCACTGAGGGGAGCACTGATAGGAAGTAGAAACCCTTGGGCATGCCCTACAAGAGGTTTAAGGTAGTATGTTAAATACCTGAGACTATATAGGCTGCTGGGTGAAGAGTTCTTTACTGATGGCAGTGTTATTTTTAATGGATTTTGCAAACAGTTCTACCTGTTTCTCTTATGAAGATGATCATGTTTTGAGCTTTGTGAATCAGTGTGCTTATTAGGGGCTTTGGTGACAACATCTTAAAGAATTGTAAGATATTAAAGTTCTTGGATCATCTGAATGGAAATGATGACCTGGAAATATCTCTAAAGTATACTCAATGTCCTTAATTTATCAGAAGTCATTCTGACATAAAGTATATATGCAGAAAATAATAAGTAAGTTTTCTGTTTCTATCACACCTCACTGGTTTGTTAACTGCAAGGTACCAAATCTAAGGCACCATACCAAAGAAAATGCGGAAAAAAGTTTATAAAGCCTTTAAAAGTTCGTTAATTTTATTTTAAGCATTAGTCTTTCCTGTTCATCCCATATTCTTGAGAGGGTAAATCTATTTATATGTAACTGTATATTTATCTAATGATTATTCATTTAAAAACTTATGAACATTTTAATAGATGTTTCCTTACAAAATATTCATAATCATCAAGTGAGGTGGAAAATAAAGCTTTCAAAAAAGAGAGATCTGACTAAAGACAGCAATATTTAGTAGGAACTGAATAAGGTATGTATCATCCCTGTTGTGCTGTCTGCTACTAGAAACAAGGATGCTTTCAATAAGTCTTGAAAAGATGAATTTATGTCTTCATGCCTTTATTCAATCACAAAAGTTATTTTTATCCACCTGAGTCTATAAAATATCTAATATAAAGGAATAATAACAAGATAGAAACAAGTTCCAGCATGATTTCTATCTGATTCATATCAAAAAAGGTGAGATTGAGATAATTGGCAATAGTGTAAGGTACGTTTTTCATGCACAGTAGTTTGTGTATATATCCACATGGATTGCTGAAATTCAGCTTTTAGGGACAAGCAAATCATTATCTCTGGAATCTCACTAACCCCTCTCTAGGACAGATGGTGGCACCTGCCTTTGGGGGAATAAGAGTAGGAGAGAAGAGGCTGCTGCTGTGATCTTGGGGTTCTAGACTAAAATGATATTTACATGTCCCCCCAACATTGCTTGTCTAAGCAAAATGATTTTGGTTTTGGTTCAAGTTGTTTTCCAACCATAATTCCTTAAAGATGAAGGGACACAGCTCATATCAGAAGCCTTGGTTCCTTTCCACTAAATGCCAGTTACACAAAAGTTACATTAATACAAGTAATTAATAGTGAAGAAACTCATTTATCTAAGCAGATGGCAAACAGAAAAAAGTTATACAAATTAGATTACGCCAGACAATTCATAGAGTGAATGAACTCTTCCACTGGGAACAAGATATCTTAGCTCATCTGAGAGTCTCCGATCTCAGTAAAGAGACCTCTTCGGAAGCAAGCTGAAAATCAGGAACATGCTGAGGGAGCCATCATTCCCCTAATATCTACCTCCTCAAGTCTGTTTTCTTTCTCTCTAGGTTTCTTCCTAAAGAGAATTTAAAACTACATATGTCTTCTCCCAAGGAAAAAAAAAATCTTTAAAAGGGGCACTCTTGTTTCCCAAGCTCTCATGCCAATTCTGGACCCCCACACAGGTATTGCATGATAGCAGACATTTACATGGGGCTTTATACTTTGCAAAGTGCTTTATATGCACTATCTGTTTTTCTTCTTTTTTAATTTTTTCAATATTTACTTTGTAGATCTTTGATTTCATCAATGTGAATACTTCTTCCATCAATGGAGTTTGCCCCACCAAGTTTTAGTAGGCAATCTTTGTGAATTAGTGAGTCTGGGAAAACAATAAGCTGGTAGCCAAGCCTCTGATGATGAGCCTTTCTAACTTAGCCAGCCTGGTCCTCAGACCACACAAGTATTCAGACCACTGCTAGAATCATACACTAAGCCTCCTTAGCTTGGTGGGATCTGTCAGAACTTGTGCATAATTGGGAAGCCTTTAAGAATCCAGGATAGCCTCTGCACTAGGATGAGGCATCAACATAGGACTTTAGAGGAGGAGTAAAGAAACCCCTGTTCTTTGTTAATTCAGATGATGTAAACTTAAATCATTAGAATAACTTTCTAAGGGCAAAATGCCTCCCTGCTACTGCTATAGCAACAAGTCATTATAATAAATGCCAAGATTAGGCCTCCAAGGTTCAAAACAAGGACCAGTATTTGAAAGTTACAGTCATAGTTTGTTGAGTATAAGGAAGAATCTACCAAAACGGAGGGTTGCCCAACGACTAATTCAACAAAATATCCAATGTATATTCTAAGACTTACTATATGGAAGGGTTTTGTGCTATGTAATAAGAAAGATATAAAATTTAGAAATGGCTTCCATCCACAGAGATGGAATTTATCAAGATAAATGTTCAGATCAATAGATTACAATATGGTATGCATAGGATGCAATGTGCTAGGAGATCTAAAGAGGAAATGATTAAGTTGGGAAGAATCAGAGGCTTCTGAGAGGAGATGATATCTATAGATACTTAGGATTCCTAAGAAGATGAGCTTTGAAGGATAAAGGATAAGATGTCAACAGTGGAAACTGAGGAAGAAGACATTCTAGACCAAAATAACCTAAACAATTCTACAGAGAGAAAAAATTGTGGAAAGTGTTCCAGGAATGGTGAATTATGGTTTGGCTGAAGGGATGATTAAAGGAGGGATACTGGTATAACACAGGGCCAAAAAAAGAGAGATTGGCGCCAGATTACATCCCTCCCAGATCTAATGTTCTGTGAGTCTAGGTTTCTATATTTGCCATGTTGTATAAGAAATTAGGTTATATGACGTCTAAGATCTCTGCCAAATCTAAGATTCTATATTCTACTGAATGCACAGGACAGTATTAGACATTCTTCCATTATATAACTGGTGTGTGTGTGTGTGTGTGTGTGTGTGTGTGTGTGTGCATGTGTACATGCTTTATTGCTTTACAGAGATCTTGAGCTCCTTCAGGAGTGTGAGGACAGACAGGAACTATCTACAAAGTGAGCTCAGACCTTTGAATTAAAAGGACTAACAAAACTCAAATTTGCATTCTTCATAATCCCTTTGCCTTGCCTACCAGTGAGCCTCCAATAGCAGAGCCTGCGTACTTTGCTAATCCCTGCAGCATGTTTGATCCTTTATTGATGCTTATTCTAGTGTAGTACTTCTAAGAAATGGATAGAACTCTGCAAATTTGAAAAGTTGAAAATTTTCCTTTATTGTTACATGGGCTATTTGTGATAAACGAAAAGAATCCCCTTAAACAACATAAGACATGCATCCCCAGAGAAGGGAGAACTATATTGCAGAGATATGTAGGGAAAAGCAATAACTCTTGAGACTAGGGTTTGAATCTTGGCTATACTACTTAGCACCTGTATGACCAGGTGCAAGTCTCTTAAACTTTCTAAGTCTTGGTTTCCTCAACTTGTATTACCTACTTTATGGGCTGTGAAAGGAAAAGAGCTGCACAGACTATCTAAGGTTACATAAATGTGAGCTATTATGCTAATGATACTATAAATTCCTCAATAAGCCATCATTGTACTGGGAAGGGCAGAACAAGAATGGCCAAAGGAAGTAGATACTTTCTCAGGACTGCTAAGAAGATTGGAAGAGGGCACCTTGCCATCCCTGATGAGTTCATTGTTGCCTAGTTTAGGAGAGCTACATCCTACATCACTGAGAGAAATAGCAAATGTGATTGCTGAGCAATTGCAAGTCATCTTTTAAAGATTGTGAAGAATGGGAGAGTTACTATAAGACTGGAAAAAGACAGATGTAGGCTTGACTTTAAAAAAATGAAGAAAATGGAATCTAAAACCTATAGACCACTGATCATGACGTTGCTTTGTCAAAATTCTGTTAAAAGAATGGTTAGTGAATTCCTGGAAAAGAAAATTTGTGATCACTGAGAACCATCATGGCTTTTTTTGGTATTTATCTAGTATTTTATTTTTTTCCCAGTTACATTTTTAACATCTGTTTTTAAAACTTAGAGTTCCACATTCTCCCCCTTTCTCCCTCTTCATGAGCCCTTCATGTGATACACAAGCAATTTGATATAGGTTACACATGTGTAGTCATGCAAAATATATACATAATAGTCATGTTGTGAAAGAAAACACAGACAAAACCTCCAGGAAAATAAATAAAGTAAAAAAAGTAGGTTTCAATCTGTATTGACACCAGCAATCCTTCTTCTAGGAATGGATAGCATTTTTCATCATAAATCCTTAAGAGTTGTCTTGAATCATTGTACTGCTGAGTGTAGCCAAGTCCTTCACAGTTGATCAACTTAAAATATTACTGTTATTTTGTACATAGTACATTTCACTTTCCATCATGTCTTTCAAGTCTTTCCAGGTTTTTGTGAGAGCATCCTTCTCATTTCTTATAGAACAATAAAATTCCATTATAATCACATGCGACAACTTGTTTAGCCATTCTTCAATTGATAGCCATCCCCTTAATTTCCAATTCTTTGCTCCCAGAAATGAGCTGCTGTATTCTTGTACATATAATTCCTTTTCCTTTTCCTTTTTTATCTCTTTTGGGATACAGACCTAGGAGTTGCGTTGCTAGATCAAAGTGTATGTCTGGTTTTATAACTCTTTTGTCACAGTTCCAAATTACTCTAGAGAATGGTTGAATCAGTTTACAACTCCAGCAACAGTGCATTAATATCTCATTTTCCCCACATGCCCTTCAACATTTCTCACTTACCTTTTGTCCTATTAGACAGTCTAATAGGTATGAGGTAGTACCTCAAAACTGTTTTAATTTGAATTTCTCCAATCAATAATGAACTAGAAAAAATTTTCACATAGCTATAGAGAGCTTTGATTATTTCATCTGAAAACTGATTCCATTTTTGATCATTTATCATTTGGGAAATGGATCTTATTTTTATAAATTTGACTCAGTTCTCTATATGTTTGAGAAATGAGGCCTTTATCAGAGAAATTTACTGGAGTCTACTGAACGGGAAGATCCAGGGAATGCTATAAAATACAGTTCATATAGATTCTAGTTAAACATTTAGCAAAGTCTCTCATTCCATTTTAGTGGAAGAAATGTAGGTCATTGGGCTAGATGAAATAAAATAAATTGTTCTGGGAACTGGTTGAGTGGCCAAATTAAAAAAAAAAGTCATGGATAGCTTCATGTTGGCTTGGAAGTAAAGTGTTCCAGAGATTCATGCCAGATCCTGGGCTAGTCAATATTTTTATTAATGATCTCGATAAAGACAAAGAAGGCATACTTATAATATCTATAGATAACACAGAGTTGTGATGGATAGCTAATAAACTAGAACTCAAAAATATTTCAGTAGGCTGTCTAATAAAATGAAATACATTAGGGATAATTTTGAAGTCTTACATGTGGGCTGAAGAATTAACTTCACGACTATAATATGGGAAAGACGTAACTAGGAAGCAGGGCTTTAGGGAACAGAACTCTCCATATGAATTGGCCATGTGATATAGCAATCAGGAAACCTAATGGAATCTTAGACTGCATCAAGAGCCATAGTGTCCAAGACTAGGGAAGTGATAACCCCAGCCCTGATCAGAGCATATGTGGAATATTATGTTCAGTTTGGGGCACCACACTTTAGGAAGGACATTGGTAAATTGGAGGACAACAAAAGAAGAGTATCCAGGATGGTGAAGGACATCTTGTTCATACCATATGAGAACAAATTGAAGAAACTAATGATGTTTTGCCTAGAGAAGATAGGTGGGTCATAATAACTTTCTTTATTCATATGAAAAGGGAATTCGGCCTATTCTTGTGGAACTCAGAGAGCAAAACTATGAGTAATGAGAGGATATTTTTGTAAAAAGGCAAATTTTAGTTTGGCTTGAGAATACTATTTCTAATTATTGGAACTACCCAAAAATGGAACAGGCTATCTTAAATCATAATGGCTTCCCTTTCACTGGAGGTCTTTCAGCAAAGGCTGTTAGAGCACTGTTGGATATTTTTAGAAGAGGTTCTTATTCAGATATGGTTTGAACTTCCAACTCAACGCCTTTTTTAAATGTGAAGTTTTCCCATTCTGTAAAGATTAGGAAACTTAGAGAAAAAGTTCCTTCTTATTCTATGGATAAAAGATGTTGTAAACATGCTAAGAAATCTCTACATGACTGCTCTGATGGGTGACCTTGCATTTAGCAGATTTCTTTTCCAACACATAGGACAGAAGCCCATTTCTGTGATGTGATAAGCTAGCATGAGTTTTGAGGAAGATTTACCCAAAGAACAAAAGATTATACGATACATGTTTTTATTTATTATAGACTATCTTTGCTCATTCTAAACCATTTTGGCTGAAGTTTGGAACCAAACTGATTGATTTCAGTAAAATAATAAAGTTATCTCTAGCTCTAATAGTTTATGGGTCTATAGTTCCATTTTGTCTCTGTGATGGAAAATGCTGGCTGAATATTTCATTTATCAACTGGCTAGGTTAGTTTTGTGAGAAACAGTCTATGTGTGACTTGTAGAGATTAAAAAAAACAACCACCACCACAATGGCAAAAAAATCACTCTTTCCAAAAGGAGACAAATCATATTCTCTCCTTTAAAAATTTCACTCTGTGGCACAGACTGTCTTCAAACTATATCTGGTCTTATTCAGAATGCTCTTTGAAATATACTTCCTGCTGCAGCCTAATGGCATCCTTTGCCTACATACGCGATTAAATATTGAAACTATCTACAAATGCAAGTTTTCTCTGGTGGATAAATTTAAGATGAAACAGTTGAAAAATGCAAATGTCAAATTACTGAATCCAAATGAACTTGATTCTGAGTTTTGTGAAATGTTACAATGGTTACATGGTGCATGTTCCCCCCAGTTACTTTAGTCATAAAACTTATATGCACAGAAAAGCCATTAGAATCATTGGGCAAGCCACTGCATTATTCTGTCAGAGAGTTAAGTGCTGTTTAGAAAGGTGGTCCATATCTACAAGCAACATACAATGAAGCTAAAATGCAGGAGTCAGTATGGTAACACATGTAATCAAAGTGGTACTAGTCATGACTTCCACTATTGACTCTTTCTGAAAATTTGCAACCAAAGCAACATAGAAGTTAGAAATATAGGGTAGAGGATAATACTTCTATCCACCCTAGATTTCATTCATAAAACAAAACAAAAAAAATGAATGAATGGACAGGTGAATGAAAAGGCATCTATTTACTTTCTTTCCTGGGTCTTCAAGACCTGTGACTGCTAAGGATATAGGAATTGTTTCCCTGGGTGATGACTGTGGGTGTGGGGCTGGTAGCAGGGTTGGTCATTAATGTTGCTGGTCACCTATTGGTGTTCATGGTGACAAGGATGATTGACACCTTAGGCACTATAGCTGCTTCCCTCAATGATGGCTGCAGGGGCTGGACAGGATGCAGGGCCAGTGGTCTGTGGACACTATATTTGCTATTATACACCTACTGTTGTATCTATAATACATCCTAGTACTTAGCACAATGCTTGGCACATAATAAGTGCTTAATAAGCATTTATTGGCTAGCTGGTTGACTATTGTATCTTTACTTGCAAACGGGTTTACCACTGGGATTGCATTGATAGGGCAAGTTAGCTTAAAGCAAAACCTGAAAAAAATCAAATCAGTCAGATAATTGATCTGAAATTTCTCCAGATTGATCAGTCCATTCAGTCAGCATGTGCATGATAGTTACTTTTATCTTTATGAAACCATGTCATTCAATTGTTCTTCTTTAAAATACTATCTGAGAGTCTTCTTTTGAACAGGTAATATTCCATACCTATAGACTCCTAGAAATGAGAGAATTCTTCATTTTCATCTCTGTGTCTCCAATGCTTAGCTCAGCATCCTGACATAGTAAGTACTTTGTGTTAGTTTTATATTAATGAAAATAAAATGATAAAGATAGTGACTATCATCAAAAGGAGGGATGAAACATGAAAATCACTGAAAATCATGTTAGGAAGTTAAGTAATAGAAAAATCAGAGCTCTTCATCTAAGAGTAAATACATATCTTTGTATTGATTGAGATCTTTGAGATCTAAAACTGTGATTTGACCTGTACATTGACCTACATCTAGTACTATATGATGTTGATAATATAATGAATAAAATTATTCCAAAATATTATTCATGATTTTATTTGGGTGTAGACTATCTCTACTCACTGATATAGACTACAACTCCTCCTGCCTTTCCTTTTAGTAGATGGTTTCATGAATTTCTGTTTGAGATTTCAGGTGATTAGTTTCTCTGAACTTGGGGTATTCCTCAAATAATGAATATACAGTCTATTTCTAGCACCACAATTGAAACTTCTGATTGGTAGGTACTGCTCAAGTTTGATTTTTCTTGGCTTAGACTTTGGGAATTCAAAGTCACTTTTACATGATGTTGATTCCCTGAAAAAATAATGACCAATCAGCAAGCATTGATGAAGTATTTACTATGTGGGCAGCTAGGTGGTGCAGTGGATGGAGTTTTAGACCTTGATTCAGTAAGGGTCATACCTCTGAGTTCAAATCTGACCTCAGACATTTATTGGCTCTATGACCCTGGGCAAGTCACTTAACCTTATTTGCCTTAATTTCCTCATCTGTAAAATGAGTTGAAGAAGGAAATGGCAAACCAGTCCAGTATCTTTGCCAAGAGAATCCCAAATAGGGTCATAGAGAGTCAGACATGACTGAAAAACAGCTGAACTGAACATCAAACATTGTGACAGGTGCTGGGACACAAAGAGGCCCTCAGAGAACCTACACTCTGCTGGGATGGCTCCTACTAGGATGACCTGTAAAGTCCCTTTTTAGCACTAAATTTATATTCCTATGACTGTCTAGCTTCAAAAAGAGGACATTTCCCTTTGTACCACACTAAGCTACTCTTATTATTGAGAAATGACCAATATATTATAACTTGAGTAACTTGAGCAATAATATACATTTTCACAGAGGACATTTCCTTTTGTACCACACTAAGCTACTCTTATTATGGAGAAATGACCAATATATTATAACTTGAGTAACTTGAGCAATAATATACATTTTCACAGAGCAAGAAGAAAATATAAAAAACATGAATATTTTCCATTTTGTTCTTAGAAAAGGAATCAAATCCCCAAGAGAACCCACATAATGAAAATGTTATGTCTGCTGCATTCCAGGCACATTCAGAGCATACGGAACCACCTGCAATTGGCCCTTCTCATGAATCTGTACCATATTTTGATTCCTCTTTGCCTCATGGGAAACTTCCAGGAAGGAAGGCTACAGTGTGAGTCTGAATGGGAACATACAGTCTAGGAAATCCAGGTGGACTAGGTATGATTGAACAAATGGTACTAAATTGTTGACAAAGCCAGGTTCCTTACAAGTCAAATGCTGCACGTGTGAGCCCAGCACTTAGCTTGCTCTTTATTATATGACAGATTATCAAAGAAAAAATTCCCCAATAATTTTCCAACTACTAGTAAAGAAATCTTTTCAGGGGGCTTATTTTTTGGAAGAAAGTTGGTGTGAGACTCTGGGTAGCCACTAAAGAGCCCCTCAGCTTTGAAAACCCAGATGTTGGTGTTTCTCTCTCTGGTAACGACATATGTTCCAGACAGTTGGAAGCCCTATCTACTGGTCATTCTGCTGGTAATTTCTGCTGGTAATATCTGTTTGTATTTTCTCTGAAGTTCTGGGTGCTGACTTTTCCTCCTGAACTAGGTGAATGATATTCATGCTTGATCAAAATATATTGTTGACCCCTCAAAAAATTCTTTTCATAAGAATTAATGGTTCTTGAACCCTTTCTATATAGAACTGAAAAAGAAAAAGAAAAAAAGCTCTCCTGCTCCAGACCAGCAATGTCTTCCTCTGCCACTGTTATCTGTTTACATACAATGCTACAATCTTAGAGCTAGGATGGACCCAAGAAGTGATTTACTTCATCCCTTTTATTTTACACAGGAGAGATGCCTAGGGAGAAGTATTTACTTTAGAGAGAAATCAGCAACCAAAACTCCAATAGAGAAGAAACGGCCACATTGCTGCTGAGTTCATTATCATTGGAGGGGTAGGTTAAATTTGTGATGCAGCATAAACAAAAATCTTATCTTCCTACTTCCATGAAAGGAGGCTAAATTCAATCACCTTTGCTTAAACCTACAAAAGATTTCCTTCTGAGACTATCAATTTTACCTGGAGTACAAAACTCATTGCATGAAGATACTTCCAATCTGAGGGCCATGGAGCACTTTGATCTTTTTTAATTTCTTACAGGCTCATAGTCACCATCTACAAAATGGGAACAATGATATTTATGAGGTATGTCTACCTCAGAAGGCTGCATTACAAGACCTTTGTAAGATCCTGTAAGCTTTTTATATACTAAAGGGTGAAATAAGTGCCAACTATTGCCATTCTTGTCATTATTGTGTCCAAATGATACGGAGTTTTGTCATTTTCTTCAGATGAAGATGCCATGGGGTGAACAAGCTTTTTCTATAAAATGAAATAAAAAAAGATTATAGATAACAGATGTGATATATCATATAACACTATATATCACATACGTGCTATATAATGTAACATTGTAATATACTTTGTGACTCCTAAAGGGTGAAATAAGTGTGAGCTATTGCTCTTATCATTATTATCACTTCCAAATGTTAGGGAGTTCTGTCACTTTCTTCAGGTAAATATGTTATGTGATTAACAAGTCTTTTTTTTTTTTGCAAAAACATACATAACTTGTGTGTCATATATAATCTAACACTACATATCACATATGTAATATGTAACATAACATTATGATATACTGTTTTAGTAGTGTTAATGATTATTGATATAAACACATTCATCCTCTTTGAGTTTGATACCATTTTAGTAGACCATCTATTTGGTGGAGGGGAAGAAAATAGTCATTCATTTGAAATAGGAAATGAACCTGTACTTGAAGAAAGCTTAGATGAACTTCATGGAAAAATTTTCAGTCTTTAAAGAAAAAAAAAATCCTAGAACCACGTTTTAGATGAAGCACAAATTAAATGAAATAAAACCACCTATCAGCAAAGCAAACCATAACCTGAACTCACTGTACTAAGGGTTGACTAGAATAATACAAAATCAATATAAAATGCAAAATATTCATTTTGAACATTACATTGAATATTAACAATTCTTAAGGAGCTATTTGGGGAAAAACTTGCTAGGCACCTGGTTGGTGGGGATGGGAAAGAATACAAGGATGAGCAGGACATAGTATCTGTCCTTAAGGAACCCAGAATCACATCATAGGTTTGAGACATGTACACACATAATTAGAATACACAATAGAAAATGTCTATGATAGGTACAAAGTTCTACTCAAGCTCCAAGAAAGCAAAGATCATTTCCCGTTGAGTATCAAGTAGCCACTTTTCTTAAAATGTTTACCAGTACTAAATATGTGAGAACATTTTACAGATTTGCAAACAGCATTAAAATAGATAACTGGTACTTTGCCCCTGCCTTCTTATTAGGAAGAGTATCAGTAATAAGAAAGAAAAAAGTGATCATTTTGTTTATCGTGGATCAAAAGACATGTAATTCTGTCCTGTCCTCCTTTCTGAATGCTTAGATATAGGGCTTCTATAGTATTATAAACCAAAGACCTGAAGAAAGCAGTTTTTTAAAAGTATATAAATAAATAATTTCAATTAAAACTAATGTAGCCAAAATTAGAAGGAAGACAGGAAACTCAGAAAAAATTTACAGTAATGTCTGATTATTTATATAGAGAATTGAGTCAAATTTATGAAAATAGGAGCCATTACCCCAAATTGATAAATGGTTGAAAGATATGAACAGGCAGGTTTTATAAGAAGAAATCAAAGCTATCAAGTCACATAAAATGCTCTAAATCGATATTTATTAGAGAAATGGAAATTAAACATGACACAAAGGGAAAATGATAAAGGATGTAGCTTGTGGAAAAATAGGTACTCTAATGTGTTGTTAGTGGAGTTGTAAACTGGTCCAGTCATTCTGGAAAACAATTTGGAAGCATACCCAAGAGGCTATAAAATTGTGCATACTTTTTGACCCACAATACCACTGTTAGGTCTGTACCCAAAGAGATTAAAGTAAAGGGGAAAGGACCTATTTGTATCAAAATATTTGTAGCAGTTCTTTTTGTGGTTGCAAAGAATTGGAAATTGAAAGGATGTCAATTATTTGAGAAATGGCTGAACAAGCTGTGGTATATGATTGGGATGGAATACTATTGTGTTAATAGAAATGACCCGCAAGATCATTTCAGAAAAACCTGAGAAAGTATATAGGAAATCATGCAAAGTGAAGTGAGAAGAACTAAGAAATCAGCATGCATAGTAAGAGCAATATTTTAATAATGATCAGCCATAAGTAGTCTAATCCTAGAGAATGAGTGGGTTAAACAGTAAATCATAGAAAGAATCAATAACTTCATCCAAGAGAATGACAATAATGAGACAACTTACCAAAATTTATGGGACACAGCAAAAGTGGTTCTTAGGGGAAGTTTCTATCGCTGAATGCTTACATGAATAAAATAGAGAAAGAGGAGATCAATGAATTGGGTATGCAACTAAAAAAACTAGAAAACCAACAAATTAAAAATCCCCCATTAAATACCAAATTAGAAATCCCGAAAGCCAAAAGAGAATTTAAGAAAATTGAAATTAAGAAAACTATTGAACTAATAAATAAATCAAGAAGTGGTTTTGTGGGGGAAAAAAACTATAAAATAGACAAATCTTTGGTTAATTTGATTAAAAAAAGAAAGAAAATCAAATTACCATTATCAAAAATGAAAAGGTGAATTCACCAGCAACGAAGAGGAAATTAAAACAATAATTAGAAACTATTTTGCCCAACTGTACATCAATACATTTGATAATCTTAGTGAAATAGATGAATATTTACAAAAATTTAAATTGCCCAGATTAACAGAAAGAGTAAAATACTTAAATAAAACCATCTCAGAAAAAGAAATTGAACAATAATGATCAACCATGAAAGACTTACTGCTTTGACAAAGACAGTGATCCAAAGACAATTCCAAAGAACCCATGATGAAAATTGCTATCTACCTTCAGAAAGAGAACTGATGAACTGAATACAGATTGAAGCATACTTTTTTACTTTCTTTATTTTCCTTGTTGGCTTTTTATGTGTGTGTGATTCCTTTTGCAACATGACTAATATGCAAATGTGTTTTTTATGACTTCCCATGTAAAACAGCTATCATATTGCTTGCCTTCTTAAAGAGTGGGAGGGGCTCAGGCAGAAGGCAGAGAATTTGGAACTCAAAGTTTTAAAAAGTGAATGCTAAATTTTTTTTTACATGAAGTTAGTAAACATTGAACAAAATAAATGAAAATATATTTTAGAAAATAAATAAAAAGAAATAAATAATCTAAACTGTCCCGCCTTCATATTTCTTTGTTTTGGGGGGTTTTTACTTTTCTGTTTCCAAAGGCATTTATTATCCACTCACATATGGCTTAGAAGAAATATTTTCTTTAGAAGTTATGGATTCCCTGTTTATTAGAACTGAAATGGGCTCCTAGGTGCGTCACATAGTCCAAACCCCTGTTTTCAGGTGGAATTGAGGCAGAACCTCTCTAGAGGACTATCACAGACCTCCCTTCTTGCCCCATCACCAAAATCCCTCTTCCTTTTGTAAGTCAGATTTCAGTGTGTCTGATGCTCTGATGACGGGCACTATTAGCAACTGAGACACAGTTATCTTTTCTACTCTCCTATCTGTGACTGAAACCTGACTGTATGCTTTGCCCTGAACTCTCTTTCCTTTGCCCCTCCCCATTTCTCTGCCATGGTATCTCATTTCAGATCCTGAAATTTCCCTTATGTCAGTTAAAATATATCATAATAAACATGTTACTGGATTATCTTCTTCTTTGTGTAGGACTCTTGGTCTCCGTGGAAACTTCACTGTTTTCAAGGAACTTATTGACTTTCTGCTATTGTTTAGTTATTTCAATTGTGTCCAACTCTTCATGACCCCGTTTGTGGTTTTCTTGGCAAAGATATTGGAGTGGTCTGCCATTTGGTTCTCTAGCTCATTTTTACAGATGAGGAAATTGAGGCAAACAGTGTAAGGTGACTTGTCCAGGGTCACACAGTTAGGAAGTATCTGAGGCCAGATTCGAACTCAGGAAGATGAGTTTTCCTGATTCCTGGCCCAGCCCCACTGCCATATAGGAATACATGAACAGATTCAGTTCACAAATAAATAATACTAGGCATCAGAAATCAATTTTCAAACAAGTAGAATGAAAAATCACATCATAAATTCATAGCTGGGAAAAACCCAATTCTTCTCTCCCTTCCCTCAATTTATGGTTAAGGAAACTGAGACTCAGAGAGATTGAATGACCTGCCTGTGGTCTCATACTTAATAAGGGTCAAAAGCAAAATCTGAACCCTGGGCTTCCTAGGTTCAATTCTAGCACCTTATCCCCTTATACTAATAAGTGTTATGGGAGTTCAGGAATGAATAAAAGAACTCATTACTTTGGGGTGGTCAGGGAGGCTTCATAGAGATTGTGAGATTTTTGTGCTCTTTAAGATTGAGAGGTTCAAGATACATACTGAAATGGGAATCTCATTCCAGGAACCAAATTCCTTGGCTTTGCCTGTGAACCAAGACACAGAGGCAGAAAGCCCATGCCAATGAATTTGGTTGGAGCAGAGGACACATTGGGTAGCAGTGTAAAACAAAACTGGGAAGGTAAGTTTTAGTCTACTTCTGAAAATAAGGCTTTGAATGCCAGTTTTTGAACTTCTCCTTCAGATCATGAAAACCATTAAAGATTCTAGAGCAGGGGCTAAATATGTGTAGCATGAACTGGAAGGGTCACCAGGGGCAGGAAAACCAACTGGGGAGGCAATGGGGCACAGCAGAAAGCACCCTGAATTTGGAATTAGAGCAAATAGGAATCTCTAAGAAAAAATCCCCAAGACCAGACGGATTTATAAGTGAATCCTACCAGACATTTAAAGAACAAGTAATATATAAACATTGTCTGAAAAAAAAATCAGTAAAGAAGTCCTATCAAATGCTTTTTATGGCATAAATAGGGTCTTGATACCTAAACCAGGGAGAATAAAAGCAAAGAAAAAAAACTAAAAAAACCTCTAGAGACTAATTACCCTATTGAATATTGATGCAAAAATTTAAATAAAATGTTAGCAAGGATATTACAGAAAAATATCAAAAGAGCATACACTATAATCAGTTTGGATTTATGCCAAGAATGAAGAGTTGGTTCAATATTAGGAAAATTACCAGTATGGGTGATCATATCAATAACAAAGCTAACAAAAATCACATGATTATCTCAAGAGATGCATAAGAAGTTTTTGACAAACTACAACACTCATCTACAACACTAGAAACATAGGAATCAAAGTCTTTCTTAAAATGATAAAAAAGTATCTATGTAAAACCAAGAACAAATATCTGTAATGGAGATAAGCTAGAATCTTTTTCAGTAAGATTAGGGGTGAAGCAAGGATGTTCATTATCACCATCATTATCAATATTATACTAAAATGCTAGTTATAACAAGAAGAAAAAGAAATTGAAGGGATAATTTGGCAACAAGGAAATAAAACCATCACTCTTTGCAGACAACTTCATGGTATACTTACAGAATTCTAGAGAATCAACTGGACTAGTTGAAACAATTAATCACTGCAGAAAAGTTGAAGGATATAAATAACTCCCCATAAATCACAAGTATTTCTTGTATACCACCAACTTAACCAAGCAAAAAGAGAAAGAGAAATTCCATTTAAAATCTCTGTGGACAGTATAAAATACTGGGGAGTCTATTTGCCAAGATATAACCAGGAAGTACATAAGTACAATTAGAAGGTATAAGTACATAAGTACAATTAGAAGGTACTTTTCATATAAATAAAGACATCTAAACAATTGGAGAAATATTAGTTGTTCTTGGATAGGCTGAGTCAATATAATAAAAATGACAATTCTACCTAAACTAATTTGCCTATTCAATCAAATTACCAAAGACTAATTCTATAGAGCTAGAAAAAGAATAACAAAATTCAACAGGAAGAAGGAAAGGTCAAGAATATTGGGGGAATCAATGAAAAGAATATGAAAGAAGGCAGCCTAACAGTACCAAATTTCAATGTATGTTATAAAGTGGAAATCATAAAAAACTAGAGATAGTTTTACATAGCAGTGGATAGAGTGCCAGGCCTGTAGTCAGGAACACTCATCCTCCTGAGTTCAAATCTGGCCTCGGACACTTACTAGCTGTGTTTTGGGCAAATCACTTCACCCTGTTTGCCTTAGTCTCCTCATCTGTAAAATGAGCTGGAGAAGGAAATAGCAAACCACTCCAGTATCTTTGCCAAGAAAACCCTATCGGGGGTCATGAAGAGTCAGATGAAACTGAAAAAACAAATGAATAATCAATCAATAACCATATAAAAATGCTCTAAATCACTATTAATCAGAGAATGCAAATGAAAAGAACTCTGAGATACCACTCCATGCCTATCAGATCAACTAACACGACAGAAAAGGAAAATAATAAAAGTTGTAGGAAGTGTGGAAAAATGGATACACTTATTCACTGTTGGTGGAATTGTGAACTGATTCAACCATTCTGGAGAACAATTTGGAAGTATATCCAAAGGGCTATACAATTGGGCATACCCTTTGACTCATGATACTATTACTAGGTTTGTATTCCAAAGAGACTAAAGAAAATGGGAAAAGGTCTATTTGTGCCAAAATATTTCTAGCAGCTCTTTTTATGGTGGCAAAGAATTGGCAATTGGGAGAATGTCCATTATTTGAAGAATGGTTAACAAGCTGTGGTATATAATTTTGATGGAATGCTATTGACCATGGGAATGGTTTTCGAAAAACTTGGAAAGATCTATATAAACTGATGTAAAGTGAAGTGAGCTGAGCCAGGGAAACATTGTGCACTGTAACTGTAGCATTGGTATAATGATCAACATTAGGGAAAGAGTAGCTGCTCTGATCAAGGCAATGATCCAAGACAATTCCAAAGGACTCATGATGAAAAATGCTATTCACCTCCGGAGAGACAATTGATGAACTGAGTCCAGATTGAAGCATATTTTTTTTTTACTTTCTTTCTTTTCCTTGTTTTTTGTTTCTTTCAAAATGACTAATATGGAAATCTCTTTTCCGTGATTTCATTTGTACAATGGGTATCGTATTGCCTGACTTCTCTATAGGAGGGAAGGAGAGAATTTGAAACTCAAAATTTTAAAAGTGGATTTTTTTTAAAGAACAAATGGACTTGTGCTTGGACTTTGCCACTTAATGACTTTGGAAAAATCACCTCTCCTGTCTCTAAGATCCTTTGCACTTCAAAATCTATCATATTATTTCAGTAGTCCAGCCACAAAATGATAAAGACCTGAACTGAAATGCTAGCCGGAGGGATGGAAGGAAGAGAATGCTATAGATAAGTGTTCAAAGGATATGAGCAGTTCTCAAAAGAACTGCAAACTATCGACAATTATAAGAAATAATTATCCATATCACTAACAGCCAGAGAATTGCAAATCAAATCACTATGGGACTTCATCTCAGGCTAAGGCAGATGGGCAAGGATAACAAAAAAAAGGTGGGAATAGTTAAAGCTAGGCAGCTTTGGGAAGACAGGGATACTAGTCACAATTAATGAAGCTGAGAATTAGTCCAAGCATTCTGGAAAGCAATTTGACATATGCCAAGACATTGGCTAAGACTTTGATCCAGGGAATCTCCTTGCTAGGTATATAATTCAAGGATGTTAAAGAAAAATTATTAACCTCTTTTGTTTATTATACCACCTTTTTTCCTGAAACTATTTCTCTCTTTGCCCTATCCAGAGAGCTGTCATTTATAATAAAAAATGTTAAAAAACTGTTATTAAACTATAAAAGAGAGCAGTTCAACAAAGCCAAGCAACACACCAGCTACATCTGACAGTACAGGCAATATTCCACAACCATAGTCACCCCTTTATTTAAAGAGGACAACACATATTTTTCTAAAGTGTTGTCCTAGTCAAGACTTAGTCATTTTAATTAAAATCAATCAATAAGCATTTATTAAGCACCTATGATTTGCCAGGAACAATGTTGAACCCTGAAGATTCAAAGAAAGCCAAAAGAGAGTCCTTAGGGAACAAGCTGTACATAGGATAAAGTGGAGATGATCGACAGAAAGCTGTAGCATGAAGAGGGATTGGGAAAGGCTTTCTGTAAGGATATGGGATGTTTCCAAGGAGACTTAAAGGAGCGAATGCTCAATTTTCTTTTCTTGCTCTTTTCGCTCACATTATTGTACTTATCACTTTCCTGGCTCTGCTTATTTCACTCTGTATCAGTTCATATAAATCTGCGAAGGCTTCTTTGAACTATTAATAAAGCATGACTTCTTATGCCACAATAATATCCTATTACCATTCCTGTACTACGATTTTTTAACCATTTCCCAATCAATGGGTAGATTGCTTGCATAGCACCAGCAAGAAATCCCAGAAGGACAGCATCATCTCCTAATAATCTTCCTAAATAATTAGAGCTACTAATTATTTGGAATTATAATAAAAGCACAGGCATGATACATTTGCCTCATTCTTCCCATCCTCTTTTCTTTATCATTGACCTTGAGGTTTTTCACTTATTACCAAATTGTTGTAGCTAAAAAAACTTTTTTTTTAAGTAAAGAATATTTATCTCTGTCTTCTGAGTCCAGTATGTGGCAGAGATACAGAATAATAATTACTTAGCAAAATTCACACTGAAATTGAATCTAGTTTGAAGACCTAATGAGGTAATGTGTAAAATTCCTTGTAAATCTTAAAATACTATATACTATTATTATTCAGGAATGGAGGGGCGGGTGTGGGATTTGGTGGTGCTGGTTAAAATGCCCAGTCTCATTGTGTTGATGGACAGGTGTTTACTGAAGGAAGGAATGGATAGAATTGTTAGTGGCTAGCCTCCCCTTTCTACTTTTTGACACTCCTTTTCAAACTGTCACATTGCACCAATGTAGATATGCTGTTTATGCTACCTGAGATCAGTATAATACACTAATATAAAACACACATACGCTTACAGTGTCCATTTTCCCAGGCAATTTCTAAGACTACAAGTTGCTGATCTACTTCAGTGAAGAGAATTTCCATGCTGGAGATCCCTCTTTCATAGGCATGTGGTAGTAGTGTATGTATACATACATGCACATATGTATATATGTGTGCGTGTGTATGTACACACACACACGCAACTAAGTGACACAGTAGACAGAATACAGGGCCTGGAGTCAGGAAAACTCATCTTGTTGAGTTCAAATCTGGCCTCAGAAACTTCATAACTGTGTGACCCTGGACAAGTCACTTAACCCTGGATGCCTGAGTTTTTTCAACTATAAAATTAACTAAAGAAAGAACTGGCAAACCATTCCAGTATCTTTGACAGAAAATCCTCAGATGAGGCCATGAAGAGTTGGACACGACTGAAAAGAACAGCAAATACATACATATATATATATATATATATATATATATATATATATATATATATATATATATATATATATATATATATATATATATATGTGATAAATATACACACATACACACATTCATACTCTCAGAGACCACAAAAACCCTATTGACCGATCATAGAATATAATCCCCTCATTTTATTACTTATCCAAAGATACATTGTTTTGTGACAGAAGAGTAATGAAATGAGAACCCAAGAACTTTCACTCTGCCTCAGCTTCAGCTCACTTTGCTTCCTTTTTTGGCAGGTACTTGTCTCTCTTCTCTTCCCTTCTTGTCCCCTCTCTTCCCTTCCCCTCCCCTCCCTTCCCCTCTCCTCTCCTCTCTTCTCCTCCCCTTTCCTCTCCTCTCCTTTTTCTTTTCTTCTTCATATTTTTATCCTCAGAGCTTAGTACGGTGCCTGGCACATATTAGGCACTTAATAAGCGTTTATGGACCGATGCCTTGGCCATCTAGCCATATGCAATATTGTTAGTGCTTGCTATACTTGCTTGGGCTTTGATGTAATCTGCATTTCTAGCCACATTGTAAAGGTGCTCTAAGACCTCAGAGAAAGCAATCTTATCCATGAGCATGTACAATAAGACAATCATTTATTAAATACATCATAAAGTAAAGGAGAGTAACTTTACGTATAAGACAGTCAAGTATTTACTGACTTCTTTACTTATGAAAAGAGAGAAATTCATGAAGGTGCACTGGAGTTCACAATATCCTGTAGTAAAAATATAATTAGATTTCTACAGAACCATAAATTGGAAAGGGGGAGCAGTGGTGGCTATCGGCTTTGGCTGGGGAGTGTTCATGACCAGAACCAGAGAAGGAGGGCATCATCTCTATTTGTAAAGAACTGAGCATTAAAGAAGAGGCAGTATATTGCACAACAAACAACATGGTTCAAGAGGCATGGATTTTTCTGCCTAAATCTTTTAAGACAACTTATATAACCTCAGGTAAGTCAAAACCTTTTTGAGACTCAATTTTCTCACTTGAAAATGGGCATTATGATACCCATAGTGCCTATCTCAGAGGGCTATTGTGAAGGTGCAATTAGGTTATATTTATCAAATGCTTTATAGGCTGGGCATGGAGGCTGCTGCCTATAGCTCCTGCTACTGACAAGTCTGTTGTTATAGAACAGGCATCTTGAACCAGATGAAACTCCCTAATTCTATGATTCCCTCATATTTCATGAAATGCATTAGATTTTATGAAACCAACAAGTAAATCAATACCTAGTATGGTCCTAGTATGGTCCTACTGGATACTGGGAAGAAAAATACAAAGAATGAAGAAATTCCTATTTGAAATGACCTTATATCAAAGATTTCACTGCAAAAACAAATGTTAGACTCATTTACTATTCATTTATGAAAGTAATCAATAATGATAAATATTATACAATATTTAGTGGCTAAAAAAACAATGGATTTAGATTTAAAAACCTTTGCATTAATCTCAGCTTTTTTAGTTATGTGGCTTTGAAAAAGTCACTTGAGCTCCCTGAGCAATTTAAAAATGTTAATTATCATTTTTTTATTACCCAACCTATAGGTTAATGAGGATCAAGTGGTACAGTCAATATTCCCATATCTTAAAGAATTAGGGCAGCAGAAGTGCCATAGGATTCCTCCCAACCCCAGGTTCATTGTGGAATGCTTTGGAGCATCAAAATTATACAAATATGGAACAAACCCTAATTGAGTGCATTCTCTACCAACAGATCAGGCAAAAACTCCACATTAAATAATTCTGTACCATCTGACCCTGTTGATTACATTCTCCTTCTGGCTTCTCTCTCTCTCTGCTCTAGGATTTTGAGACCTTACTCTGCCCTGGTTCTCCTCCTACCTGTCTGATCATTCCTTCAATTTCTTTACTGAATTTTTATCCATGTCACAGTGAGTATCCCCCAAGTTTCTGTCTCATCAGCTTCATGGATTCAACTATTATAATATTCAATTATTTAACATTCAATATTCAATTATATTATTATAATATTAAATTAAGTATATATGTAGATAATTCTAAAGTTGACATCCAGCCCTAATTCCTTTCCTGAGATTAGTACTGCCTTTTGGACATCTCTGTCCCACAGGAAGTTCAACTTCAGCATGTAAAAAAGCAGAATTCATTACTTTCTCTAATCCAAATTTTCCTATTGTGCTGACTTCTCTGTTGCTGTGGAGTACATCACCACCATCTCAATTACCCAGGCTCACAGGTTTGATGTGTTCTTTGGCTCCTCACTCTCACTTATCCAACACATCTGATTCACAACTAAAAACTTGCTGCTTCTGCCTTCACATTTCATGTATATATCACCTTTTTCACTCAATGAACAACACTCTAGAAAAGGGTTCTCATAACTTTATGAAACTGACATGAATGAAAAACAAAAAAAACAGGGTTTCTGTGTAATTAATAATCATTTTATTGATTAGGCTAGCAATTAATCAATAAATTGATGTTCAGTAGTCTCTGAGTAACCAAACAACTTACATGGAGGTTGTTGAATGTTTAAATACGTTTCAAAAAAGGGGTGTTCCTGAGGATGAAAATCAACTCTGATTGGTTAAGAATTAATTAGTGGGTGGACATATTTATGAAGAGGTGGGCAAAAAGTCTTTAGCTCCTCCTGCTGAGGACTCCTTTGGTGAGACTCGGCTGCGTCCAGCTATCTGGACAAAGGAATCCATGTCTACCCAGACCACGTAAATTGTTGAACAATGGGTCAAAAGTCACCTAGATAGATTAGTTTCTCTTTTACTTTAATCATAAATAAGCTCTCCTTTTTTTAGTGGGGTCCTGGCCAAGATTGAGGAGAATGTCTCATTGTCAGCCCTGTCCTACACAAGGGCTGGACTTTGAATAAGAAAGTAACAACAGAAAAAAAAAAACCCTACTAATCAGAAACCTACTCATAATTGGTTATTAATAATCAAAATAATATAAGAAGAAAATAATCATTTTTTTTTCACTAGGACTATTGCAATAGCTTTTTAATTGGTCCCCCTGCTTCAGGTCTCTGCTCACTCTAGTCCATCCATCCCTCCTGTGTCAGTGATCTTCCTAAACCAAAGTTCTGACCTTGTCGTGCTTTTCCCTAATCCATTCAACAAACTCCAGGGGTTCCCTGTTATCTCCAGGATCAGTTATAAAATCTTTGGTTTAACATGTAAAGTCCTTCATAACTTTTACCCTCTTCCTACTTTTTGGGGTGTTATACTTTTACTCCCCTCCCAGGTCTCTACCATCTGGTGACACTGGCCAGTATCAAAAATGAAAAGGGTGGATCCATTACTAAAGAAGATGAAATTATAGTAATTATTAGGTATGATTTTTGCCTAGTTATATGCCAATAAGTATTATAAGTTAAGTGATAAGGATGAATATTTACAAAAATATAAATTGCCCAGAGTAACAGAAAAGGAAGCAGAATGTTTAAATAACCCTGTCTTAGAAAAGGAAACTGAACAAACCATAAATGCATTCCCTAAGTATCAGATCAGATGAGTTTACAAGTGAATTCTACCAAATATTTAAACAAAAATTAATTTCAATATTATATACACTATTTAGAAAAAACAGGTAAAGGATGTCTACCCAGTTCCTTTTCCAACACAAATATAGTTTCAATACCTAAACCAAAAAGAATAAAAGAGAGAAGCACAACTTTGGACCAATTTCCCCAATGAAAATAGAAGCAAAAAGGAAAAATTAAAATACTACCAAGGAGATTGCAACAACATATCACAAAGATCATGCACTATAATCAGTTGGGATTTATACCAGGAATGCAGGGTTGGTTGAATTTTAGGAAAACTACTAGCATAATTGATCATATCATGAACAAAAACCAAAAAATCATGATTATCTCAATAGATGCAGAAAAAGCTTTTGACAAAATACAACACCCATTCCTATTAAAAACAGTAGAAAGCACAGGAATAAATGGAGATCAGGGTGAAGCAGGGATGTCCATTATCACCACCATTACTCAATATTGTACTAGAAATGCTAGTTATAGCAATAAGACAAGAAAAAGAAATTGAATAAATAAGACTAGGCAATGAGGAAACAATACTATCATTCTTCACAGATACTAAGATGGTATACTTAGAGAATCCAAGAAAACCAACTAAACACTAGTTGAAACAATGAACAACTTTAAGAAAGTTGTAGAGTATAAGATAACCTCACATAAATCATTAGCAAGTCTTCATACTACTAACAAAACCCATCAGAAATAGATAAAAGAGTAATTTCATTTAAAATAACTGCACAATGAATGACTGAGCAAGTTGTTTTTATTTGTTCTATTGTTTTTTGACTAGGTAAAAGACACCATTCTTTGCTTCATTTCTTACCTAGCCTTGATTACTGAATGGGTATTGCCTCAGACAAAATGAGACCTGGGAAAGACCTTAACTTAAAAAGGTCAAGGTCTTCCATTGCATCCAGGGCCATCTCCAGTCATCCTGATCTATACCTTGCCTCTGGACCCAGATGAGTCAACAGGAGAGAGGGAGGCTTTGCATAGCCCTACCTCACTTGAATTGAATTCACTTGCAAGTCATGGCATCACCTTCCTGGTGTCACTGGTCCTCTTTTTGGACTGGCTCTGTCATTGATCAATTGTGTGGATTGGAGCAAATAATTTGATCTCCCTGATACTTAGTTTCAACCCCTGTACAATTAGAGGGTTGAGCTGTATAACCTTTGAGGTCCTTTCATGATCTAAATGTGTGGTCTGATGACGATAATGATCGTAATGATGATGATTATCATAACTATGGTTGGCAGTGTTGGTGATTTGAAAGGATATTTAAGATTATACATTCATATGTCTCCGTATGCTGACCCTAAAATTCCCAATACTGGCTGGATATTATTCTGACAATAAGCAACAATAAACTAAGCCTCCAAGATCAAGGTAAGATTGACCCTCACTTAGAAGAAACTTATTTGAGCATCTTGTTTTCAATGTGGTACAAATAGCACTTAACTCTTCATTCAATAGGTTTTGGGTCTAGGCCCAGCCTCTTCACCTATCTAACTGTGTGACTTTCGGCAAGTAATTTCACCAGTCTAGGTATCAGTTTTCTCACTGGTAAAATAAAGGGATTAAAAAGGGTAAAATAAAATAACATTCAGTAATTCCATGGTTCTAATTGTTCGCAGAATATAAGCACTGAACTTAACATTTACATTTGTTTTATTTAACACCAACATTTCTTTCACTTAATTATTCAGAAGGTTAAAAATATTTCTAATTCATCAAGTGCAGCCTCACACAAAGGTGCTCTTTACACATGCTGGTGATGGTGATAAAATGTATTTTTAAGCTGGTTTGCCTTAATCAAAACCTTGCTTGGTGCCCAGGTGCATTACAGGCATTTAAATACCCTGAGGTTGCTCAGAGATGTTCACATTTGAAACAATGACAAATAACAACAACAAAGCTATGGCCGACTCCTGTTTCATAAGAGCTTTTCTAGTTCTATTCCTGAATTGCCTTCATCTAAAAATAAAAGCTAGTGCCTAGACAACAAAGAAGCCTCTAACCTTTCTGGTATCTCAAATTAGAGCTTTGGCATTTACATCATCTTGAGCTCCTTGAAGTTGGATAAACTTAAGGGGATTGAACAGACCTTTTCCTAAGTCCCTTCCTCTGGCTGCGGTCTCTCCTTCACATTTGACTTCAGCTTCGGGGAAAGCAGATTGTTCAATTTTTCACACTCCATTGAGGATGGAATCTCTCTCTCTCTCTCTCTCTCTCTCTCTCTCTCTCTCTCTCTCTCTCTCTCTCTCTCTCTCTTCTCTCTCTCTCTCTCAGTCTTGTTCTCCTCCGTCTCTTTCCATTCACTTTTTGTAGGACAAAAATTATTCCTCACCTTTACTATAACTTGGCCTGATTTTCTAGCTGAAAGAAAGAATTGGAGAAATCTCAAAGATCAAGGGGGCTAAGAAGAATGGGATCCAAATACAAAAGTAAGAAAATATTGGCTCAGCCATTCTGACATAGAAAAACTAGATGCCATGAACCAAGAAACAGAGGTCATCAGCAGTATTTATTAAGGGCCTGCCACATGCAATGGGGTGCAGAAGGAGCAAAGGACTGAACTGTCAGGAGATCTGGATTCTAGATCCAATTCTACTACTTACTGCTGTGAACTGTCAGTGAACCTCTTTATGACTCAGTCTCTTCATGTGTAGCATGGGAAGTGTGCCTTTTGAAAATGTGGTGAGGATCCAATGAGATGTGAAAAAAAGCTTAGAAAAGTATGAAATACCATGCCAGTCTAAGAGATGCCATTACACAAACACCAGGAAAAAGAAAAGATGTGACCTTTGAGAGTAACTAAGATTGTCTCTGCCCTCAGAAACTAGCAGTCTTGTTGGGAAAAGAGAAGATATGCATGCAATAAGCGATGGGCATTTTTACACATGAACACATGAATGGAGCCAAAAGACACTCTTAGCCCTTACTATGTGCCAATCTCTGTGCTGAGTGCCAGAGATAATATAGACAAAAGTATTCTTACATTCAAGAGTCAACATTCCAATTTGGAGAGATACCACAGACCAGAAAGTTCATCTATAAGGTAGTTAGGAAGAAATGATGGTCCTCAGGTAGACAACAAGGCCTAAGAGTTCTTAGGGTTTAATGGAAGTAAGATGGTTGTAGTTAGTGACTACCTGCTAACTCGAACTGGATGGAGAAATGGATAGAGTGCCATGCCTGGAGTCAGGAAAACTCATCTTCCTGAGTTTAAATCTAAATTCAGACATTTACTAGTTGTCTGATCCTAGGCAAGTCACTTAACCCTGTTTGCCTCAGTTTCTTCATCTGTATAATGAGCTAAAGAAGGAAATGACAAACCACTCACTCCAGCATCTCTGCCAAATGGGGTCTCAAGAAGTCAACTGAAAATGACTTAAAAACAATAAGCTAATCCAGACTCTTTAAACAATCACTTTTCCAACCAGCTACTATTAGGAAGATGGTAGTAGATTCACGAGTCTAAGTAGATCAGGATTCTGGGTTATCTCCAGTAGGGGTGTCATTAATATTTAGCTAAGAGGGGACATCCAGTGTCAAGGACAAAAAAATATTCACTCAAAGAATGAAGGTTAAAAAGGTAAATAGAGAACAGAGTTAAATGAAATTAGTTAAGGAAGGTCATGAGAATCACTAGACAAGGATGACTGTTGCCATTTTGCAGCTGAGGATACTGAAGCCTAAAGATGTTGAGTTCCATCACCAAATCACACAAAATGTTAGAAGCAGAACTGGGACAAGAGCCTGTGTTTCCTGATTATGCTTTTTCCAACTGCTCTTTGTCGCAAATAGACGTCTCATGTACCACATGGTATATTAGAAAGGGCACTGAACTTGGACTCCTATGATTCAAGTTAACATCTCTACTCTGTTACTAGTTGTAAGTGACCCAACTGATCT
This sequence comes from Notamacropus eugenii, assembly GCF_028372415.1. Classification (NCBI taxonomy): domain Eukaryota; kingdom Metazoa; phylum Chordata; class Mammalia; order Diprotodontia; family Macropodidae; genus Notamacropus; species Notamacropus eugenii. The sequence continues at coordinate 204,891,905 of NC_092872.1, forward strand.
GCATTTTCTTCATCTGTAAGATGAGAGGTTGGGCCAGATGACTTTGAAGGTCCTTTCCAGTTCTACACCTATAATTCCACTGTGTACAGTTCTGGATGCTTCATTTTAGGAAGACTATTGAAAATCTTGAGCAGATCCAGAAGAGAGAAAGCATCAAGAGCTGGGGTGAAAGGCCTTAAGATCATACTATATATGATTTGATTGAGAGAACTGAGCATAGGTAACCTGGAGACAAGAAAGCTAGGGAGAGGACAAGGTTGCTATTATCACTCTGATATCATGAGAATAGAGGCTCTTTGAAGGAAAGGGACCCATTTTTCTTTTGTGTCAGCAGAGTTTAGCATAATGTAAGACTTGTAGCAAGCACTTCATAAAATGCTTGTGGATGGATCGATCAGATATTTGAAGGGCCAACGTGTAGAAGAGGAATTACATCCGGTTGATTTGGCCCCAGATGGCAAAATAAGATTAAATGGGCAGAAGTTAAAGAGGCAGGTTTAGAGTCTACGGGAGAAAAATCTAATAATTAGAAATGTTCTAGAGGGGAATGTGTTGCTTCAGGAGGCAGTAGGCTCTCCCTCACCTGAGTCCTTGAGCAAAGGCTGGTTGTATACTTACGTGGGATGTTACAGAGGGGCTGCCTGAGTTGACCTTTGAGATCTCTTGCAACCTCTGAAATCTCTTTGAGATCTCATTATTTTGTGATACTTTAATAATTTTCTAGTACTTCACAGTTCTGTGACTTCATCCACATGGCTACTGTCTCTACTGATGCACAATGAAGCTCCTCTGTGCCTTAGTATATGGTCTTTATGAGTCCCTTTGTTTACAAAAATGCATCACTTGGTGGCTAATGATGAACGTCTCCAAACCTGACTAGGATAATTATTAAGATGACAGATTCCTTAACTCTAAATAAAGGGGTTGAATTAAGAAAGTGCCTCCTGGTTCTCTCTAAAGCCTATTATGCTAGATAACCTGCCACTAGGCCTATAATATTTATTGATGGACTGATGGAAACAAGACCCTAACTTCAACTGATTTAGTGGAAAAAGCTGGTGATTGTGAAGCAACTGACCCAGGTCATATTTCACCTGAGTCAGTTTCTCTTTGTAAGCCCTCATTTCCCTCATTTATAAGATGAGGGGACTCAACTAGTTGATCTAAGAGTCTTTTTCAGCTCTGAGAGGCAACATCTAGTCTTTCGTGTCTAATAAACCTCTAATTTTTTCACTGTGTAGAACATATCTTCCCCAGTCAGGTTTTCTTACCAGCTTTCTGCAAATTTCACTTCAACTCCATCTTTCTAGGGTGATAGGATTCAGAGTTTGGCAGGGTTTGAATATACCAGATGTTAAGTGTGTATCTTTTTCAAGCATCTCTTGGAGATATGATACTATAAGGGCAGCATGCCCACAATCAATGGAGTTGTTTTAACTCAATAATTTGAGAAATATCCACTTATATTAGAAAAATCTGAGGCCTACTGATCAAATTATTACCACAAATTCAAGTGTTGAAAGGAGGCTTGTGGATCATCTACACCAAATCTCATTTTGTGGATGATAAATTTAGGCCTAGAAAATTTAAGTGGCTTATACAGTCACAAAACTAGTGCTAATGTGACAGATAGTGTAGTAAATAGAGGGCCTGAGCCTGGAGTCCAGAAGGCCTGAGTTCAAATTCAGCCTCAGACACTTACTAGCTTTGTGACTCTGGTAAGTCACTTAGCTCTGTGTGCCTCACTTTCCTCATCTGTAAAATAAACTAGAGAAGGAAATAGGAAAGCACTATGTTATCTCTGCCAAAAAAACCCCAAATGGGGTCATGAAAAGTAGGACAAGACTGAACAACAATAACAAATATCTAACTTTTGCCTTATTATATCCACCAACCAATGTATATGGAATTTAGATAATATATTAAGCACAGCTTGCTTTGTAACAAGTTTTTTTAATAAGCATCCTAACTGAAGATAATATTGAAGATATTAAGGATAATACTAAATGAAATAACAGCTACCATGCTGAATACTGATGGGCTAAATGTAAGGTGACATTTCTTCTTAAATATTAAATGTGAAGTCTTTTAAAAAAAAACTCAAAAAATCAATTGTACAAGTACAGGAAGAAGGAGATATCTTTCCAATAAATTCTTCACATAACTGTGGAAAGTCTTCCCATAATACGGGTTTAACCATGTCATTCTGCTGCTCAGAAATTGTTTCTTTTTCCTCTAGGATTAAACATGGATTCCTCAGCTTGACATTAAAGACTCTCCACAGTCTGGTGCTTACCTATCTTTTGAGGCTTATTTCACAGTACTCCCATTCACATAGTCTACATTCCGGCCAAACTGAGTACTTACCTAGTAATTCAACATTCTATGTCCCAGCTATCTGCATTTGTACTAGCCATCCACGTATCAGAAACACCACCCCTCCATGATATGAACTCTCCTTCAAGGCTTCTTCATGGCTTCCCTCAAGGCTCATGTTAGGTGCCACTTCTTCTATAAAGCTTTGGCTCACCTCCCACCCCCACCTCCAACCATTTTCTAATGTAATGTATTACATACAGTATATAACCAATAAATGTTTGTGAATAGAATGTGTCTAGACACATTCATGTGAAAAAGATTTGGGAGTTTCATGAGTTAGCAGTGTAACATGGTAGCCAAAAAAAAAAAAATCTTAGGTTTCACCAACAGCATAGTGTTACTAACAGCAGTTAGGTAGCACAGTTGACAGAGCACCAGGCCTGGAATCAGGAAGACCCGAGTTCAAATCTAGCCTCAGACACTTACTAGCTGCATAAGTCACTTAACCCTGTTTGCTTTAGTTTCCTCATCTGTAAAATGAACTGCAGAGGAAAGGGCAAAGCACTCCAATATCTTTGCCAAGAAAACCCCAGATGGGGTTACAAAGAGCTGGGCATGACTGAAACAACTGTACAAGAGCAACAACAGCATAGTGTTAATAACGAGAAAATTCACAGCCTGCCTATACTCAACAAATTAAGTCAAGTTCGTATTATTTATTATGTCTTTCATATTTATTTATTATTTATGATGTGCCAAGCACCATGATAAATATGGAGAAAGTAAATTAAAACAATAATAAAAATAGTCTCTGACCTCAAGACCTCACATTCTAATGTGGGAGAAGCACTATGTTATCTCTGTCAAGAAAACATGTTGGGGGAGGGGCAAAACGGAGAAGGTACTCATGGTGGGAAAGGGTGAAGCAAGAAATTCAGAGAGGAGTGGACATGGATGGCCTAGGCGCTCCCTTAAAATGGAGGTTTATGGAGTTCTTAAACAATCAAAGCAGAGGTCCACTGGGCAAAGGAATCTTCTAGGGTGTGAAGGCTGCTTGAGTTGGTAAAAAACAAACGAATATAAAAAAAAAAGTTTTGGAAAGTCAGTCGCATTCTGTTCTCTGCCTTTTTTTTAAACTACATCTGGGGTATTATGCTTAATCTTTTGTGGCCACATTTGAGAAAGGAAATTGACCAGCTGGAGCACATCTACAGCACACAGGATGGTGAAGCTCTGTGAGTCATGCTTATGAAGCTCTCAGTCAAGGGAACTGAGGGTATTGAACCTAAAGAAGACATGGGAAGTTCAAATACCCGAAGTGTTTTCATAGGCAAAAAAACTCAGACTTGCCCTGCTTGGCCTTGGGGGCAAAACTAGAAGTACAGAGTAAACATTGTAAAAAGACAGATTTTCATTGAGAGGAGGACAAACTCCCTAGCAAAGAAAGCTGTCCCAATATGGGCTAGGGTCTTTCAGGTGGTTGTGAATTCTGCAGCACTGAAGATCTTCAGGCTGAGGAGGGTTGCTCATTTGTCAGAGATGCTGCAGAGAGGACTCATGTTTAGGTAGCAGTTGAACTAAATGCCTTGTAAGATCCCTTTCTACTTTGTAATTCTTAGAAATCATCTTAATCATTGCCTCTCTGATTAAATCAACATATATTTATTCTTGTTATGGAAACGTATTTTGAAATTAGAATGTTTTTGCTGGGCTTGGATTGGTAGTGAATGAACAACACTGAGGATTCATATGCTTCCCCTGGTCCTGTGGTGGCTGAGGCTGGTGGATCTCTTAAACTTGGTAGTAGGTCAAAGCTTCTGTGTTGATGGGAATGAGATCATGAGTTGCCCCTGCACTCTTGGCAAGATAGGGAAATTCACTAAGAAAGAAGGAAGGAAGGAAAGAAGGAAGGAAGCAAGGAAGGAAGCAAGGAAAGAAAAAGAGAAAGGAAGGAAGAAAAAAGGAAGAAAGAAAGATTTTCAACCCATCTACTAACTATGATTTTTTGGGCAAGTTATTTTCCCAAGATAGTTTTCATCTCTGTAAAATAAGAGGCTTGGAGTAGTTGATATCTCAGTTTCCTCCCAGCTCTGATTTTCTATAAGTCCAACAGACTAGATATTAATTATAGTCTGGAGTGATAGAATTTTTAACATGGATTTAGAAAAAAAAAAACCCAACAACTTTTCCTGCCCGAAAAACTCCCTAATCAACAGACTCTGTGTATATCAGAGGTGGAATATATCAGAGTACTGGTAATTGGAATTGGTAATTGGCCTTGGATTTATGCTAGTTCTGTGATTGAATTATCTATTTATCTATCTGTATAGATAGATATAAGTATTTGTCTATACAGACAGATAGATAGATAGATATGTTTGTGTGTTTGTGATGTGTGAGACTCTGCACAAGTTTCTCCATCTTACTAAGCTTGATTCCTCTGCTTTAAGATAAAGGATAACTATACCATTCTCATATTTTGGCAGTGGAATGTTGGTAGAGCTCAGGCCAGACCCTACATGAAAAATCCCAGTTTCCTCCTTCTAGATTTTTGATCCATTGATGCCTCTAGAGAAGGATGTGCCTCAGATACTCCAGAGGTGAATGCCAACAGAGCTCAGTAAGACATGAGATGTATATTACCAAGTTCCCAAGGCCAATGGTTGATGCCAGTGGTGGCAGATGCCATAGCAATGGGTGCATTCAGAAACGTAGAAGGAGATGGAGGAGAGTCAAAAAATCCCACTGGGTATAGAGCTTAATGCCCTGGATTATGTGTAACCAGATGCAGAAGGAAGATATTTGAAATGAAGGTGAGGATGAAATGGAGAGAGAAGATCCAAAGGCAAATGCAGTGCCAGTATTAACCTCATTCGCTTGAGGAATCTTAATAAGGCTGCCAGCTCGGCAAGGGAGAGCTTGAACAGATGTCATTTGCATCTCAAATAGTTTTAGTCCAACAACCACAACAAAGGAAAATCCAAGAGGAAACTCAACTTCTGATGTCATTTTCTTTATAATGTCCTACTTAATATCAGTCCCTGTCATTTCCCTCAGGTACTTAGATTATGTTTTATATGAACAAATGGACCTATTATCTTAATTTTTGATAAATGTTATTGAATAATATAAATAATAAAATCTTTTCTATTTTCCAATGAATGAATATTTGTTTTCTCTCCCTCTTCCTATAAAAGAAGAAAAGGAAGAAAAACAAATGTTTTGTAACAAATATCATAGTCAAGAAAATTATCCAGGTGAAAAAATGTTTCTTTTTTATTTACTTCTTGAATCTATCATTTCTCTGCCAGGAGGAGGATAGCACAGATCGGCAGTCCTCCACAGTCGTGGTTGGTCAGTGTTGCTTAGTCTATCAGAGTTTATTGTATTTATACTTTTGTTGCTATTATAAAAGTTCTTATCCTGTTTTTTGCTCACTTCCATCTGTGTCAGTTCACACCACTCTTTACAGGTTTCTCTGAATCCATCCCCTTCATCATTTCCTATGACACAATAGCATTCTATTATACATATACATCATAATTTATTCATCTATTCTTCACTTATTTGGCACCTTTAGTTTCCACTCTTCTCTCACTGTAAAAAAGAAAAAAGAGTTGCTATGAATATTTTTGTGCCTATGGGTCCTTGTCCTCTTTCTTTTCATTCTTTGTGGTAAGTGTGACTTTGGATAAGTCACTCTCCCTTTTAGGAATGCCTCTGAAAAATGATTGTGGGTAATGTCCAAGTTCTCTTTCAAGTCAATATTCCATAAATCTATGATTCCAGATAATGATTACAGTTAATATGATTATTTTGACTAAAGAGTCAGATTAATCAAGTAAAATTCTCTACCACCGTTTGCTTATGTCACCATCAGCAGAGCCCTCCTCCCCACTTTGAGATCCTTCCAGATATCCAAAACCTCAGCCAACTAATTCCCTCCATTATTCCAATCCACCAAGAGATATCATTGCCAAATCTCCATGCACACCAACATTCTCATTGGAACTTTCAGGTTAATTGAGGAAACTGAGGCTCAGAGAAGTTAAGTATATACATCTGGGACTTGAACCAATGTCTCATAATTCCAAGTTCATCATTCTTTATACAGTGTCACACTACCTCCTCCTACAGGGTCCACATTGTGAAAGATGTAAATCCAGAGCAGAAAAGGATGGAATTAGAGAACAGGAGGTAGTAGAGGGGTTAAGTGTTTATAGTAAGAGTAAAGAATAGACTTGGGAATAATGCAGAGGGAGAGAGAGATGCAAGGATAGGAGCTTATGATCAAAGAAAGCAATTTCATAGATTAGCATCATGGAGGCAGCACAGTTTGGGACACTGGTGAGATACAAATTATGATTATCTCTAAGGGCACCTGAGGTGGAAAGAAGATGTATGTCATGGAAGTTGAGGAGCTATGAATCAGTAATTAAATACAGCTGATGTGATATCAGTGAAGTCCCCAAGTGTGAAAGTGGTGTGTGCATGTATATATATGTATATATATATATATACATATATATATACATATATATACATGTATAATCTATATAGATATTTATTCTATGTACACACATACATATTTATTTCAGTAGATATACACCATATGTGGATATATATATGGTATAGATATAAAGACATAAAAGCATAGGCATAGAAATAGAGATAGAAACAGATATAGAGGTAGAAGTAAAGGGAGAGGTAGATACAGACATAGACACAGATGTAGATTTTGATGTAGAGATACATATATAGACAGACATAAATGTAGACATTGAAACAGATATATCCATAACACATTGTCTTTCCTGCTAGATTATAAGCTCCTTAAGATCAAGGACTTTTTTGCTTTTGTCTTTTGAATTCTCAATGCTCAGCACAGTTCCTGGCACATAATATACACTTGATAAATATTTGTTGATTGAATAATTATGATAGGGACCTGAAAATGTTGATAAATAAATGGAATGAAATTGAAGTAGAGTTTACTGAGTAATGGAAAAAGTAGGCTCTTTAGGTTTCGATAGAGTTAAAGGGGTGTGATCCCTTCTTCTCCTGGCTCAGTATATGAAGGGAAATCAGAAGTACAAAAAAAGGAGAGAGCATTTTGTACTGAGTTGGTTGGGAGAAAATAAAACCCTTTCCTTGAAAATAAAACCAAAATAAAGTTCTGAAGGAAGGATTAAAGAGGGAAGTGTTCTCCTATTAGGTCCATTTACGAGACAGTCAGGTGAGCCCACAGTACAGCAACATAATGGGTCAGCCAAGTGGCCCATAGTTTAGCAAATCAAGTTGGTGCTTAGAGACATCCACTTTTCATTTTTAATCCTGACCATTATAGACATATTGATCATGCAATATGTTAAATCTATAATTCAAAACTCTTCCCACACTAAAACTCCCAAAGCAGGTGAGCTGGGAGTGGGGGTCAATTAAGTAGACATGGATAGTAATCCAAGGGCTGTACCAATACAATTTCCTTTTGTAGATCTCCAACAGATAAAGGTAGTGTGTGCTAGACTTGGAGTCAGGAAGACCCTGGTTCAAAAATCCTGCCTCTTAACAAGTCATCTTCTTTTTCTGTAAAACTCAGTGACCGGTAAAGTGTCTTCCAGCTCTGTATTATCTATGTTCCTATGATTTTAGGATAATTAGAGAGATAGAGAGGCAGAATAAGGCAAGTGAAGGCTCTTTATTATTTAGCAGTTGCAGCAGTGAGCAGTATACTATTACCAGCAGTAACCTTAGGTAATTGTCACTGTGTTCCCCTGTGTAAGGAACATCCCTTGAAAAGTTTTAAGTGTCAGGCTATGCTGGAAATTGCCTGATGTCTTGAGACCTAAGTGTACTGAATCACTATAGGGTTTGAAGTTGACAAATTTGTATCACAAGATCAGCAACAGTGCCATCATTGACAATAGCCTCTGAAACCTTTCTAGTTCTCTCAGGAACTATTGAGGGAGGAGGTCATAGAAACCCAATACAACCTTAGGACATGGATTTGGAGGGATTGTGCTTTTATTAGGTGTCATCACTCAGCTTATAAGGTAAAGCAGGATGGAAAAAAGGGTACAATTCACAAAATACAACCACTGTCCTGAACTATCATTTAGGAAAAAAAAGAAATTGGTTTTATTCACATATTTTTATCATCTGTGTATTAACTTTCTACATATCAAAGTCTACCCAGAGAAACTAGTATACCCTTTATTATTAGTTTAGATTAGTAATTTAGCATTAGATTAGATTAATACAGTATAGACTACATTTATCTGGAAATCAGTTGGATTCAGTCAGTCGAAGTTAATGCTGTACCTGATTGAATTTTGACTTTTCAGAGTGTCTAGATCATAAGATCATAGATCTAGAGCTAAAATGGAATCCCGAGGCCATCTAATCTAACCCTCTCATTTTTTGGAAGAGAAAACGGAGACACAGGAATGTAAAATGAATTGTCAAAGGTCATATAAATGACCATCAGAAATGAGATTTGAACTTGGGTTGTTTGTTTTTTCCATAATCTTTTGATCCAATTCTGACAGAGGAGTTCCCCCACAAAAATAGAAAAAAGAAAGAAAAAGAGAAACAACTAAATTAATTGGTTTATTTAATGATTCTTCCAGTGGTACGACCAACTGTGAACTGGGGCTGAAGGTCCCTCATGGTTTCTTAAGCAAGGGAACACAGGAAGAGTTACCATCCAGGGAAGAGCCAAATGTGTTAGGTCAATTGAGCAGAACCAGGAAGGCATTTACTGTGGATGTGGAGTGCTATACTGAGGGACTCAAGGCAAGAAGTGGGCCTAGATTAGAAGCATAAGTAAGCTTTGGGATCAGCAGAGTTCAAGGAGCAAGAGAACAGATCTAGTCTGGGGTCAAGCAGAAGAGTCTAATCTTAGGACCATAAAGAAGGCTTTACATTTAGCTGACAATTTTCTACACTGAATGACCCATGGATAGATGTGCAGTTTTTATCTTTAGAAACAGGAGGCTGACCCTGCATTCCCTCCCACCTTGAATGAGCTTTCATTCCACCATTACTCCCCACCACTACCACTATGTTGGGGGGAAACAGTCAACTCTAAATCTATGATTCTCTAAGTACCAATAGATAGTCCCTATCAATTTTGTTACACAGTTCTCTGTTTTTAGCTTCTGGAAACAGGAAGGAAATATATCAACATGAAGGCAAAGCATCTGGATTAAGAAACAGGCTCTTTAGTTCAATGTTCCAGATGTTTTATAAAACAGTGAAATCATTTGAAAGCTTGGGTTCAGGTCAGGATAACCTGCCTAGACTATTAGGGAGCAAAAGAGTATTACTTGAAAATAATTACGCATCCATATGTTCAAACAACAGAACAGAACATGAAAAACCCATCTTTAAGGAAAGTATGCTCTGAACATTTATGTCCCTTGTGCAATTTTTTCTAAAGTAAACTTCCTTTATTAAATTGTCTATGTATCAGGAAGTCTCTTAATCAATGCCTCTGATTTACAGTCTCAGAGCTTTCTAAGCTCCAAGATCTAAGGGAAGTATCACATTTTCAAAAAGGAGGGAGCAAGCGTGCCATTGGTTTGCCACGCTGGTAAGATACCCATCACTTCTTCCAGAATCATCTTTTCCCTGATCCTGTGTTCACTGAATGTTTCATTTGTGTCATCATCTTCTTAAAATGGGCAGAGAAATGAGGTACAAACATGAGGCCTAAAGAACTCCAGATGTGAAAATCACCGATGCTGATCAGAGCTGTCTTTCCGCATGACCTGGGTGATATTTTTATGGTTGGGGAGAAATGCCTTGGAAAGCCTGAGCAAAATGTGTTCTGAGATCGTATTAGCTTCTTTTTTACTTTACAAAAAAATTAATAAACCTTTTTCTTGGTTTTGATGCCACATTCCTGGCATGTCGGCTGCTGGGAACCCAGAGTCTGATGGATCTCCTTAGCTTAGTATGTCAGAGAGGCAGCCAGGTATGCCAGTTGTAATGGGCACTGAGGGAGGCATGACCATCTGAGACCTCTGGGGGCAGGAGACCACCAGGATGCCTAAGGAGAAGGGAAGCTGCTCAGGTCCTCAACAGAGCAGTCAGGACTCCCATGCTGACCAGCAGTAGGACTGGGAAATGTCCAGCCTGGACAAAAGGGGAAGTCTGGCTTAAAAAAGATGAGTAGTTGCAGCAGTAAGTAAAGCAACCATGAATGGTGAAGTCCTTACTACGTGCCTGATGCTATAATGGGACAGCACCCTCTCCTCCCTCATCCTTCCACGGAACATTTCTTTCAGGAGCCCAGGATGCTAGAGGACTGTTTTACCCTGAGCTCAGACAAAACCGGAAGTAAGACCGTCCAATCAGATGGGATCAATCAGACTGACTTCCGGTGGCTGCTCCCTGCCCCAAAGCCCCTCCGCTGTCCCCCCATTGGCGGGTATTAGGGAGGGTCCAACTGCCACGTGTGCCTGGTGCATGTCTTACCCCCTTGATGGGTCCCCGTACTCTCCCCAGGCGTCCCAGGACCATTCAAAGGAGCCTTCGCTCCTCCCAGAGAAGGGGCTAACATTCAAGAGCTCACTGCACGTGAACACCCCAGGCCAGACTGAACTTGGACTTCAACTTCTCCGACTGAAAGCAGCGACAGCCAGCTTTAGCCAGCTCTCGTGCTAACTGTTGCTCCATGCTTATGGAGACAAAACTCCCCCGTTATATCTTTGAGTTAACTGAAAGTTTGTCTCCGTAGCAGCTTCACGACCAAACCTGCCCCATGGGAGGTGAAAATGTTTGTTCAGTCGGGTCTGACTCTGTGAGGCCATTTTGGAATTTTCTTGGCAAGGATACTGGGGTGCCATTTCCTTCTCCAACTCATTTTATAGATGAAGAAACTGAGGCAAACAGGGTGAAGTGACTTGTCCAGGTGTCACTTATAGAGATGACTCCAAACTCAATGCCCAAAACTGGTGTCTCGAAGTTTATTGGAAAGGTTGAAGAGCTTTCGCCTTCTCCAGAAGCAGGCACTCCTCTGTAAGAAGGGACGGTGTGCAGAATACAGAAGGGAGGGCAGGCTTTATAGGGTTAATAGTCCTAATTCTTCTATATTTATATATAACCTTCTTTATATGTCCTTTACATGTAACTCCCTTTTTCGTCATGTATTACTGTGTTTCTCCAATGAGGCTTTGATTTTGTTCCGGGAGTTTTTCATTTTAGGCATGACGTTCATTAAACGTATGTTGTAGTAAGAGAACTGCTGACCGTCCATGGCTCCAAACTGGCTTGGTCCTGGTTTCCTAGGGCCCCTGAGTTTATGGTTTCCGATCCCCTTCAGTTTGCTGGTGATGACTTTTATCTCATCTAAGTAACTTCTGTTTCCCCCCGAGACAGAGATTCAGTGATTTTAACAGCGTGGAAACTTAACTATTTCACATATCTCACAATTACTGTGAGCAAAGAGCTCCCAACTGTGACAAATATGCTCACCTTTAACAAAGAACAATCCTTGTTGTGAAATCAGGAAAGCTTGTATTAATGTTTACATTCATTCTTCTTGAATGAATGGGTAGCTCCTGGAGGAGGGCTACAATTATTCAGACCAATGCAAGCTCCTTTATACTGTTCCCAAATTGGAATCTCCTACCTCTCCATCTTGGCTAAATGAGGCCTCTTGAACACCTCACTTCATGTTCTCCTCTCTGATAGACTTCCCTCAAACAGCTTGTCAAGCCTGAGGACAAGTTCCTGATCTTTTACCTGACCATGCTAGGTCACAAATCTGATTAGCTGCTATCACTTAAAGCTAGGAGGAGTTTTAACCCTGTGGAAATAGAATTCCTTCTTTTGTTTCCCACAGTCACACAGCTTTTAAGTGTCTGAGGCCAGATTTGCTTTCCAGATGAGGCTTCTTTACTCTTGGCTAGCACTCTGTGCACTGAGAACCCCTAGCTACTCTCTGCCACCTAGCTTTCCTCAAACCTTAGCCATTACTTAGATAGCCTTAAACATTTTTTAGATAAGCCAGAAGAAGAATCTCAAATGTCCCTGACTCCATGGGGACATGTAAATCCTTCTAAGCCTGGTTGTGAAACCTCCAAAAGTAGTTTAATCTGTAACCTGACTTGTTTACCAGTAGAGCAGACCTGCACAATTTGGCAATAGATAGGGGCCGAGTTAAAATAGGCTAAACTTCTTTTGGCTGCAGATAGGTTAGACTAGAAAGAGACTGACAATAATGATTGGTTGCCACAGGTCATGTGACAAACAGGGGAGTGCACAGTGGCAAACCTACATTTTACCTGAACCATCCGAAATCCTTTGTCAGGGCCACAAGCAGCCTGCAGGCTGTATGTTGTGCAGGCCTGTTACAGAGTTGCTTGATTAGGCTTGTGTACTTAGGGGAGGTATGAGATGGCCATTTAACCAAATTTGTTCAATTTTATGACATTGAAGGGAGTGTTTGGATTATGAATCTCTAACTTTCATGGCCTAAAAGAAACATACAAGATTGTAATATGTAAATAACGTATTTCTCTGTCACGTGTAATTTTGCCTTGTCAGAATTCTCATGATTGTTTAGGTTTTTTCTGAGACTTGAATCTATACTTGAGTGTAATAATAGAATATAGATTTTTTTACTTCTATGATTTCTGCATTGTGGAAAATATATATTTGATCGCAGTTGCCTACTATATGAACTCAAGACATTTTTCCTGTAACAATTTCTTACACATAGCTTATTTTGGGCTTCATCAGCATCTACTTCTCAGATGTTGAGGTCATATCTATGTGTACAATGTTATCAAAGGATCCTAGGTCTATATCATAGGAGGAAGTAGGAATCTTTCACATAGGGCCTAGCATTAAGTTTTCCAGGGTTCTCCCTGGGATATCTGAATCTTTTTAATCTTGAGAGTGAATAAAAAGATTTTTCACACAGGGCCTGACCTGAGCTCAACCAGTTTCTGCCTCAGATCTGACTCCTATTTCTCTATAGAGAGATCAGGAAATATAGATCTACAGCAGGGAGAGCAAAGAAGGTTTTTCACAGGGGGCTTGGTTTAAACTCAGTCAGCATAAACCTCTGAGATGGATGAGCATTATTTGTCACTAGATGGACGGAGATCTAAGGGCAAATAATAAGACTTTTTCACATGGCTTAGCCTGAGCTTCAACACATTCTATCCCTGGGTTGTTTTGAGTCATATTAATCTCCAGAGATACTGAGGCACAAAAATTCTAAAAGGAAAGGAGCAAATAGGGATTTTTTTCCCACACTGGACCAGGTCTATTCTCTATCAAAATCCACCTCTTTGATTTTGTATATCACTTTAGAAGCATCTAAGTACCCTAGACCTAGATATGCTTATAGACATTGGAATTTTTTTTCCCTAAACCTAACCTGACTTCTGACGAGGATATAGGTCAAGCATATCTGATATTGATTTATTTTTTGGAAGGATCACCAAATTATAATTTTAGAATTTGAAGATGAAAATAAGGATTTTTCACAAAGGTCTTGACCTGAATTCTGCCATCTTCCACCTCTGGCATATCTGAGGCACATAATTTTTCTAGAGGGATCTGTGATTTAATAGAATAAAAGGGGGAAATAGGGACTTTTCACCCAAGGTTTCCAACATCCACCCCTGGGTTATCTCAATCAAAAGATCCCAGAGATCTAGAATAGAAGGCAATGAGATTTCTGCCCCCTCTCCTCTCTTCCCCCACAATGCCTGGCCCAAGTTCTGTCAGTGTCTGCTTCTGGAATTTCTCATTTATATTTATTGTAGAGGTATTAGAGGAATCTTGGCTTTCAGAGTGGACACAGGGAGTTTTCCATATGTGCTAACTTACAGTCAGAGAACCCCTCTGGGATAGCTAATAGTTTTTTTTTTCCTCTGGAAGGATCATAGAATCATATGTTTAGAGATTGCAGAGTAAATAAAGGACCTTTTTTCCCCAATGTGGAGCTTGACCTGAATCTTTTTTGTTTTTTAAATCATGACATTTTTTAATAGGTCATATTACAAAAGCACAGAAGCACCACCTGATAGGGGAAAAAGAAAAGATAGCTCTCCCAGAGTCCCTCTTGGAATGTCTGAAACATATTAATTGTTAGGGGGATCAAAGATCTAGAAATGGAAGGAGAAAGAGATTTTTTTTTAATACAAGGTCTACCCTGAACTTTTTTATAACCTCCCCCTCTGAAATGTTCTAGTCTTATTAGTAAAAAGGAATTTTTTCATACATGACCTAATGTGATCTCTGTCAACACTCATCTCTCTGGTGTACTTCTTTAGAAGCATCAATGCATCAGAGATCTGGAATAGGGAGATGCAATGGAATTTTTTCACAGAGGACCTGGCCCAAGTTCTTTCAGCATCTATCTCTGGCAAAACCAATCAGAGATCCTTATCATAGGAAATCTTGATTTTTCACACAGTAGCTTGCCTGAATTCTAAGAGAATTTGACTTTTCAATATCTAAGATACATCTTTTCTCTTAGTGAAACAAAGGTATCAGACATGGGTCTAGAGATGAAAGAAGACGAGGATTTTCCACACAGGCCTTTGTCTGGGTTTTACCAGCGTCCACCTCTGGGCTATCAGAGGCATGTTAATTCCTAGTGAATGGAAAGGTTTTAGACCTTTACCTGGTTGTAGGGATTTTTCTTCCAGCACATGGCCTGACATACTCAAGAACCATCTCTGGAATATCTGACACAAATAAGGCTCTAGAAGGAAACGGGATCTTACATCTAGAGATTAAAGGAAAAAAAAAATATGAGTTTTCCACATAGGATCTCTCCACCTGAGCTCCATGAACATCTGAGCCATGTTGGGTTTTAAAAGTTTTGTTGAAAGATCACAGAAAATGGGAAACAAAGATAATTTTCCACAAAGCCCTCAGTGTCACATTTACATAATTCTGACAACATCCCATTCTTTAGAAGGATCAAAGGTTCACAGCTCTAGAGCTGGAAGAGGAAGTACTAATGTTTTGTACCTGGCCTAACCATAATCCTATAAACATCCATATCTGGAATCCCTGAGACAAATTGATCTCTAGAAGCATTGAAAGTTTACCAATCTTGAGCTTAGGATAAAGTAGTGACTTTTTTCCTCCACAAGGGCATTGGCCAGAGCTCTACCAGCCTCTTTCTCTCAGAGATCTGATTCCTGTTGGATTCTGCAGGCAATGAAGTAACACTGGGCCAAAACCTAGTTTGGATATAGAAAATTGATCATCTGGCCACAGTCTGTCCTCTTCCAGAATCTACTTTGGAGCACTTGACTTAATCATCTGTAGTAGGATCATAGGTACAAAGCAAGGGAGGCATAGAGAAGGGAACAAGGTTTTTTAATGTACCTGTTTCATGCCAGGTACTGATATTTGTCAAATGACAAATGGATACATGGATCCTTCACAGAGGGCCTGGCCAGAGTTTTACCTGAAATCAGCTCTGGGTTACTGAATTACATCTGTCCCTAAAAGAATGAAAAGAACATAGTTCTAGATCTGGAGCACATGGCTTATCATCTGACGTTATAGGACTTTAGCCTGACCTTAACCAGAATTCTCCTCTGAGATATCTAAGTCATATTTATCCCATCATGGATCTAGGTTCATGGATGGACTTGATGATTTTTCACCTTGGGCCTGGCCTATGCTCTATACCAACATCTACCTCTGGGTAACCTGAATTATATTGGTCTCTAGAGGAATCAACCACACTGTCTCAAGTAGCAGTGAAAATAAAGGTTTTTCATGCAGGGCCTAGTTTGAGTTCTGTTTTCACCCCCTCTGGGATATCTGAGGCATATTTCTTTATGGAAGGAGAACAGGAGATATAGAATTTTTTCCTCTTAATTTTAAAGTGGTTTATCAATGGTCTAAAACAACACTGGTTATACTGATTGCCAAACTATTCAATGCTCATTAAACTCAGGAGATTCAAATCATAACAAATTGAGTATAAACATACTCACACTCCACTGAACTTGGGGAGGAGTAGTGGCCTACAAAGGCTTTTTTGGCAAACTTTTGGTATATCCTATTTGGTATGGGTTTTGAAAATGTGAGGTTCAATGTCAAGTAAGCAGTCACAGTGTCTTGTAAAGCTTAGCAAGGCAGCTTGAGTTGATTCTCCACCTACAAGGGAAGCCATAAATTAAGTGTAATAGTTGTCTAAGGTGTTAACTTTTTCTCCTTTTTTGGGCAAGGACTTGAGCCAGAATATGAAAGGCCATTCTTGAGCCACCAAAATGGAAATTAATCAACTTGAGAAATTTCTTGGCATCCAATGGAGGTTTGGAGAATGCTTTGCCTGTAAGTAATGTTGCTTCAAGTCTTTTGTAAGCTTCTGCTAAATCTGTAGGGATTTGAGTCAGTTAGTATCTGTTAGTAGATGCAGCACTAAAATACTCTTGAGAATAAATGATAGGAGCAGGAGGACATTGTTCATGTTTGTTGTCATAAACATCATAGACTGCTGCACTACAAGTTGTCCTTCCAGGAGAGACCACTAAATGACCACACTTGGCAATCATCTTGGCACATTCTGGACTGATTCAATGGAGTGTGCTAAACATGACACAGATGTGATGTCCCAATCATGTTGGGCAATTTTTGTAATCAGGTCTTGTTGCTGTGTTAGTATATTCTTTGACTAATTTCAAGATTGTCTTAAATCAGTTTGTTTAGATTGAGTTTCCTTGTATGATCTTCGTGTTTGGGTTCATTTATTGGTGTGCTTGGTTGTTGACTAGTGGTTTGGGGTTCTTGTGGGAGGGAGGAAGTATATCTACTAAGTATTTGGTCTATATACAGTGCACCTGTCTACAGGACTTTTGAGTTAGTCCCTGAGAGATCCAGGCCACATCGTTGCCCTTGACCACTTGACCCATTGCCTTTTAGGAAGGACGTTGTTAATCTTGATCTGGCATGGAAATTTTTCACATGGGGATTGGCGTATGCTCTTCCAGAATCCACATCAGGACACAAGAGTCCTTTTCTCTCTAAAGGAATGATAAAATAATAGATTTGGATTACAAGGTGATCCATAGGACCTGCCCAGAACTTCACAAGCATCCAAATCAGGAATACCTGTGTTCTTTTTGTTTCAAGGTGGATCTTAACATACTTGACATAGGTCAGGGGATGGAAATGGGATTTTTAAAAAATCACTGCTTGGCAACCATGTTAAATGCATAGAATCTCTCATAGGGACCTAGGCTCCTTGAAGACCAACTTAAGGTTTGAATTGTAATACAGTAGATCTCTGGCTCATATTACCATCTACTCCACCTATCAATTGGAGATTCCTGAATGTGTAGTGAGGAAGGGTTGGGGTAGATTAGATGCACAGGGTGTTCATTCTTGGTGTAGCAAGGGGTAAAATCACCCTACACAGGGAGCACTTTGCACAGACCTTGGGTGCATGAATGACATATCAGTTTGAAGCTTTGCGATTTTAATATCAAGGCTTTATGTTGACGAACTTCATTAAGACTATCTACTGAGGTCTATCCAGCTTATCCGCAATCTGATTCCTTAGTTCTTTGAAATCATATGATGCATCTTCACCAAGTTCATCTTCTTGCCTTTTTCTTTTTGCCCATAGCTACTTGTGTCCTGGTTTCTCAGTGGGTAGTTCCTCAGTCACTTGCTCCTCCTCAGTTCTGATAAGAGAAGTTGGTCTTGGTAGCCTCACTCTAGGAACTCCTTCAGGAAAGGCAGGGGGAGTTTTATATCTAGAGTCTTTTGGAGGAGCTGTTTCGGGTTGAGCAATAGATTTGGATGGAGTATCTGGTGATGAGCTGCTGGCACGGGGAGATGATTAGCTGGATAGCTTGGTATAGTTCAGTTCCACAATTAGGGATTTTTAAAAATACTGCAATTCTCCAAAGGTCTATCAATATCTACCTCTGTTGTATCTAAGTCATATTCTTCTCTAGTTGGGAAAAAGTCAATACAGACCTGGTATAGAATGTAGTGACAGGTAACCAATGGCATAGTTGGAGTTCTACCAGTATCCTCCCCTGGGATATCTGAGGCATATACTCCTTTAGAGTCATCAGTGGATCAAAAATCTTAAACAGGAGGAATAAATGGAGATTTTTGTTTTCATCTATAACTCTGGTCTAAGTTCCATGAGCATTCATCTCTGAGATACCTGAGGCACATACTCCTCTAGCAGAATAAGAAAATCTTAGATCTAGAGAAGGAGGGTTAAATAGGGATTTTTCACCCAGAACTTGGGTCTCAGTCCTATCTCTGTTTTATCTGAGCCATATTGTATTTATCTCTAGATGGATCATAGACCCTGAGCTGGAAGCTGAGATAGGAATACCTGGCCTAAGTTACTAGGGGACTTCAACATACATATTTGATACTCCTTCAAGCACCCTAAACTCCCAGTGTCTCAGCATGTTTCTCTATTACCTACTCCTCCGTCTCACCTCAACTGTACTTGGATGATGTGTCCTGAGTGTGTCTGACACCAAAGTAACTTTTTATTGTGGGATTCTTTCTTTGTTCCTTCTTCAAGCTTACTTTCTGACTTCAGGCTTTATGTTCATGGTCAAGTTCTGCATGTTTCTGTAGGGAATGTCTATTCTTACTTTCTTGGGGTATTGAGTCTTGTGTTATTCGAAGCTCTTGGGGCAACTCAGGCTGGGGAATCTTTAAAATTTGAATGCTCTGATCCAAGGGAAAGTTGAATGGTTGCCCCCATAGTGTGAGCTCTGCTAGTTCCTGTTCTGGATTTGGATCTGAGCAACAGTGAACTGCTGCAGGATTCAGCCTCTCTATGCCATCTGAAAACTCCACTGGTTCAGAGTGACACAATTGTAGGCTTTTCTTTTTCTGGTATTAGTTCTTCCTCTGAAGGCTTGAGACTGGGTTAAAAGTTGGGATTGAGACCCTGCTCCACTTTTGAGGTTAGAGCCACACACCTGCTTCTTTCTTGCCTAGGGCGATGGCTGCTTCTTACATTGAAAGTAATGCTCCTGCTGGTCTCAGGTCCCTTCCTCAGTCTGTCTTGGAGCTTAGATCCAGAATTGGAGAGTAACATGTCTAATTGGCACCTGTTTCTGCTTTCTGTACTGATTTTGGCCTCTTTGCTGCATCTGGGACCTCTTCTTGCCTCTGCACACAGCCCCTCTCCCTGTGCTAGAGAGCTAGATGCACATTGTACTCCTAGCCAGACTCAGGTCACAGTGTTCACAGACCTCTTTCTCTATCTTCCTACTCTGAGCTGTGCTGGAAAAATAACTCACTATGATTTCGTTATCCAGTATGCTTCACTTTCTAGATCCGTTTAGAAGAGTTGGGAGAGGAAGCTCACTCTACTTGCTACTATTCCACCATCTTTGTTGTAGTCTCAGTGTCCTTATCTGTCATCATGACAACTATGAAGTGCTATAGCAGCTTGACTGCTATCCCAACAATTAAAGGAAGGCCTACCTCAACTTTCCTCTCCCTTAGTTAGTGTACTGATTGTTTAGGCTCCAGAGGCATAGGACAGTGGGACCAGAAGTGAGACAGCACCTAAGAGTAAGAAGAATGCTTCACCATGGGTCCTTTCCGTCCAACTTGCAGCTGACATTTTTCATATATGTTATCGCCCCATTTAGAATGTGAGTTCCTTGAGAGCAGGGGCTATTTTATTTTTCTATTTGTATCCCCAGCACTTATAGTACTTTGAACATATTAAATCCTTTAATAATTGCTTTTTTCATTCATTCATTCATTTATTCATTCATGCATAGCACAGTGTATCTTAGAAGAGATTACTTGCCCTAGTCAGTGATAAGTATTGGCCTATAGACTGCCTCTGCCAGAGCCAGCCTAATACTTTACTTGAAAATAAGGATTTTAGGATGTAAGAAATAGCTCTTTAACAGACAATAGATTGCATCTTCTATATTTATCTGTGGATTTAAAAAAAAGTCTTTTGACAAATGTCAACCCATATGCCTTCCTTCTTGTGATAGGAAAAATATTCAATTTCCTAGCTATAAATTCTCAAGAGAAACAAATATGGCAAAATGTTCTATTAACATTTTTAACCTAAAAGCACTTTTCTGTGTTTGCCTCAAATGGCTTTTCAATATAGGCATAGTGGATAGAGTGCAGTAATTGAAGTCAGAAAGACCTAGTTTTGAATCCCTAGTCAGACACCAGTTATGTGACCTGGGCAAGACTTCCTATCTATGAGTCTTAATTTCTTCATGTGTATATTACCCCACTATCATCACTGCCCTCTAATCTTCAGTCTTTCCTCCCTCTACCTATTCTTTCCTTTCAGTGTACAAGCATCTTTAAAACCCTCACTAGACCCTGTGATTTCTGCTAGTTATTGTTTTTTTCTTTATCCTCCTTTTCTCATCACATTCCTTGAAAAAACCTTCTGCATTGGGTTCTGACCTCTATAAAAATAAACAAACCAGAAATCTTGCTGGCCCAGCAATAAACTATAGTACTTCTTACTAAGGACCCCTACTTTGAGACTCATGCAAACTAAGTTTAATCTTGTGGGATGCTGATCTCTAAAAGAGGGGAATCTGGCTCTTCTTGTATTCTCTGACTCATTAGGCCCCAGAACAGAGTAGAACTCTGGGCATAATCACTTTTAAAAAGTTTAGGTTTGGCTTACATCTAAGGTCTCCTCAATAGGGATTATTGGAGTTCCTTTAAAGAAAGGCACTTAATGTAAAAAATAGATCAGGTATAGGATACCTATTTTTTTATCTCACCAAAAACTCAATGTTGCTCAGTGGCTAATCATTTTTGACATAGACCTCCCCACCAAACCACCCCCACCCATATTATGGGAAGTGAGGGAGAATAAATTGTTCAAAAGGACCAACTGGAAGCTTATGATTTTGTATTTAGCAAGGGGCTTGCACAAGAAAGGGTGAAGGCAGCCCAGCCCCAGGCATTCTCCCTAGAAGGGGTGTTCACAGTTATAGCTCCTCTAAACCTTGATATGTGAACTCATTACTCAAATGAAATGGTTCTCTCCAAAGTTACCACTGATCTCTTAATTGTCAAATCTGATCGTTTATTCTCAATCCTAATCCTTATTGAACTCTCAAAAAACATTAGCCCTGTTAATAACCCTCTTCTTTTTCTTACCCTCTCTTGGATAGATTTTTGTGACTTGCAGCTGTCTTTCTACCTGTCTCACCACTCTTCAATCCCCTTTGCTGGATCATAAGCATGTTGTGGCCCCCAACTCTGGGTATGCCCTATCCAAGACCATGTCCTTGGTGGTCCTCTCTCTTCACACTCGCACTTGCTGATCTCATCAACTCTATGCATCTCTAGTCTCTTTTAGATATTTTGAATTGGATGTTTCAGACATTTCCAACATGTCCAAAATAGAACCTTACACCCCCAAAACTTATCCTTCAAAATTTTCCTATTTCAGTTGAATGTATCACTGTTATAAAGAAGACCCCAGACTCAATTCCAAAAACTGGTATCTCAAAGCTTCTTTATTGGAAAGTTTGAAGTGCATTCTATGCACTCAATTCTTTGAGAAGCAGGCATACCTCCATAAGAAGGGAGAGTGTGCCTAATATAGAAGCGAAAGCAGGCTTTATAGGGTTAATAATCCTAACTCCCCCCTTCTGGATCAGGACTGATCCTAATCTCCCCAGGTTACAATCTTCCTGATATGTCCTCCATGTTTCCCCTTCACATGTTTCCCTCTGTCATTAGCATGTGCCATGGTAAGAGAACCGTTGACCATTGATGACTCTAAATTGGTTTAGTCCAGTTTGCCTAGGGCCTCCGAATGCTGATTGGCTGATGACTTTTATCTTATCTAAGCAACTTCTTTTCCCCCAATCTGAGGTTTCATGACTTTTAGCAGTGTGGAAACTTAACTATTTCATATTTCTCATAATTACTGTGAGCAACAAACCCTCAACTGTGAGAAACATACTCACCTTTGACAAAGAACAATCCTTGTTGTGAAATCAGAAAAGCTTTTATTAATTTTACATTCATTACCCCTGAATGAACAGGTAGCTCCTAGGAGAGGTCTACAATTATTCAGACCAATGCAAGCCTCTTTATATTGTTCTGAATGGAATCTTGCTCCTTGCCATCTATTGGCTAAAGGAGGCCTCCTAAACACCTCACTCCTTGTTCTCTTCTCTGATAGACTTCCCTCAAATAGCTTGTCAAGCCTGAGCACGTTTCTGACCTTTTACCTGACCGTGTTAGGTCACAACTCTGATTAACTGCTATCCCTTAAAGCGAGGAGTTTTAACCCTGTGGAAAGAGAATTCCTTCTTTTGTTTCCCACAATCACAATCTCTCCAATGACCCACCAATTTCCATGTTAATCTCTACTACCCACTCTCCCTCATCCTACCTATCCAGAAAATTGGCCAATTTTGCCACAGGTTTTGCAATTGACTATTGCCAAAACCTGTCATTTTAAATTCATATCTCTTGCACATTGCCCTTCTACTCAATACAACCATCACCCAATCCTAGACACTCCTCTTTCAACTAGATTGATGCAATAGTTTCCCAGTTGGTCTCCCTGCCTCCAATTTCTCCTCACTCCCATCCATCTTCT
This sequence comes from Notamacropus eugenii, assembly GCF_028372415.1. Classification (NCBI taxonomy): domain Eukaryota; kingdom Metazoa; phylum Chordata; class Mammalia; order Diprotodontia; family Macropodidae; genus Notamacropus; species Notamacropus eugenii. Next base: position 204,914,820 of record NC_092872.1, read on the forward strand.
ATGTAAACAGTGCCACTCTCAAATGAGAAATGGGCCACTAATCCATACATAATCCTACTGGCCAGATATTGACTTAGTTTTAAAATGTAATGTTTATATGTGTTTTGTTGTTTTTTTTTTTAAATTTTCTTTAATATTTCCCAGTTACATTTTAATCTTGTTCAAGCCACTCTCAGGAGTGTTGCTGGCCTCAAGCAACCAGCAGGAATTGAGTTTAACCCCTTTGCTTTAGAAACCTGCCAAAGGAGTCTTTTTCTAAAGCACAGGCCCCTCTTCTCTCCCCCGCCCCATAATAAAAACTCTAGTAGGACCACATTTCACCTTCTCTGTCTGACATTTAATGCTTTTCACAATCAGGACCCAGCCTCTATTTTCTGCTTTATTACACAGTACTATACCTCCATGTACTCCGTGATCCCAAGAAAACTGTCCTTCTTCCTGCTCCTCCAGCACATCACTCTTAACTTCTCGTCTTTGCATTTGTCCTGGCTGTGTCCCAGGCCTGAGATGCACTCCTGACTTCCCTGTGATCATTGGAATCCTGATTCCAGGTAAAGGAATACCTTCTACAAGAGGTTTTTCCTTTTCCACCTATCTGCTGACTCTAAACACCCCCAGCTTTAATTACAGGTTGTCTATCTGTTTTACATATACTCTTAATATATGTATATGCTGCTTCTCTCTTTAGAATGTATGCTCCTTGAGAGCAAGGGCTGGTCCTTTTATTTTTCTATCTTTAGCAACTAGCACAGGGTCTGGCACGTAGTAAGAGCTTAATAGATGCTTATTTATCAAGTAAAGTGAATTTACTTAGGATTATAATAGAATTTATCTCACAGAGTTGTTTTGAAGATATATAAAACCCATTGTATATATCAGAGTGCTATACATATAAATGTGAGCTAGCATTGTTGAATAGCAAATGACCCATAAAACTAAGGAACTCTATTTAACATTTGTATGTATTTAACTTTTCAAGAAACATTTATTAAACCACTCGCATGTGTGTTCTAAGCAATAGAAGAGAGCCACAGTTTAGATAAGGCACTTTCTCTACCATCAAAGAGCTTATAGTCTAGCCACAAGTAGAGACAGACAGCTATAATATTCAGCATTACCTGAAGAGTATATTAACCAAGTGAAGAATAATTTGCTATGTGAGGTCCAGGAGGAAATGTTATTACCACCACAGAGTTATACTCTCTAAATATATTTGAAATATCTGAATAATTCAGTTATTTTTTTTCAGGTTGCATGCAAACATAGCCAACATATAAAAGGAATCAAAATCATTTGCTTAATATATAGTGAGAGGTATTGTATAGGTTCATGGGTGTTTCAAATATATTCCCTTGAGAAACGTGTGACTGTTGATCAGTCAGGACACAAGAAAACTTTGAATATTGTATAAGTACCTTCATTTTATCATGTTGAAAATAGTAGACATGAATTGCCAACCACTAACAAAGAAGATTAATGACACAGGGAAGAAAAAAATAAACTCTAACAAATTCAATCTGCCACAGAGTGAGTAATGGCTTGGACTAAATCTTGGAGACTGCTCTTGTATTTCCTTTCTCATCATCTCTTCCTTGCATCTTCCCCAGTTGACTTTGTTTCTTCCTATGCCCCAAGCTTTTTCCATTCCACTTTGAGAAAAATGAAGTGGTGACAGCGATATATTCAAAGAGCCCAGTAAACAAAGTAGGATAATTGAATATGGATTAGCTGCAGCAGTTTTTCAAAAGTCTGAGCGTTCACTTATGAAATTCATGGACAGAAGTATAAATCTAAGGAAAAAAAGCAACTTGAAACAGTGACAGTCAGAATCCAAGAAGATCTTACCCTTCTTGTTTCAGTAGTTCTGTTCCCTGGGGGCTGTTAAGTCCCAGTTCATTTAGGCAAGAGCTATGCCCTTACATGGCTATGGAAGCTAAATGCTTCTTCCCTAACTGGGAGAAGTGAAGGTTTTTCAGATGTTTTCCTTCTTTCCTTCCTTCCTTCTTTCTTTTCTTCCTTCCTCCCGTCTCTTCCTTTTTACTTAGGTTGGAATTTTTGTGGCCACTTAACATGCTGCTCCCAATAGTAACAGACATAGTAACTCTAAACTGCTCCATTTTTCTGAACCTGGCAAATTAATCCCTCCATAGGCAGTCCTCTGCTCCTGGAGACTTATTGTATTATTACCAGACAGTGTGGACCCCTACTTCAGCTTTAGTCCTATTGCAAACTCAAAACTCCTGAACTCAATCTACCAGTTTCAACCTCCCAGCTTTATGTCCAAACAACCAATGACTGCTCAACTAATTGAAATGACTTATCAATCCACTTAAGTCTCTCAAATTGTTGAAAAAAATCTTATTATTTTCTTCAAAACCAAATGTTTCCATATATTTCTAGGCTTCTGAATATTTTAATTCAATCTATTCCAATGTTTAGATAATACATAATCCTTGTCATTAGTTCATTTGCAAAATGAGGGAGGTGGACCTTTAAGATCTCTTCCATTTATAAATCTAAGACCCTGCCTAACTTCTTGACATCAAGGACTGTTACTCAATTGATGACTGATAAATGTTTATTGAATCACACATAGTAGCCAGTTCATATCCCTGCCAATGGAAGAATGGCCTATTTTTATAAAAACTTTAATTCAGCGATCTACATGCTGGAAGACCAGTTTTATCTTACTACTTTCCACTGGAATTATGAAAATAGAGACTAGTACAATTTGATTTTATTAAAATGGAGTTGGTGGCACTGGTTCTCCTGATCTTTTTCTGCAAGTTATCTGTTTTAGAAATAAACTAAGGGGTGTAGAGCAGAGCTAACCTGTTTGGCATGCTATAATGCAAAGACTTGCATTCAAACCAGCTATGCCACTTCATAAGTATGGGACTTTAGACAAATCACTTCTCCTTATTTGTAAAATGAGATTAATGATAACCTGCCCTGCCTTCTGTGTAGGCTTGTTGTGAGATAATGGATATCAAAGCTCTTATGTAAAATGAAAAGCTATACAAAAGGGGAATTACTAGTGTTGATTTTTACTGTTTTCATGATCCATTTCAGCTTCTCTTGCCAAATCATCCCTGTGGTGATCCACAAAAATTGTTAAAATGACTGGAATGGAGAGGCTATGCCGCTGCTGCTTCTTTTTATATCTCTAGACATAAGGTACAGCTGGTTTTTAAATTTATAATAATGGCACATTAATTTTCTCATTAAATCTCTTGTCCCACATGGACAAGAGCATTATAATGCAATGACTAATTTAAGAGGATGATTTTTTTTTTCACGTTAGTAACTAATCCTCTTCCTACTTCCGTTAATTCCCATGTAATGGATTTGAATAAGGAAAAGGGAGCATCTGGATGGAGCTTACTGGGTTAATTTGCCCTTTAACAACAATAACTTATATTTATGGAAACACTTTAAAGTTTACAAAATTCTTTCCTAACTATAGACCTGTGTTGTAGGTAATATGAACATTTATATTTGCCTAAAATGAAAGACCAGCTTGTTAGAACGTGAGTTCAAATTACAAGGTGCTGGCTGTGACTAACACCAGAGACCTAAGGTCATGGAGGAGCTACAAATAAAACGCTGAACTAGTGGCCCAAACAACCATGAGTTGCCCTAGAACCCAGACTCTGGGTACTTAATGGAGTCTATTAATAATGCAACTAGGAATTTGCAGTAGTAAGTACCATAGCCCTGCACACTAATGAATTTAATCCCTTTGGGGAAGGCAGAGTTTTAGACCCTAAAGGAGGGCTGAATGGAAATATACTAGAAGTGCCTTAATGATACCTCTGAGAACAGTTGTAAGTAAGGCACCAAAAAAAGGCTAGGACAAACTTATGGCCAAAGAGGTATCACTTAGCTTATTTTTGAGAGGGGATCAGGACCCAGGAGAAACTAATTCCTGGTAAACAAACTTAAGCAAAAAAAAATCTGAATTCAAAGCATAAGTGTGTGACTGTTGTGCAGAGGGTTAAGTTAGCTTAATAAATAACACAATTGCAGGATCTGAAAAATGTTCAATCTTTTGCCTGTAGTCACATAGCTATTAAGTGACTGGGTCATAGAATTTGAATCTAGAAGGATCCTTAGAGAAAATGGAATCTTAACCCCTTCATTTTATTGGCATGGTCCAGAGAGGAAAGGTGAATTGACCAGGGCCCCATAAGAGTATTAATAAAAGAGCCAAGATTTAAACCCAGATCCTGTTACTCAAATGCTCAGTTTCTTTTTGCCACACTGTACTGCCTTTTTAAAAGTAGAGAGTTTTTTGGTTTAATATTTAAGATTAAAAGAAAAAAGGAGAATCCTAAAGGTGAGGCTGTTTTCATGGTAGAATTATGTTGAACAGCACCAGCACCTCCTGGCTGGCAGCCAGTAGCAGATCTGGTGGTTTTCCACACTTTACCCTTTCCAAGAGAGTGGAAGGATGAAAAACTGACTCAATTAACTAAACCCTAGGCAGCTAATTAGCATTCTGAATAAGTATAACTGGAAAATCACATTCTTTCCCAAGTCCCCTCAGCAAAATGATCTTGGCAGCCTGGAAGTGGAGTGTAAATAATTCATTGACCTTTGCCCTTTTAGCATGAAAGGCCAATCTAGGTAGTCTCTAATTTGAACTATTCACATTTCATAGCTCAGATTCAGTGAGCTAGAAAGTACCTTAGGACACACCTAGTCTAACTCCTTGATTTTTCAAAGAAGGAAATTGAGGCTCCAAAGAATGCAAATGATTTACCCCAAAACCCAGTATCAGAACTTAGACAAGAATGTAATAAGGCACAGAGAGGGGAGAACTAGTTTGATTGGACTGAAAGTGTGAAAAAGAGTGCTAATAGTTTAAACCTGGAAAGGTAGGTTGGCGTCAGGTGGGTTAACTACACAAAATTACTCTAGAATGTATAAAAGAGCTGTGCACCTCTTTACCTCACAGAAGGCTGGACATGACCCCTACCTCATTTGTGACTTAGTATCACTATCTACTCTGACATTTTGAACTGTTTTTCCATCACTTCATATTTAACTGTACCTGTGAAAATAAGCACAAAATGATGTCTTAAATCCCCTTATTTTTATGAAATTTCCACTTATCCCAATGTACGAGTTAACCTGTAACAAAGGTCACTTACATTTTGGGGGGTTTTCTTTTTTTTTTTTTTGTGGACAGATTTTGTTTTCATACTGGTGATTTTCCAGTCACTTCCAAACAATGACACCTGCCCTCTGGCCAGCCTCCACATCTTCCCTTTGTCCCTTCTGCCAGAATCTAGGCTTTGATGGGTCACTGCATGTTCTAATAGGTGACCTTTTACCTCATTCTCCTTGGAAGCAAGGCTCCACCTCGCTTTCTGGCCATTTCCTAACTATTCATGTATCCTCTCTCAAGATCACCTTTTAGCTCCCCTTTATATGTTGTTGTCCTCTCTTAGGAAATAAGTTTTTTGAAGGCAGTTTCCTTTTATTCTTATTTGTATTTGTACCCTCAGCACTTAGTGTAGTTCCTGACATCTAGTTACCACTTAATAAATGCTATATCTTTCATTCACTCATTCATATAGATTGACCTTCTCTGCAAAGCTCACTCCTTTCAAGGACAACAGGGCTTCTTTCAGCTGCAGCTTGTGAAAGTTAAGGTAAGGGACACTCAACTTTCAGCAAAACAAATTACCCTGAAGTTGTAGAACAAGAAGGCAAAGCAAAAATAGAAAAAAATCCATTCATCATTATCTGAGAGAGATCCCAGGAGGAAAACTTACAAGAATATTGTAGCCCAGTTTCAAAGCTCCTTGGTTAAGGATAAAGTATTGCATCCAGTGTTGAAGGACCATAAATTTTGGTCCTTCCATACCACATTTCAAGATATATTCCATAGAGCAAAAGAGCTGGGGTTATAAGAAAAGGGAACTTAACCCAGCAAAGTACAACCCTGAATGAAGAAAAGAAAGACATTTAATGAACTGAAAGACTTTCAGGTATTTGTGAGAAAAACAGAACATAAGGGAAATTTTGACATATAACTTCCAGGGGAAATAGAAAGTAAACATTAAGGACCAATTATAAGGAACTCAATAAGGTCGACATTCATACATACACACACATATACATATATATGTATATATATATATATATGAAAATATTGTCAATTCTACTATGACTGTCATTTTTATTTGGGTAGTTTGAAAGAAAGGCTTGGACTGCATTGAGGGTGATTTTAAAAACAAAACTATAGGGAAAGATAAAAAGATCAATTGTATGTTACAAATGAGACAAAAAAGGAAAAACTGATACAGAAGAAACTAGGAGCAGGAGAGGGGGGTAGTGGAGAAACCTAACTCTTATTGGGAATGGGTTAAAGAGGGCACAGCATATATATTTAGAAGGGGATAAAAGTCTTCTCTATTGAGAAAGAAATAAGATCAAGGGGAGATATGGTAGAGTTAAGAGGAGAAAGAGAGGGAGTCTCAGAGGGATGGGTAGGTTAAGGAATCAGAGGGCAAGGTAGTAGATACAAGTAAAGCAGAGGAGTGAGGAGGAATAGGGTAAATAGGGTGAGGATAGAAAAAATAAGAAGGTGGAAAATATAAAGTAAGTAATTATAGAGTATAAATGGGATGAATTTGCCCATTAAATGGAAACTGATATCAGATTAAAAATTTGAATTCAACAATATGCTCCTTTCAGAAAATGCTATAAAAATGAGAGCTACACATAAACATAAAATAAAAGTAAGGAGTACAATTTATTATATAAAAAACAGGGGTAGTAATCATAATTTCAGATAAAGTTAAAGCCAAAATAGCTTTCATCAGAAAGAGAAAAATAGTGAAACTACACTATGTGTCAGCCATATGAAAAATGTTTTAAGGCATTTAAAATAACTAGACAGTCTAAAATACCTGAGTGTATGTGTGTCAAAACAGACACAGAAAGTTTATGAATATAAAAATAAAGCATGTTTTAAACAAAGAAAGTTAGGTCTAAATAATGGATATAATATTTATTGTTCATGGGTAGGTAAAGCTAATATTATTTTTAAAAAGATATTTTACCTAGCTAATCTTTTTGTAATGCCATACCAATTAAAAATGTTTATTACTGAGTTAGAAAAAATAATAAAGTTCATTGAGAAGAACAAACGTCAGGAACTTCAAAGAAATCCGAGTAAAAATGGTGTAAAGGAAGCAGATTCAGTAATAGCAAACCTTAAACCATATTATAAGGTGAGAACGTTGTTGAAGTGTACAATGGATAATTCTGATTATTTCAATTAAAATGTTATTGTATAAATAAAACCTGTGCAGCCAAGAATGGAAGGAATGCTGAAGATTGGAGAAAAAACTTTTCATGGACAAGCTCTCAGAATGGGATTGGGTTGGAATACTGCTGTGCTATAGGAAATGACGAGCTGGTTTATTTAGAGAAACATGGAAAGACTTGGACCTATGAAAGATTATGCTCTCCACCTTCAAAAAAAAAAAACCAAAACAGAAGATAAACAGAATGATTATGAGGATCCAAGGAGCTACAGTATGTGAAGGCATTGTGCAGAGTACTGCATGAGAGTAGGTGGTTATTATTTATATTTCTCATGAACTCAACTGTTCTAATTATTTTTGTTTTGGTTCCTTACCCCTTTCAAACTTGCCAAACTGTAGCCTCTTCTTTACAAGATTTAATTTAATAATTACCAAGAAAACACTGTCTACCCTATCCTACATCCATAGGGAGGGACTACCCTATACTAATACAGACCAAACTATTTGGTTAAGCTAATTAAAAGCTAAAGGAAAGAAATATCTTTGATTTCATGGCAGGTGGTTGAAGCTGGATAATCCCTAAAATTAGAAAAAAAAGTGTGTAAAATCGTTTCTTTTAAACCATGTTCAGGGAAACAAGTTTGGTCAGTGATGTTTAAGTTCCCAGTTACAATGATTCTTGAGATTATACCATTTCAGGGTGTTCTAGGTATCAGTAAAAATTACACACTCAGAGAAATTAAAAACTGGAAGAGAAGTTGAAGATCGTTGATTTGTTGAATAAGTCAACTGATCTCTCAAGACCTTCATTTTCATCTCTAGAATGAAGAGCTTAGAACAGATGGTTTCTAAAGCCTTAGAGCTTTATGTTGTATATTCTAGTCTGTGTAGTGTAGTGTGTAGAAAGATTCACAGGACCCTCTGAGTTCAAAGTCTGGCTCTGCCACTGACTATCTGTGTGATCATGGGCACATCACTTACTCTCAGAGGTCCTTAGTCTCCTCCTCTGTAAAGTGAGGGAATTATACTAGATGCCTCTAAAATCTCTTCTAAGTCTACAATAATATAATCTGAGTCTAAGTCTCTCATTTCATATATAGATGAGGAAACTGAGACCCAAGAAAGGAAATTAACCTGCTCATGGTCTCACATACTCTTGTTAGTGGAATCCTGGTTTCTTGACTACAAGGTCTCTGCTCACCTGGCTCCCTCTTGATAAGCATTTTATAGTTGATACTATTTGATAATGTTAAAAAATAAAACTCATTTTTGTTTTCTGATACTTGAGCAATTACACTGAGGGAGATAAAGATGTTTTTACTACAAGGGCAGGAAATTTTATTTATTTATTTTTGTTTTTGTCCCCTCAATTACATGTGGACAAAACATTTTAACAGTTTTTACAATTTTAGTTCCAATTTTTTTCTCTCCATTCCTACCCTCCTTTCTCCTTGAGAAGGCAATTTTAATATAGGTTATATATGTGCAGTCATGCAAAACATAACCATATTAGCCATGTTACAAAAGGAAATGAAGACAACTACTACTAATAACAATAATAATAAAGTTTTAAAAAGTATGCTTCAATCTGCATTCATAGCCCACCAGCTATTTCTCTGGAGGTGGATAGCATTTTTAATCTCAAGTCCTTCAGAATCATCATAGATCATTATATTGCTGAGGATAATTAAAAATTATTCATTATTTATCATCATGCAGTATTACTCTTACAATGTACATTGCTCTCTTGGTTTTGCTCACTTCACTTTGCATCAGTTCATGTATATCTTTCCATGTTTCTCTGAAACCATCCCCCTGGTCATTTCCTAGAGTACAATAGTATTGCATCCCAGGAATATGACACAATTTGTCTAGCCATTATCCACTGGATGGGTATCTCTTCAATTTCCAATTCTTTGTAACACCAAAAAAGGTACTATAAATATTTTTGTCTTTTCCCTTTTTTAAATCTCTTTGGGATACAGACCTAGTAGTAGTGTTGCTGGGTCAAAAGCCATGCACAGTTTTATAGCCTTTAGAGCATACTTTCAAATTGCTCTCTCTATAAAATGATTGGATCAGTTCACAACTCCACCAATGGTGCATTATTATTCCAATTTTCCCACACTTTCTCCAGCATTTGTAATTTTCCTTTTCTGACATATTGATCAATATGATTGCTATGAGGTGGTACCTCAGAGTTGTTTTAATTAGATTTCTCTAATCAATAGTGATTCAGAGCATTTTACATGACTGTTGATTGCTTTCATTTCTTCTGAAACTGCCTTTTATATCCTTTTACCATTTGTCAACTGGGCAATTCTTATATATATTCTTATGAATTTGACTCAATTCCCTATATATTTGAGAAATGAAGCCTTTATCAGAGAAACTTGCTATAAATGGTCCTTCACCCAATTTTCTGTTTTCATTCTAATGTTGGCTGCATTGATTTTGTTTGTGTAAAACCTTTTTAATTGAATGTATTAAAATTATCCTTTTTGTATTATATAATGCTTTACCTTTTGTTTGGTCATAAATTCTTCCCTTATCCATATATCTGACAGGTACACTTTTATGCTCCCCTAATTTACTTATGATACCACACTATACGTCTAAATCATGAATTCCTTTTGACCCCATCTGAAGTCAAAAATAGTGTAATAGGTCAGACTGTACCTAATTTCTGCCAAACTGATTTCCAGTTTTCCCAGAAATTTTTGTCAAATAGTGATTTCTTTTCCCAAATCTTGGATCTTTGGGTTTGTCAAACTCTAGATTACTATGGTCATTTTACTACTGTGTATTATATACTTTGCCTATTCTACTGATCCACCACTCTATTTCTTAGCCAGTCCCATCTTATTTTTGATGATTACCACTTTATATTACAGTTTGAGATCTGATACTGCTAAGCCACCATCCTTCACCTTTTCATTTCCGTTGATTCCCTTGATATTCTTGAACTTTATTTCCAGATTTTTATTGGAATTTTTACTTTTTCATTATTTTTGTTACTGTTTTCCTAGTTCTATAAATTTGGGGGTTTTTTGTAATTTGATTGACATAGCACTGAATAAATAAATTAGTTTAAGCAGAATTCTCATTTTAATATATTGACTCAGCCTACTCATGAGCAATTAATTATTTTCCCATTTGTTTGGATCTAACTTTATTTATATGAAAAGTGTTTTGTAATTGTGTTCCTATATTTCCTGGGTTTGTCATAGCAGGGTGACTTCCAAGCACTTTATATTGTCTGTGATTACTTTATGATTTAGTTATTTTTAGTTTTCAACATTTACTTTTATAAGATTTTGAATTTCATTTTTTTCCCATCCAATTCTTGCCCCCTTCCCAAGATGGCATGTAATCTGATGGGCTATACATGTACAATCATATTAAATATATTTCTACATTAGTCATGTTGTGAAAGAAGCGCAAGGGAAAAACCATGAGAAAGAAAAAACCATGAGAAAGAAAAAAAAAAGATAAAACAAAAAAAAGGAAAATAGAATTTTTTGATCTACATTCTCACACCACAGTTCTTTCTTTGGATGTAGATAGCATTTTCCATCATGAGTCTTTTGGAATTGTCTTAAGTCATTGTATTGCTAAGAAGATACAAGTACATCAAAATTGGTCATTGCACAATGTTGCTGTTACTGTATACAATGCTCTCCTGGTGCTGCTTACTTCACTTAGCATCAGCTCATGTAAATTTTTGAAGGTTTTTCTGAAATCTTCCTACTCATCATTTCTTATATAAAAATAATATTCCATTACAATCATATACTACAGCTTTTTCAGCCATTCCCCAATTGGTGGACATTCCCTCCATCTCCAGTTCTTTGTCACCACAAAAAGCTGCTATAAATATTTTTGTATGTAGAGTTCCTTTTGCCTTTTTAATGATCTCCTTGGGATACTGATCTAGCAGTGGTATTGTTGGGTCAAAGGACTTGCACAGTTTTACAGCCCTTTGGATATAGTTCAAAATTGCTTTCCAGAATGGTTGGATCAGTTCACAACTCCACCAACTAACATTAGTGTTAATTAATTACTTTTTCCACATCTTCTCCAACATTTGTAATTTTCCTTTTATGATATGTTGGCTAATCTCATTGATGTGAGGTGGTACCTCTGAGTTTTAATTTGCATTTCTCTTATCAATATTAACTTAGATCATTTTTCATATGACTATAGCTAGCTTTAATTTCTTCATCTGAAAACCTGTAGTTAGTTACTTTAAATGGAGTTTCTCCTATTTCTTCCTGTTAGACTTTATAGGTAACACATAGAAATTCTGATGATTTATATGGGTTTATCTTTTATCCTACAAATTTACTAAAGTTGTTCATTACATCACTTAGTTTTTTACTTGATTCTCTTAAATTCTCTGAGTATACTACTATGTCATCTGCAAAGAGTGATAGTTTTGTTTCTTTGTTTCCTATTCTGTTTCCTTCAGTTTCTTTTTTTTTTTGCCTTATCACTATAGCTAGCACTTCTAGAACACTATTGATTAATAGTGGAGATGATGGGCATCCTTACTTCACCTCTGTTCTTATTGGGAAAGCTTCTACCCTATTCCCATTACAGATAACACATTCTGATGGCTTTGGATAGATACTACTTATCTTAAGGGAAGCTCCATTTATTCCTGTGCTCTCTAGTGTTTTTAATAGGGATGAATGGCATCAGAAGATTTTTAAGCAAGGTCAATGCCATAGTTTATCCAGCCACTCCTCAACTGATGAGTATTCCCTAGTTTTCAGGATTTTATTTTTGATATCACAAAAAAAGGACTGCTATAAATGTCCTTGAGTAAAGTGTAATGGAATACTGTTGTGCTTTGAGAAATGAGGAACACCACGATTTCAAAAAGACATGGGCTTAGGGGAGCTGAAGCACAGCAAAAAAGAGAAGAGTTAGAAAAAATTATTTGTTCTTGTAACATCGATGTGATAAAAATGAACAATTTCAAGACTTTCATAAATGGATGAAGAATGAAATGAGTAGAATTAGAATAATTTAGTCAATAACACTAACATCATAAAAAACAACCTTAAAAACTATAAGAACCATGTTCAATACATTAGTGATTATTAATGATTCTAGGAGAATGATGGTAAAACACTCAGGTGATAGATTTAGTATGCAGAATGAGACAAATGTATTTTAATGTAACTAATAAGTTTTTGATTATGCGTATTATAAAGAATTAGCTTTTTTTCTCCCAATTGAGGGAGAAAAAGTAGGTTTCTAATATATTTTTAAAATAGAGAGGTATTTATGTGGGAGTATTACAAATGTGGAATGTTACATGCACTTTCAGATGAGGTCAGTATTATTAGTTTTATGTAACTGTTTTGTTACATGGGACCTCTGAGAGAAAGAGAGAGAGACAGAGACAGAGAAAGAGAGAGAAATCTGTAAAAGTTTATAGTGTAATAATAAAAGAAAAACAAAACAAAATAATAGTCAGCATTTATATAGTGTTCACTATGTATTAATTGTGCTAAGCACCTTACAATTATTTCATTTGATCTTCACAACATCCCTTCAAAGTAGATGCTTTTATGATTTTACAGATAAGGAAACTGAGGCAAAGGTTAAATGACTAAAAGATAGTGACATAATTTGGGGGATGGAGGTTGGGGGAGAGGGAAGGGAAGGGTTGGAATCCTGAACAGGAATAGAAAAGAAATTGGTGGAAAAAATATATCCAGAAACTAGAAAGCTGTAGATGGAAAGGAAAACTAATGATTATAATAATTGCTTGCCTTTATATAGCTCTTTATGGTTACAAAACCTATTATCTTCATTTTTTATATGAAATAAATGAACTCAGAGATTAGTGACATTTGACTATACCAGGTTGTCTCCCAATGCCGTTTTATTATGTACATTTTTTCCTTATGTTATTGCTATCTTATTCCTCTAGAGTGGAGCAGAGTGATGCTGACCCTCTCTCTGTCCTCCAGAAAAGTTTCAGGCTATTGGATATCTCAAGTTTTATATGATCAAGTTAAGTCAATCTACTAAGGGCCACTATGATAGACCACTATGTTAACCACTAGGATAGAACAAAAGGCAAAAAATAGCTTCTGCCCTAAAGCAGTCCACAATAATGAAGGAGACAACATGACAACTATATAAACAAGGTATGCACAAGACAAACTGAAAAAACGTATCAGAGAAAGAGCCCTAGAATTAAGAGAGACTGGAAAAAGCATCTTACAGGAGTTGGGGTTTTAGCTGAGTCCTAAAAGATTGGTATCCTTATTTGAGCCAGATTTTAAAGATTAAAATTCCAGCAGCTCCTCCAAATAGGACCAGGGTCAGATGAGCAGTAGCTTCCAAGAAACTCTCCTTCCATGAATTCCTTATCAGTATTCTCATCCTTTTCACATCTTCATAGAAAGTCTTGATCTCTGTTTTGCCTTCGTTATTTCCTACCCTCTATTTATCTGTGTACATGCTTACCTTACCCTTACCTTACCCTTACCCCCTCTCCTCAGTAAAAATTCAAGTTCCTCAAGAGCAGAGACTAATTCTTGTCTTTGTATCCCAATGCTGATCACAGTGCCTGGAGCATAATAATGTCTTAATCATTTTCTTTCATTGAGAAACTGCCTACTTGAGAACAATTCTTGCACTGTCATCTGCCTTCCTAATGAATGGTCTTTGGAGTTATTTTTTTCCTGCCTAGAAGGCTGAGACTGGTCATTTCCAACCATCTGAGGCTTGGGCAATGGTGTGAGGTAGGTGTCAGTCAACAAGAATTTTTTTAAGGCCTTGTTACATGCTGGGCACCATGGTAAGCTTAGAAAAAAAGGCAAAACAAACAAACATGAATATAAGATGAGGGCAAGAATTGCACCAAGGTTCAGAAAAGTCTACTGATTCCTCCACCAACTTGTATGTGAGCTTAGTAAAGTGCCTGACATATGGTAGGTACTGTATAAATGCTTATTCCTTTACTCTGTCCCCATTGACCTTCTGTTCTGTGTTTAAACTAGGATTGTCCTAGAAGGCACTACCATTTTTTGTATTATAGGACATGTAGTTAATTTCCTACCTAGTTGCACTACTTTCGAACTTCTCTCACTTGTTTACCTTATCCCTGGTATCTCATCATTTGGAAAATTTATCATCCTGCAAGACTGAAGTGATCTTGAAACTCCTGCTTTATTACTCCATGCTTCCACTGGAGGATAGAACCATGAGTTTCAAAACTTCCATTTAAGGAGGGGCCTCAGGAAAGACATTTCATTTCCCACCTGGCTGTACTACTCTGGGGCTTGTCTGACCTCATTCTACCCTCAAATTAGAAACTCCTCTTCCAGCTTTCTTCCTTTTCCTCTCCTTTAAGTACCTAGTAGGTACTTAATAAATGTTTAATGACTATTGAAAGAGATTTTAGAGAGCATCTCTATTCTAACTCCCTCATTTTATAGATAAAGAAACCAGAGACCAGAAAAATGAGATGAATTGCCCAAGATCATACAGTTAGGCATAAAAATTATTATTTTTCAACCCAAGACTTCTGTCAGTGAATTCACTGCTTTCCCCATTATACTGTGGGCATTTTCTGATCTTTTGTTCACTGTTGACACCAGATGGGAACACAAATCTTACAACTCTTAAGCTAAAGAGGATGGATGGGCAAAACCAAACAGTTCCATCTGATCTTGCCATTTATAGAGATATCATCTTGATGAATCTCCACCTGATGACAATATCTGCATGGTGTCAATCCAGTACATTTGGTTAGAGAAGTAATCAGACCAGCTTCTTGGTGTCATGTGGGGTCAAAACATCTGACCAACTTTCTGATTGGGCTCCGGTGTGATAGAATATTGGCAACTATCATCTGAATTCTTTCCCTTCTGTTTTTTTCCCCTGTGAGATTGCAAATCATTTGTCTTTCTAGAAAATGCAGTTCATTGTTGTTGCTTGTCCTTCTTATTCTCAGAGAGGGAGGGATTGAGTTCAACCTGAGATATGGCCTCAACATTGATGGATGATGGTCTGCTTGAGAACACTATGGAAATGTTCAGTCCCTCTCTCTAGGATCATATCCTTATCACTGACCAATGTTAGGCTTATTTTGTGTGGCAAAGCATCTGGTGCTGATTCTATTCCAGCTGAGATTTAGAAGATAGGGGTCCATTGCTTATACAAAAGCTGACTGAAATGTTCCAGGTTATATGACAAGAGGAAGTTATCCCTCAGGAGTTCAGGGATTTCTCCATTGTCCATCCCTATAAAGGTAATGGAAATAGATTGTCCTGTGACAATCATGGGGGGCTCTCTCTTGGTCATTACTGGCAAGATTTTTGCTAGAGTCATCTCCATGAGAACGAGTGTGTCTTCAGAAAGGACCGAGGAATGGTCAGTATGGTGTTTGAAACTTGACTCTAGAATAATGATGTCATTTTGGTACTCTCAGAGTACAAAGGACAACAACCACCAAAGAGAACCAGTGACATCAGGAAGGTGATGTCTTGACTTACAAGTGAGCTGGATTTCAGTGTGCGAAGTCACCAGCCTCACTTTCTCCTCTGTAGCCATCTAGGTCCAATGGCCAGATACAGGAGATGAACCCTCAGAAAATGCAGTTCAGTGCTCAGGCCGAAGAATAAAATGTCATTTGTTTTAGACTTGCTGGTTTTCACAGAGTCATTATTAACAAGCCTCCAAAAATAGGCAATCCGTTAGAGGAGAGATTTCTGACTCAGTATTCACAAGTTCAAAGTCAATTGTAAAATTGATTTGTATTTTGATGACCTTATTCTCACCCGCACTCCCACAATCTATTCACCTGTTCTTGCATACTGGCATGCCTCTAGTCCTAGGTGTGCATGTGGCTCACTCTCTCCACACGTTTTATATATAGCATGAGAAATATATAGCAAGGAGACTTCAGCACAATGGGAGTTGATCATATGGAATAAAACTCAGTAATTGTTCCAAACCAGTGCACAGGCAGAGGTAGTGCCTTCCTCCCACACATAACCACCCCCACAAAGCTCTTGGGCTGAGGCTGCTGTTGGACTGGATTCATTGAGTTTCCTCTTACTTAGTGGGGAAGTCTTTGAAGATTGTCCACACAGGGCAGTTGGACTGTGCTTTCTTTGAGTCCTATGCTCTCCTTTCTCTCCCTTACCTCTGCTTACCACAGAAGCTCAGGCCTGGAAGGCTGCCCAGAGAATGATCTAGTCTGATCTATCATTGGACAGATAAGGAGATGTACAAAAAAGTGAAAAAAAAATTTCCTAGGGTGCTGTAGCTAGCTAGTGGCAGAGATAGAAAATGATTTTTGATTTCCTTCTCCAGTGGGTGTTTCCTTTACCTCATCACACTACCAACTCAAAACTCAGAGATCTATTTCTGGTACACTAGGTTTCCCCCATAATCACTAAGAAACTGGAGACTTCCATCATAACTTTGGCCAAAATGTTTCAAAGGGGTCAAGTAAGATCAAATCAACATGAGGTCAAATGTGAGGTTGGTATTTATTAACTCCCTACTAATTTGGGGGTTATATTCAAAGACCTTGTGGGGATACTCTGACAAATGACTTCCTTTTACTACTGTTGTCAGAGTGCCTTAGAATATATTCTTGAAAGAACTCAATACTACATGCCCCAAATTCCCTCTCACAAGGGAGTATAGTCTCGTAGAAAGTGAACTGGAATCCACAAAGTCCTGAGTTCAAACCCACTCCCTTCAACACTAACTCTTTGTGACCTTACGCACATTACTTAAACTCCCTTAGTCTCAGTTTCCTTATCAATGACATGGGTATAAATAAATACCTACTGTAGAGTATATTGTAAAGATCGAATGAGATGAAATATGTAAAAAAACACTCTGTCAAACTTCAAAGCTAAGTATAAATGTCAGCTCTTTGGAATTGGGATCCTTCTCAGGCATTCACTTACCATAATGGCAATCCTAAAATGTCCAGCCTGCAGGCTTGACAAGAAGCCCATTAACTTCATTCTTATCCTTCCCTGTGTCTCTAATCACATCTGCCTACCCACAGGACCCTTCCAAATTCTCCTAGCAGACAGAATACCAATCCCACACTTGTGCTCTCTTAAGTAAAAGCCCCAGCTACAACTGTTGTATGAATAATTCTATAGTTGCTATGCTAGCATACCCCCAAACCTGTAACTAAAAGCTGGAAAGGGACCAAAACCAAGATAATTAATTTTCTAAAGAGAACTGCTTAAAATGATAGGTATTCCAAACCCTTCTTACTCAGCTAAGGGTCACTGGCCCTGATTAGAGACCATAACGGGGTGATGAAAAACAGGATGGGGAGAGTCCAGTAGAAATTAGTATTGCTGTTGTCCAGTTCTTTCGATCATGTCCAACTCTTCATGACTCCATTTGGGGTTTTCTTGGCAAAGATACTGGAATGGTTTGCTATTTCCTTCTCCAGCTCATTTTATAGATGAGGAAACTTGGACAAACAGGGTTTGATGACTTGCCCAGGGTCACATAGCTAGTAAATGTCTGAGGCCAGATTTGACATCAGGAAGATGAGTTAGCCTGATTCCAAGTCCAGTGTTTCATCCACTGTACCACCTATCTGCCCTCCTCCAGGAGAAATAGTTTGTAATATAGTCATTAGTACTTTTTTAACTGAATGGTAGAAGGTTTGATCATATTAATATACGTAGCACTTACATAGTGCTTTAAGACTTACATATTGGTTTGCATAATTCTCATTTGTCCTCACAAGAACCTTATGAAGTAGGTATTATTATTATTCTTATTTTACATATGAAGAAACTAGGCTGAGAGAAGGTCACATAGCTATTAAGTGTCTGAGGAAGGATTCTAATTTAGATCTTCCTATCCATTGCACTGCCTGGTTTATGAAGACAAAAAAAAATGAATCAAACACACATATGCATAGGAACAGGTTTCTCTTTCTGGCTTACTGCTACATCTGGGCCGTACCTGTCTGCTGAACAGCCTCAGTTCCCTTGACAGGAAAAATGAAAACATCCAGGATGAGGTTGTTCATGAACCTCTTCAATAGATGTCTCACTTGATACACTTAAGAAGATCAATGACACCCTTTAGTCTGCATAGAAGCCTTTACAATTTGCAAAGAATTAAGTTGTTGCCATTACCATTGACCAGCTTTAATGGATTGTAGAGGCAAAGCTCTAGATTTGCTAACTGATACAGTAAATCTTGGCTGGAGGCTGGCTCCAAAAGCACTTTTGTTTCAGGTAGAGAGCCATCCAGGTAGCTCCCAGATGGGGAGTCCAGTCACTGATGATTGTCACATGACTTCATGGGAGAGTTTATATGGTGGTACCCAAGCAAAGATCTATTTGTTGCATTTAGCTGTTTCCATCATCAGTCAAAATGCCAGGAGTTTGAGAAGTGGATAGAGAAGGAAGATCAGTGAAATGAATACTTATCTAGGAAAGTGTCAAGGGGGAATAAGTAAAATGACCCAAGATATTATTTCTCCATTTGACTATAAGCATCTGAAAAATAAGAACCAAACCTACTTGGCCATCCATATATTTCAAACATTTAAGATAAACTATAGGACCAAAAATAAAATAGTTGTATGTTTGATTTTCTGAAAATATACAGAAGCTTACTGATCATGATTCCTCAGTGTACTTAAGGACATTAAGGAATTACATAGGTTAGTATTAGTTTGGAGGTTCTGATATGACCTGAGTGTGGAAAAAAAAGGATGATGGGAAACTGTTGCTTGTATTGAATTCTTTGGAGTTTATGAGTTGCTATGGAGCAGGAGAAGTGACTGACTTTATATGAGTAGTGAGTTGTACAGCATGGATAAAGTGTGGAATCTTGTAAGGGAATTGCCAACCCTCAGCTCTCTTGGATGGCGTACACCAATCACGGCTCAGGTAAACTGAGGGGAGATTGGTAAGGCATGAACAAGATGGCACTGGGAGGAAGGGTTCAACCCCTGTTTACCACCAGATACTTCCTGAAATGTGGCTGGAAAGCAGTAGCAAAACTTCTTGAACTAGTTTAATCTTGCTTGAGCTGCTTACGTAACTAAGGCATACATGAAACTATATAAGTGCCTGAGCTAGTTTGAATAAATGGAGTTGCCTTACATCTTTGCCTCTGCGTCATCCATTACTCACAGCGTGCTCCTTCAGGGTCAACAGGCCCTGCTGGTCAGATAAGACCTGTCGGCTCTGGGTGAATGGCCCCCACTAAATCCCGTTCAGAATCTCACAAAGTGACTGAAGAAAAATCAATGAGACATAGACACACGCATCTGGAGAAAAGCAAGAGAAGGAGATAGAGAGATTGAATCAATGAGTACCACAAAAAGCAGAACTTCAGAATATCAGCTGAGTATTGGGCTTGGCTCTGGGAGAACAAAATATGGAGGGAATATCATGACTTGTGTTCTCGTATCCCTCTATTCCCCGACGCTGGTTATACTAACACAGAAAATCAGTATTCAGAGCATGTTAATCACATTTAGTTTCATGCCACTCATTGGAATGAGACATTTCTGCATGCTCCATAGGTGATTTGATTAGATTAGACTAATTAGTGGGATTAGAATTTTTCTGTTTAACAGAATTTACAAGGAGGAAAAATTAGCCTTGCTGCAAGGGGAAATTTCCAAATACATCCTAGCTGTTGAAAATTCATTACTTATTCTTTGCTTAGGTTTGGGAATTGCTTCCAGGCAAGCAGACACCAAACATTTATTAAGTGTTGGGCACTGTGCTAAACCGAAGGGATACCAATATAAACAAAAAGAGAAATTGTCCCTACTCTCAAGGAACTCACATTCTAACTGTGGTTGAGTCTTTTCAGTCATGTCCAACTCTTTGTCACCCTATTTGGGGTTTTCTTAGAGATGCTGGAGTGGTTTGCCATTTCTTTCTCCAGCACATTTTACACATGAACAACTTCAATGATTTGCCCAGGGATGTAATGGTAATTTAAATGGGAAGAGCTTTCCCTTTCAGTAATAGGCTCATATGACCTGCTTCAGTCACATGGAAGCCTGAGCCACATGAGTCTGTGGTGGGAGGAGCTTACTGAAGGTGTGGAGCAGGAAGGGTGGGAAGAGGCGGAGCTGGAGTAGAGCAGAGAGGAAATTGGTCAGAGCAGTTAAAACTGAGGGAGAGAGAAAAGCAGGCAGTTGGCTAGCATGAGTGAGAGAGCTTGTTTTGAATTGAAGAGAGCTGGTTTTGGGGAAGCCTGACAGAGGCAAGGTTTAGGGATGGTGTTATTATTTTGTTACATTGTTATTTTGTGTGGATTTCTTTGTTGTTGTGATGGATTTGGCTTTCTGGTGTCTGAATAAATGTTTTGGTTCTGTCTTCCATGTGGAGAGTCTGTTGCGTTTCATGACTCTGAATTGTGCCACAATACTCATGGCTGCTGTAGGCACTATGAATATTGCATTAGTGCTACAAGGGGTCACACAACTAGTCAGTGTCCAAGGCCAGAATTGAACTCCTGATTCCAGGACCAACATGCCACCTTGCTGACCTACATTCTAACAAGGGAAGACAGCACACGTAAGGGAGCTGAAAAGTGGGCAGTGACATACCAAAAAATTAAATGTGCTTTCTCTCTTAGCATGGTATGTTTGCTTAGAAAAGTTTTGGAGCTTTGTCCAAGTTCTCTGATTCACTATATCATATAGATCCAGAAAGCAACAAAATGGCTATTGTTCTAGTGTCCTCTTTTTTGATGATTCCTCATCTGGACTGAGGTCCAGAGAAGCTAAGTGACTAGTCCAAGGTCATAGATAATAATGACAGAGGCAAATTTCTAACAGAAATCCTCTGACTTCAAAGCCATTAAACCATACCTTCTAATCCAGTGGTACCTACTTTGACAAACCTTTCCAGATCCTGAAAAAAATGTGATTTTTAGGTTTTCCTAAATATTTTGTTTGTACTTCTCATATGGTGTTCTGCATAGTATGCCTTGCATTTTATTTCCTTAAAAGTTTTTTTGTTTTAACATTGTCTAGGTTTCCTCTACATCTGTAATCCTCCTCCCAGAGAACTATCTCTTCTAACAAATAATTTTTAAAGAGAATTAAAAGTTAGCAATAATCAATAAATACTTTGAGAAAAACTATGTGGGATACTTGGTTCTTCCCCTTTCCCCCACCCACTTCTTCAACAAAGCATGGTTAAATCAAGTCAGCAAATATTGTATTAAACACCTGCTACATGTTAGGCACTGTGCAAGTGTTTGTGATACAAAGAAAGGCAAAAAAAGAATAACCTCTGCTCTCAGAGTTCACAATCTAATGGAGAAGATAATATGTTAACAACTACGTGGAAACAAAATGTGTGCAAGACAAATTGGAGATAATGTCAGAGATAAGGCACTAGAATGAAGATATAGTAAAGACTTCTTGCTAAAGGTGGGACTTCTCCTATCTCCTTGAGGCACAGATGGTTCTGTCTAGGTCTACAACATCTATTTTCAACTTTTGTGGTTGTTCTATTTACATTATTGTAGTCTGGATATCTATATCTATCTATCTATATCTATATATAGTTTTCCTGGTCTCAGTTTATATCAGTTCATGTAAGTCTTTTGGTGGTCTTTGTATTCATCATATTTGTAGTTCCTTACTGTGATATTCCATTAGATTTATGTAGAAAATTTGTTTGGCTGTTCCTCCAATAGATTACAGAGGAATACTTTGTTTTCAATTCTGTGCAACAAAAGGTCTGCTATAAATATTTTTTTTGTTGGTTTTTTTCTGTCAAATCCCTTGACTATTGGGAAATGTATTTTGTATATGGAACAAAGTGTAAGACAGGTGGGGAACTTATGGCCTTGAGGTCACATGTGGCCTTCTAACTCCTGGTGTGTGGCCTTTGGACTAAGTCCAAGTCTTACAGAACAAATCCTTTTATTAAGGGGATATCTTCTGTGAAATTTGGATTCAGTCAAAGGACCACATGTGGCCTTGAGGCCGCAAGTTCTCCACCTTTGTTGTAAGATGTTGATCTAAGTCTAATTTCTGTCCTATTACTTTTCAGTCTTCCTAGAGATTCTTATCAGATAAGGCATTCTTAGAGGATTTATGTTTGTAGATTTACTGAAGACTGGGTTACTGAGGTCATTATTTATTGAGTCTAGGAAGGGATGACACAAATTAGAGAATCAATTATTCAGCAAATATTTAATTAGCACCTTCTAGGTACAAGGTCCCATGCTAATAAGCACAATAGGGAGTAAAAATATGCATGAGATGGTGCTTGCAGTGAACAAGCTTTGAAAAGCTTGTAGCCTGAAAAGAAAGATGACAAACATCAACAGCACAAGTACACTATTGGAACTTTTATGCATGTATTTCATTGTAGGTATTTATGTCTGCATCTTATCTTCCCTGATATGTAGAGTCTGTTGCAGTGATAGATATTTTTTTCTGTTTAAGTGATAGTCTCCCTTCATTCCTACTGTTTTTCATTATTTCCTTTGATATTCTATCTTCCAAATGTTTTTTCTTATTATTGAGTTCTGTAAAATATTTTGTTAGTAGTTTGGTATAATATTAGATAGGTAAATTAGCTTGGTAATATTGCTCTTTTTTATTATATTAGCACAGGCCAGACATAAACACTGGATACTCCTCCAGCTATTTAAATTATTATTTATTTCTTTATGAGACATTTTGTAATTCAGTCTACACAAGTATAGAATCTATACAAGTGCTTTGTAGATTGATCCACAAAGAGTTTATGCATTTTGTAGTTACTTGAAATGAAATTTCCAAATTTTGTTATTATTATATAGAAATATATTTATATTATATAGAATGTGATTTTTTTATTATATTTATTATTATATAGAAATACTATTAAAGTTTTGTTTTTGTTTTGTAGTCTGTAACTTTGATTGAGTTTTCTTGCTTATTCCTTAGAATTTTTAAAATAAGGTATCATGTTATCAGCAGTTCTGGAGAGTTTTGTGACCTTGATTATCTTCACACCTTCCTTCTTTCCTTTTGTCTTATTGTGATTACTGGCCTTTTTAGAACTAGCTAAAATAATAGCAAGAAGAATGAGCATCTTTGCTTTACTCCTGCGTTTATTGGAAAGCTTCTAGTGTATCTTCATTGCAAATGATGCTCACTTGTGGTTTTTAAGCAGATACTTCTGATCTACAATCATCATCATCATCATTGTAATAATTATTATCATTTTCCTAATGTTGAACCCTTGTTGTATCCCCAATATAAATTTAATTGGTCAGAAGAAGTGATTTCTTAGGTGGTCTTGCATTTTTCACTTCAATTCGAGGTACATGTATATAACATCTATTATGTACAGGTTATGGTACTACACACTGCAGGGTATGCAAAGATGAATGAGCACCACAATGGGTTTATTTCAGAAACGCAGCAGGGAAGATAAGATGCAGACATAAATAACTGCTGAATAAAGGCATATAAAAGACCCAGTTTGTATTTATGTTATTGATGTTTTTCCTCTCTCCTTTTAGACTAAAAAATCTTCAAGGGAAATGAGTCTTTTGAATCTTTCTATTCCCTACTATGCTTATCATACGGGACCTTGTACATAGCAGATTCTTAGTAAATGTTTGTTGAAAGAATTATTCTTTCATTCATGTCACTTCTTCCTAGATCCCATTATTCATTTTCAGTAAAAAAAAAAAAAACAACAAAATACTTTGGTAGCCTTATTAATTGGGTTCAATTCTTCCTTATTAGCATGTCTTTTTTTCCTCCATGTCATTTTGGCCGAACATTTTAATGAGAGTACCCCAGTACTGATCTCCAGTTGAACTGGTGACAATTTGACAAGAAGGCTTTTCATGTGTAAAAAATAAATCCCTAAATGCAAATAGATTTGGAGGTCAGAAAATGTCAAGTTTAGCAGTGAATACTAAATTGCCAAGTTTTCATAGGCACAACCTGGAGTTCAGAGCTTGGAATGGAAATAGCAATGATGAAATGGTAATGTTAAACTGCTGGTCAGACAGCATCCTCATTCCTTTGCACTCATTTATAATTGGCATCTAATATAAATGCTGTCTGCTCATCATGGATCCTACTATATTAGTGTTAGCCCTTCTTTCCAAATGAACAGAATGGAACCTCTATAAGTGACTGCTGTCTGGGAAATGCCTGATGTGGCTACCAGAGGCAGGACTGATTAAAGGCTTTGACCCACAGAATTGCCAAAGCTTTATGGTAACGAATAATATGATAACTGGATTCTAAGGTACTATAATTTTGCAAGCAAAAAGGGGCCCCATGGGAGAGAAGACTGCTTTATATTTGCATTTTGTTTAATGGGTTGCCATGACCAAAAAATTCGTCACCTTGTATCAGACTCCTGATAATGAGCCTCTGCATACTTAGCTAGGGTGGCCTTCTGGTATTTCATATTGTCTGATGTTGGGGCCATACTCAAAGCCTTTCATTAAATTGTGAGCTTCTTGTGAGCAGGAAATGTTTTTGCCCTTCTCTGTGTCCTCAGTGCTTAGCATAGTTCCTAGTACCTAGTAGATGCTTAATTCATGCACCCTCACTTGACTTTCCAGCAAAGTGGCATAACCTTTAAGAATCAGGGGTCACTTCAAATCCATAATGAGGTGTGTAAGACTTTTGTGACTTCCCTTGACAAAGGGATTAACCATGAGATTATTGTATATTGCAATCCTTGCAGTGAATCATTTAACACCCAATTCAGGTTTTTTTTTTTTAATAGTTTTATATACAACTCAGAAACACATCTGTCATATAATTCAGGACACACATATCAGGGCAAAACACTGTCCAGTGCTTGAATGTGATAGATGATTCAATCTTTAAAGCAGGGATTTTTCCAGGCTGTGGATAATAAGACAGCAATTTCTAGGTTTTATGCGTTTCCCAAAATACTGAGTAAAGCATACCATATGTCAAAAGAGAATTAGCTCTGGCTCCTGAAGGTTATGGGCGCAAAGAAGGGGCCAAAAATTAAGTCACAGGCAGTGATTTTGTGTTGATCTCCAAAATGTGTAACTCCTTGGATCCTGTGGTTTCTTTGAATCCTTTGAGTTACAGTGCTTGGCTGTTAAAGCCAAGTTACATGCATTTATTAAGTACCTACCATGTGTGAGACACTGTGCTAAGTTCCAGAAATACAAACAAAGGCAAAAACCAATCTCTACTCTCAAGGAACTCACTCTCCAAGGGAGTGATAACATGAAAACAACATGCCCAAATAAGATAGATGTAGGATAAGCTGGAGATAATCAACAAAGGGAGGGCATTAACATTAAGAAAGTATTAAGGAAGGCTTTCTCTAGAAGGTGGACTTTTATCTGTGATCTGAACAAAGTCAGGCAAGCCAGGAAATGGAGTGCACTCCCTAGTAATGGGGACAGCCACTGAAAAATGAACATTCAGTCAGCAGATGAAGTGCCATGTGCTCACTTCCCTGGATATTGTATTAGAGTAGAGATAGCATCTTTTGACAATATTATCCAAAAAGAGTGGACTTAGACTGGAACCAGGTTTGGGATTCATCAGTAATACCTATTCCTTCTCAGAATCTTATCAACTCTTTCTAGTTTTGTAGAGTTCTAATATATTGTCCACAAATAAAAACATAGATCCCTTTCCCATGGAGTCCCTACATTGCTAGGACTCACAGGTAAGAATTAGCAGATCCACACCTGAGTGAGTAGGTTTCAAGGAAGATATATCACTCACATAACTAAATAAGACAAGGTAGAATCCAAACATTCCTGGTGAGAAATTTCCCCAGGTCATATGTTCCTGTGTGAGTTCTAAATGGGGAGCACTGAAACTCTATTAAATAAGAATTTTCCTCATTAGAGCATCAGTAATGGGACTTCAGTGTCAAAGCATACTTTCCTATTCTTATATGCCTTATAGGTTACTGCTTTTATTGAGAAAGAGGCTGCCAACTGAGGAAAATCAATCTCACCTTTACGTCTGCAGCTGTCATTTCCCCTTGTCCAGTGCCTGCACATTTATACTTTTCCTGTCTGGATGCTTTGGGGAATTCTTAGCTAGGTGACTTTGGCAAGTGATATAGCTTTTCTCACCTCAATTTCCTTATCTCCAAGCTGAGGAAGTTGGACTAGAGAAACCAGAATCATATTCCTTCCATTTCTGAACCTTATGACAGTCCCCTCTCCTACATGTCTTTGTATGTAGGCATGATTTTTTTCCAGCCTCGTAATCATCTACACTGGTGTGTATGAGGGAGAAGATAATGGGAGGGGCAGGACAGCTGTTAGCCGTACATTGTTGATAGATGGAGGGCGCACGGAGCTTCAGTTGAATCCCCTCTCCTGAGAAGTAAATAATAATGAGAGATGGTTCAAGTCAGCAGATAGCATGCCTGGCTAAGAGGAAGGAATGACTTGGATAATATCTTTCTTTCTAACCTTCCTCTGTACATCATAAGCCTTTGCCATTATCAGGAACTTGCCTGTGATCATGATAAAAAGGCAGTATCACAACTCCTCCTTCCCTTGTGTGTAACAATCAAGCCTCCAGGTGTGTTTCTTCCCTGAATGTGACAAATTATTTTTAGTGCTGAAAGAAATGTATTTTTTTCTACATAGAAACAGTTGAATTACTCACATGATGCCTTACTCTCCACAACAAACTCCAAGTGTGTTAATACACCTGTCTTCCTGTGATACCCCTGGAATAATGTAATACTTGAACTTAGAAAAAAGGTCATAGGAAAGAAACAACATTCCCTGACCTTGTGTGCATTATGTTTTCCTCCTGTCTTGTAAGCAACTCTACCATTTACCTACAGTCAGTTGCTTAGCAGACCATATGAAAATATTGCAAGCTCATTTTTCCCCTGGTTGGAAATATTTTCCTTGATCAGGTCTTGCATAGACACTTCGTTCATAGCTCTCTTGGACATTTGCTTTTGTCTGCTTGATATAAAAGTACATGTATACATGTCTTAAGCATTTGACTGTACTGTTAACCACCATTTGCCTTTCGTGAGGGCAGGGGTTATGCCATTTGTTCATTTTTATCTCTCTTTACCAATACCTTTTCTAAACACAGTGAACTTACTTGTCAAGCAGTCTGATTTTTCTAGCTCCTCCAAACAAAAACACAGCATCAAATAATCATAATGCGACCAAGAAAGATTATATTATGACCCTTCTTTCTTCCTGACAAAGATAAACTGAGAATGAGTTGAGAACCTGGGTTAGGTTCAGTCTCTGCCACTATATACTGTGCTATAGGAATGTCACTGGCATTTTTGTCAAGGATTGATTGGAGAGAAAGAAAACTTGAGACAGGGTGAACAAGTAGGAAACTGTTTTAGATGAGAGATTACTAGGGCCATTAGGGGTTTGACTATATGAACAGAGAGAAGGGAATGAAGGCATGAGAGAGGTTGAGTTTCAGAAACAGCAACAATTGCCAAGACTTGGATGCCAATGTTGCTGATGTTAAATGTGAGGGTCATAAGACTATAGATTCGGAGATAAAAGAGACCAAAGAGTCAAGTCAATGAACATTTATTAAACACTCGCTCTGTGCCAAGTAATACGCTCTTAGGAGAAAAATACAAGCAGAAAGAGGTCCTGCCTTTCAGCAGCTTATATTCTAATGGAGAAAGAGAACACACAAAAAGAAACTGTCAGAGATTAGGGGTACTCTCTATTAGGACATGGCAGAAAAAGTCCAGAAAACCAAGCATGTCACCTGGACTGGACTAAATACATTGCTGACCTGAGCATCCTCCTTAAAATGAAGGTTCTGGGAGGAAACAGTAAATCAGAGGAAGAGGCCTCAGGGTGGAAGGTACTTCTAATATGAGAATTCCAGGAGTAATGAACTTCAAGAGTGCAAAGACTTTTGTGGCATCAGAAAAAAAATCTGGAAGATCAGATGTATAGCCTGGAAAGAAATTTAGAGATCATCCAGACCATTTCCCTTATTTTATAAATGAGGAAACTGAGGCCCAGAAAATTTAAATAACTCCCACAGGACCAGAAAGATAGGAAATGACAAAATCCTGGTTCAAACCAAGGTTTTCTGAATCTAAATGTAGTCTCTGCCATGCTGCTCTGAAAAAGACAAGGAAAAAAATGTAGCTCCCAACCTCACAACAAACCCCTGGAGTACTGGCTTATTTGTTTGTCTTTAAATAAAAGGCTGATGTGAACTTGTTTTCTTATCGCTTGCATCATTTTTATAGGAATTGTATGCATAAAAATCTCTGGTTCATTGGGAATTTAAATCAACTTGATTTCATCATAATTAAGGCTAACATTTATAAATTTACTCTAAAAGCTAAAAATCCTCTGGACATAGTAATACATAGAAATGATGATTGAAAGCCCGATAAATGGCTTTCATTGAGTAGGTCATACAGTGATTATTGTGATTACAGTGAATATGGTGCTTTCTGCTTGACATCACTATTTGGGGAATAGAATGGCGGAGTGGGACCACTGCCAGATTATAGAGTCAAGAAACCTGCGTTCTAATCCTACCTCCTACACTTGTGTGTGTGTTCATCCTTTGTTGCCAAAGAAGACCATGCCATCAGAGAAATAATGGCATGACTTGCACTTGACTTTGTTTTGAGTCAGCGAGGGCTGTGCAGGTCACCAGCCTCACTTCTCCTCCAGAGCCATCTGAATCCAGGGACCAGATATTCATCAGGATGACCAGAGATGACCCTGGATGAGACATTTGGGGTTAAGTGACTTGCCCAAGGTCACACAGCTAGTGAGTGTCGGGTCTGAGGTGAGATTTGAACTCAGGTTCTCCCAACTCCTACACTGGTGCTCTATTCACTGCACCATCTAGCTGCCTTCTCCTACATTTAGTAGCTGTGTGAGAGTGGGTACACTTCTTCACCTCCATGAGTCTCAGTCTATAGAATGAAGAAGTTGGTCGATATGGCTTCCAACATCCCATCAAACTCTTAATCTATGTTCCTATGTAACCATTTCCAAATCAGTTTCCTCAGTTCTAAAAGTGAAGATATTATCTATCACAAGGAGCACTGTGAAAAAGTAATATAGATGGTACCCTGGACAGGACAATGGCCAGGAAACTGGAGGACCTGAGTTCAAATCTTATCTTTGGTGTTCACTACCTGTGTGACTGTGAACAAGTCACTGAGTGCTGTGCAGATGTCATTGGTCCTCTCTGAGAAAGAAGGAAGAACAACAAGAAAAACTGTGTGAAGTGGTGGAAAGAGCGCTGGACTTGGAGTCAGGAAGACCTGAGACTGAGTCCTGACTCAGAGGCTTAATAGTTGCACGATTCAGGGCAAGTCAGTTAACTTCTCTCATCCTCACTTTCCTCATCTCTAAAATGGAGATAACAATAGCATCTTTTATTTTATTTGGTAAGATGTCAAGCACTTTGTCAACTTTAAAGCAATATACAAATGCTAGTTATCATCGTCACCATCATCATTACATTCGATGAAAAGTCTGCTTGTTCTCCAAGGAGCTTTTCCAAAACAACAAAGTTTACAACCAGGTTTTGGTCCCTTGCGTTCTAATGGTGCTGTGAAAATGGTATTTTACTAAAAATCTCTGGTGAATGTGAAAACATTGTAATCACCCCCATGTAGTCTACTGCTGGATATAGCATGGAAAAGTGATGGTCATCACACCCTGCGTTGATGCTTCCCTTTTTTCCAAAGGAAATTCCCCTCCCTCAGAATTCCATTCAAAATATAGTGAGGGGTACAAGAGTAAGAATGTTGGTGAAATTTAGAGGAATAGAAGTCTACAAGAATTGGAGGCAGAATGACATGAGTTCAAATCCTTCCTCAGCTATTTACTAGCTATGTGACCCTGGACAAGTCATTCAAACTTTACCAGCCTCAGTATCCTCATCTGTAAAATGAAGAGACTCATAGCACCTACCCAAAGTATTATTATGAGGACAAAATGAAATAAAATGTGTAAAGTGCTTTGCAAACTTTAAAGAACTTTATAAATGCTAGTTATTATTATTAATGGCCCATAGTCTGTTTTTTTCAACTGTAGAATTAGGGTGTTACATTAGATGCCCTCTAATTTTTCTTGTAGCCCTATATCTCTGATTCTGTTAAATTGAGTTCCTTTGTCTATAAACAATGTCTCTTTAAATTAAAATCACCATTGTTTTGAAAGTAGGGGGCAGAGAGAGAAGTGGGGTATTATTCAGTCACCAAACACTTATTGAATGTTTACAGAATTCACTGTCAGCTAGATCCCTAAGTTTAAACCTATAATGCAGAAATATGTAGAAGTATCTGAGAACCCAGATATACTTGGGATAGCTTCAGCACTGATCTATGGATCCTAGAGAAAGAAAAGTAACAGCTGTCAACCTCCATCCAGTGAACCCAGAGTTTCACTATAGCTAAATGACATTTAGTTCACTTAACCAACAGACACAGCACATCCAGAGTTCCAAAGAGTATTACTGGGCCAGGGGTATCTAGAGAATAGGGTAATGCAATGCTGTACTTCCATCTCCACTGTATATATACTTAGCTTATGCCTACAGGGGACCTAATCCTGCTATGCATGAGTTTTAAATGCTGCTACCAGATCTTAAGGTAGGCTTTGAAAAAGAGTTCATATCCCTCTGACATGGTTTACAGGAGGTTTAAGGAAATCTTGTCCAATGACAAGTATTAAAAAGAAACTTCTATATGTTTTACCAGGTCTTATCCATGAATTGTGAATTCATTCTCCATCTTTTCTGCAGCCTGGATGATTCTTAAAAGGTCCTACTCTGATGTTGCACTTTTGCATCATGGAGGTGACCCAGTGTTATGTGCTAGTGAGATACAGTCTTTGGTAGGTACTAGAAAACTGGAAAAACTTTTACATACAGTCCCCATGATTTCATCCAAAAATCGACCTAGCTAATTCAGTTTTGAGAACCTCATCCCCAGGTTGGCTGCAGGGTGATGAATGTTTTGGCCTCAGCTCTTCCCAGATGGCCTTGTGGATAGAATTCTGGGCTTGGAGACAGAGCTCTGAGTTTTGACAGTAGCTCTATGATCAATGGCAAGTCCTTCAATACATTTCAACCAGCAATTTTTGAACATCTGCTGT
The DNA here is from genome assembly GCF_028372415.1 of Notamacropus eugenii. Classification (NCBI taxonomy): domain Eukaryota; kingdom Metazoa; phylum Chordata; class Mammalia; order Diprotodontia; family Macropodidae; genus Notamacropus; species Notamacropus eugenii. The sequence continues at coordinate 204,946,226 of NC_092872.1, forward strand.
ATGCTAGATACTGAGTATACAAAGAAAAAATGAAACAATTCTGGCCATTCTCTTCATGTAGAGGGACAACATATACACAAGAAAATAAATGCAAAATACACACAAAACGGGAGAAATGAAAGTACTTGACAATCGACTGTATATGGGTGGTAAGAGAGAGTGATGAATCTGAAATCTCAGCTCAGTTTCCTAAGTTTTAAATTAGAAGTAATACCTGTAGCCCCTTTCTCTCAAAAGTGAGGCTCAAATGAGATCAAGTACTATGGAAACTTTAAAGTACTAAATGTAAGCCAATATTATCTTTATTATCATCATTATTATTACAGACAACTAACAATACAGAGTTACATGTGCTAAATGCGTGCTGCAGTTAAGAGTGCTCTGGGTACTCAGAGAAGGAAGAAATGATGCACATTAGTGGGTCTCAGCAGACACTGGAGGGAATGAAAACCTAACCTGACCATGACCACCCCATATAGAGAGGGAGATTATCAGGTGGGGTAGAAAAGAAGCAAGAAGACTGTGATTCTAAGTATTAACTTGATTTTGATCATAAAAATCCAAGATTTTACCATTTAGAATTTGATTTCATCAAAGGCAAAGGCCGTGATGTGGGAGAGAGAGTTCAATGTGGAGTCAGAGAGCCTGGGTTTGGATCTCACCTAGCTCTGCAGTTACCTTTGCTCTTCGGAGAGTCACTAAACCTGAAGCCATAGCTTCCTTGTATGAAATGAAGGGAATTGGCCTAGATGACACCTAAGGTCCCTTCCAGCTCAGTGATGATGCTTCAGACATTAGTTGAGGCCAGTGATATGTGATCCAGTATAATAATCCCAGTCTTTGAAAAGGCTTTTATTAGACTACATGAAGCCAATAAGGGCCATGGTCTCCTTGTGTGGAAGGTTTATTTTTCTAGACATAAAGGAATAAGTCCATTCTGCTATAGGGACTTTTCTTGCATGGACAAGCAAATGCTTCTAGTAACTGACTCAATCTTTCCCTGTTGCTGTCTCTTTTGAGAACATTCCAAAGTAAGGTAGTCATCCCCATAGGAGGCTAAGACCACTGATGCCAATTTGTTTCTGCTACAATCTTCACTAGGGGCACCTATGTTGATCTGAAGCCCTGTGATACCACACATTCATATCCTTTTGTTTCTGTGGAGAGATGTCTGTTGAAGAGCACAGGGCACATTATATAATCCACAGAGCTTTCATACAATAGACAGAAATGAGCTCCATAACCATATGAACAAGAAATCTGCGTTTGATGCTGAACAGAAAATAATCAGATCAATTTGCTCATTAACCCTAGCTTGTGTGTGCTGTGGTGGGGGTTGAGGGGTGGAGGTGGGGCATTTCACAATAGCCCTCCCAGGGAGATATGTTTTAGAATCGTGTTCTTGCCCAGAGCCAAGGCAATAATTAAGTTTTCAGATTAAAAGCATTTTACACATGTAGAATTGCATAGCCCCACCCCCAACACACATATATGCACAACTCCTCTCCTTTTGACCTATATTTCCAAAAAAGCAGGATTATTTGAGCCCTTCTGAGTGGTAGGTAACCTGAGTGTTGCTCCCTAGAGGATGAATGGCCAGAATTTTTTTTTTTTCGCCAGTGAAGATAAGGAGTCTCTGGAATTTTGCCCTCTCTAAGCAAGTCATCCATTAAGGGACCTGAGGTTTTGCTCTCCCCAAATCTGCTCAGCAAGAGAAGGAAGCCTTGGCAGAAATTGTCAGCGAGTGTGCAACAGCTTTGGGGAAAGTCTGATGGCTGGGGTGAGTGGGAACTGATACAGCCCATCCTAGAGGGCTCATGAGACTGCTAAATCATTTCATTCAGCCCTTTCCATTGCTTTTGAGGACACCCTCCTCACTGAGAGTTTTCTTTGGTACTAGGTGGGGAGGCTGGAGGGAGGTGGAGGGAGAAGGCAGCCAATCAGTCTGCACTGAGCTGCTAATGTCTGTGTGTTTGGGGAGGGGGGATGACTTGCCTGATCAGTTATCTTCAGCCAGATAAGAAAAAAAGCATAGAAACAAGGGGGGGGGGGGAGAGAAAGAGAGAGAGAGAGAGAGAGGAGAGAGAGAGAGAGAGAGAGAGAGAGAGAGAGAGACAGAGAGAGAGAGAGACAGAGAGACAGAGAGAGAGAGAGAGAGAGAGAGAGAGAGAGAGAGAGAGAGAGAGAGAGAGAGAGAGAGAGAGAGAGAGAGAGAGAGAGAATGAGATGAGAGGAGGGGAGGGGAAGAAAGGAGGGAGGGGAGTAGAAGAAGAGTGAGGAGACTTGCGCACCGGCTGATAAGGGATCTCAGGAAAGCTTCTTCCCAGAACACCTGCATTCTCTGGACCCACCCGGTCCAGGGTTGCACTGTACAGTCATGCTCACAGGCAGGATTGCCCTGTCCCTGGTTCCCCTTGCCTAGTGGAAGGGAAACTAACCCCATAGCTCCGGGCAACTTCTGTGAACGGCTTTTGAGGTGGAGAGAAGAGCAGAGGGAGTGTCCAAAATTGCTGCTCAGTGCGAGAAGGGGAGAAAAGAGACGGGAGAAGATGGTTCTGGCCAAGACAGCGACTACTAGAAGAGGAAAGGGAAGCCAGGCAGAAGTGCTGCTGGGGGTGAGGAGATGAGCTCTCCTCGCACTATGCTCCTCGGACGTCTGGAAGGTGTGCGTTTTGCCCACAGGTCCCTCCTCTGAAGGGCCACACCATGAACTCTTGGGACGTGAGCTTGGCTTGCCTGCTGGTGGGAATGATTGCTGTCTCGCTGCTGTCCAACGTGGTGGTGCTGATCTGCTTCCTCTACAGCCCTGACATCCGTAAGCAAGTGCCGGGGCTCTTCATTCTTAACTTGACCTGCTGCAACTTGTTGATGACCGTGGTCAATATGCCCTTGACCTTGGCGGGGATGCTTAATAAACAGCAGCCAGGAGGAGACAGACTCTGTCACATCGTGGGCTTCCTAGAAACCTTCTTGACCACTAACTCCATGCTGAGCATGGCTGCCCTCAGCATAGACCGCTGGGTCGCTGTGGTCTTCCCTCTGAGCTACCACTCCAAAATGCGCTACAAGGACGCTGCCCTCATAGTGGGCTACACGTGGCTGCACTCCATCTCCTTTCCCATTGCTGCTCTCTCCCTCTCTTGGCTGGGCTTCCATCACCTCTATGCCTCCTGCACCCTGTACAGTAAGAGGCATGATGAGCGGGTCCCTTTTAGTGTTTTCACTGGGGTTTTCCACGCCCTCAGCTTCCTCCTCTCCTTTGTCGTGCTGTGTTTCACGTACCTTAAGGTGCTCAAGGTGGCCCGATTCCACTGTAAGCGCATTGATGTGATCACCATGCAGACCCTGGTATTGCTCGTGGACATACACCCCAGGTAAGGGGAATGGGTAGGTCTGGGGAAGAGGGCTGCAGAAAGACAGAAGGGAAAGTTTGAGAGTGGATCTCTACTGTTTCCACCAAAACAGAGCTATGGAGATACAGGCAAAGGCAGAGAGGGTTGCTAGAGGATATTCATATCTCTCTTACTGACTCTCTGCCCTTATCTCCCCACTCTCTTCAACATGAGAAGAGAGGTTTCACCTTATTCCCGTTTCTCTGAAAGTCTCTAGTAGGCTCTGGAAGAGTTCTGAATCAATATCTTAACACCTTTCCTAAATGCATGATGGTGACATTTGTAATCTGGCTTCCTAACTATATGCATCCTTTTGTCTTATGGTATTCCCAGAGGAAAGATGGTGATTCTGAGGCTACAGGGTTTGTTTCAGTTTTGTGATGTTGTGACCTGAATTATTACACTGTTTCTTGAGATAAAGTATAAAAGACAACAGCTCACACTAATGATTAAATTCACTTTTATACCCAATGTAACATCTTGGGGAGAATGTTGATTAAGGTATTCCTGGTTCACAGTAGATTTTCTTGTAACAAGAAAGGAGACTGAAAAGTGATAAATTAAATGCCTCACCAAATGGGTTATTTCAGTACCTTAATGAATCCATAGAGAGAGCATCTTTGATTTTTGTCATCTAGGACCCAAGTTAAGTGGGTGCTGGCTGCGTAACTGTGTGAATACTGACGTAGGCAATGTTTGTGAGCTCTAACAGGAGTAGCCCACACAGTTAAAGCTGATGGTACTGATGGTGTCACTTCCTGTGAGAACAGGTGGTGCTGACAATCCTTGAGAGTTTGGCTGTGGGGTAGTGATATATGCAAATTAGCATGTCTCTTATACTCAAGGAGCCTGGAGCTACTTCCTGAAATAGTAAAGAGTTATCAAATTTCATAAATCAGGGTCAAGTTTCCTGCTAGGATCAACTAAAATAGATGCTCAAGTTGGAATAGTTTCTATTTATTAGCTATTACTGCTCGTTAATAAGAGAGCTGCATTTAAATTTCAAAGTAGGAAAGATGAAAATGTGGTCTTAGAGAAAGAACCCTGCATTTGTAGTCAGGAAATCTGGGTTTGAATCCCTGCTGTTCTACATTCACCTCATGTAATTCTGGACTGGTCACTTCATCTTTGGTGGACTACTTTAATTCATATGTAAATCACGAGTGTTAAATTAGATGACCTCTAATGACCTTTGATCCAAATCCTATGATTTGAACATGATGGTGTTTCCTCGTTGGGGGTCCAGACCAGTCAGTTTTTTCACCAAACAGGAGTCCTCTGGAAATTTCACTGCCTGCTTAGGCTAAGAGAGGAATAACCTGCACCACAGAAATAGCAAGAAGAGCCTAACAAGTTTGGGGGAAGTTACTGCCTTACTGTGGACATTAATAATGATAACAACAGTAATAACTTATCTGATGTTTACATATGTTTACAGGGTTTCCTCAGAAATACCTGGTGAGGTGCCTCAAGTGTTCTTTTCTCCATTCTACAGATGAGGGAACTAAAACTTGACTCAGAGATTTATACAAATACAAATTAATGTATCTAGGTTTTGATGTATTTTGAAACAATATTTCTTCAAAAACAATAGCTATAGGGTTGCTGAATTCTTTCTGTTTTTTTATGTGTGTGCAAGTATCCATAATTTTGAAGAGATATGCCAAGATTGTAATAGTTAACACTTAGTATACTGTCATACACATAGTGGGTACTATTAATTTTTTTTTTTAGATTGAATTAATGTGGCATTGTTGAAAAAACACAGATTTTGGAATAATAGAAAAATAAAGATGATATATCTTGAACTAGAAGTTACTTTAGGCAACAACAGCAATAATGGCTGGCACTTTAATATTTGCAAAGCTCTTTTTAAACATTATTTAATTTTATCCTCACATTGCCTCTTGGGGGGTGTAAATGCTGTTTTCCCCATTTTACAAATGAGGAAATGGACGCAGACAAAGATTAAGTTATTTGCTCAAGGTTACTCTTCCAGTAAATGCTTTGAACTAGTTTGGAGCTCAGGGTCTTCCTGACTTCAGTTCTAGCCACCTAGGTGGCTAGTCCAATCTGACCATTTAATAAATGAGGAAAACATGAGAAGATTTGGGTTCAAATATTACCTCTGACTTTTATTGCTTGTGTAACCTTGGACACAGTCCTCAACCTCATGTTCCTCTATTGTAAAATGAGGAGCTGGACTATATGGCCTCTGAGATTCCTTCAGACTTTAGAGCTATAATCTTACATTTGTGTTTTAAAGGTGCTAGTCCCATCAATCAAGCAATTGAAAGTGGGGCAAGAGGAAAAAGGAAAAGAAGTCCTCTGAATTCCACCAGCAAGATCCTTACCATTTCATGTTTCACAGTGGCTTGAGCACAAACCTCTGAAGGAGGGGAAGTTCCTTTAGTGAGAGGGAGAAATCAAAGCAGGTTATGTTTCAAGTCTTTGTTTGAGGTCCCACTAATCATATTTCCATTCTGTTCTAGCAGAGGACATACTGGTGGGAGAAGGAGAGAGGAACAGAGAGAGAGAGAGTATCATGCTCACCAATGCTTTCACCTTTGTAAGAGACTTTTAGTAAATTACCATTTTCAAGGCACCATTAAAATCCTAATAGTCAAACTTTGTTGTCCAAATAATTGTTATAAGTTTGTTCATTTAGGAAATTCCTCTTTTTAAAATAAATGTACTTTTGATAGCAATTTTTCTTTGTCTTAGATAGGCCATAATGTAAATGTGTGTCAGAGTAACTGAATCTATTGTCATTACCATTTAATAGTAATAATAACTAGTATAGATACAGTATTTCAAGGTTTGTAAAGCATTCTACATATATTAAATCACTTTATCATTTCAACCCAGCAGGGTAGATGGTATTAGTATCCCCATTTGAGAGATGAGGAAACTGATTGTGAGAGATATTAAGTAATTTATTCAGGTTAAAGCAACTAGTGAGTGTCTGGGGAAGGATTCAGTCTTAGGTCTTCCTGACTCCTAAGTCCAATGCTCTGTATGTTATACCACCTACATGTCTCATTTTATGAAAATGTAAAAACAATCATCAAACAGGAAATGAGATGGCCTAGTTTAAATTGCATGTGTTCATACAAATTTTATTTCATCAGCCTCAACATAAGGCACCCCCAGTTTTGTCTTAAACCTATTCATGAAAATTGCCTAATTATTATTGTCTCAGGCAAAGTCTCCTTGAGATTCAGATAATTTTATATGATATTGAATTGTCTGGCTCCAAATCTGGGTAGCTCCTCCACATAGGGTGTTTACTTAAAGGGAGAAAGGATGATAAAGGTAAAGACAAATTGACTCTCAACTAGTCATAGTTCTATCAGCAGAGTTTTGTCTGAGAAGATACCCTCAGTAACTAATGGGATTCTAGCACTAAGAGTTTCGGTTTTTAAACTAAAGATAGTTTAAATTAAAGATGTACATCATCATTAAACACCTATGAAACTGGGTAGCTATAATGGAAACACCAGTTTGGTGCTAGAGAAATATAGAGGACAAATATAGCCTGCCTTGGAGCCTTAATCATGATCAGAAAAAGATGAATTTTTATTCCCTTCAAAGAATGTGGGACAGACAAAATTTTAAAATTAGCATTACTAAAATATTAAGAATGCTAATTATTACCTCCATGTCACCAGCAGCATGTTCCCTGCATTATAGTCATACTTGACTCCTCACTCTCCTGTACCCTGTTGTAACCAGTAAGTTATAAAGTCTTATTGGTTTTACTTCTGTAATATTTCTTGTATCTGTCCTCTTTCCTATTCTCAAGGCTACCTTAGTCCAGGACTACTTTGACTTTTACATAGACTACTGTAAGAGCCTCCTAATTGGTCTCTTACCTCCCTACTCCACTATACCTCTACAAAGCTTTCCCCTGTGCACTAGTCTCACCAGCTCATTCCTCTACTTAATAAGCTCGGGAGCTTTCTTAAAACATCTAGGCTGAATTTCAGACTCCATTCTTTGGCAATGATGGCCCTTCCCAACCTGGCTGCAACTCACTTTTTGAACCTTATTGCACAGTTATTCCCTTTCCTTTGTTCTATTTCATTCGTTCTGTGGTCTAACCAAATTATCATTCTTGCTGTTCCTTACGTATAACCCTCTATCTTCTTTCCCCATGTCATTGTGCAGGAGCTGTCCCACAAGCCTGGTACACCCCCTTTACTCACCATCTCTTACAGATTTCCTTCAAAGATCAACTTATCTCATCTTTATACATGAAATATTTCCTGATGCCCTATCTTTATATTTATTTCATACATATTTTGTATACCTATGTTTATATGCACTTATTGTCTTCCCCAATAGATTTCAAGTTTGAAGAAAAGGACTTTTCTTTCTTCTTTGTATGCCCAGCAGTAGCATGATGCCTGGCATATAGTAGGCACTTAATAAAATACTTGATGATTCATTAGCCACATGTGAAACATTATCAAAACAGATGATTCTTTGAATGTCCTGTGATTGGAGTTTACCTCAACAGTCATTCTCTGACATCTAGCAATACATATTTTAATTCCTAAAAGAATCGATGGCTTCATCATCAACATGGTTTTATTTTCCACAAAGGCAGTCAGTCAGTCAATAAATGTTTACTAACTGCCTACTATGGGCCAGACACTGAGTTAAGCACTGGGGATACAAATGTGAAAAAGTAGCCCTTGCCCTCAAGGACCTTGCAATTTAATGGGGGAAGACAATCAAGCAAAGATGGGAAAGGGAAGGACCTGACATAGGGGTTATGCTAACGTCCAAAGTATGCACCCAGGCAGGGAGTGAAGATGGCATCCAGTCCAAGCCTTCTCCCTTTGAGTGATTCTTTTTAAAAATTTTACTTTCATGAATTCTCCGTAGAGGAATCACCCAACATGTTAGAAGTCAGTCCTAGGTCTTTTTTATGTTTTGTGGCTATTAGCGTAGTTCTTAGGCATCCGTATAGTATTCCAGGAGCAGTCTAGTTCCTTTTTCAGTTATACATTTCTTTGATGATGCCCCTTATGACAGAAGTTCTCAGACTTACCTTTGAGACTGTCCATGCATAGCTTTAGCTATGTGTTTATGTACAGGACATCCTAAAAGTCTCAGTGTAACTTGTTTTCTCTTTTGGAAAGCTTTACAAACCACACCAAGACTTACAGGACATTCTATCTATGTATACCTATATACTTATTTTAAGACTTTTTATACATTATAATTGAGGTAGTAATCAGTGTCTTTTTCTCCTCTTCTCATCACCATACGATCATGGAATTCTGTCACCTTAAATTTAAAATTAAAAGAACAGACTCAAGTAACTCTGACGTGAGTTTTCATTCTCTAAAAGATGGTTTCTATAGTTACCACACTAATAATGGGATGAGAGAATTTCTAGTATTTATCACTTATTTGGTTTTTGTCCATTAGAATTTTCATTACTTCATTAATTTGGCAAACATTTATTAAGCATTTACCATGCATATGACATGATGCCAGGCATTGGAGGAGGTAAAAAGGTAAAGATGATAGGGTCTTTAAGATCCAGAGATTTAAAGCTAAAACAAACATCAGAAATCATTTATTCCAACTGCCTTATTTACAGATAAAGAAATAGTGAACCAGAAAGGCAAAATACTATTCTGCTTTTAAAGAGTTTACAATTTAATAGGAATGATAAGACATGTACACAACTATGAATAATGTAGGGTAAACTAGAGATGCATGAAGATTCACTAAAATCCTGTCCTGATGCCACCTTATGTCATGGAAGGGCCACAGAGGCTTACAGATTATGGCAGCATTGTGCACTTTCTGGAAGGTCCTGCTAAACTCATTTGGACAGATTTTAGGATCATAGAGATAGAAAGGGATGAAAGCTAGAAAGGAACTTAGGGGATGTCTTGTACAGATGCCTCATTTTGTAGAAAACAAAGCTGAAGCTAAGAATGTCTAAGTGACTTGTCCACAGTTAGATATTTAGGAAGGTGAAGAGCTGTTTTGAACTTAAGCCCACTAACTCTTTTCTGCTGTGCAAGATAAGCAATTCTATCTAAGTTCAGAGGGACTCATTATCAGGAGATTAGTCATTAGGTAAGAGGTTGTTTTTTTTTTTCAGTCACAGCAACTCATGAAGACCCTCTATTAAGGCACAGAGGGGCCATATACTCTAGAGGAGACGGTCCCTACACCAATGAAATCATGGAAACTAGAAATTTTATAATAATTGTCTAAGAGTACACAATACTATGAAACCAGAGGATAACTGATCTAGAACTAGAGAGGAGATTCACTTTTTTACCTAATGACACATCAGATCCCATTTACAATCAGGATGTTGCCATATGCCAACAAGAGCTGGACCTAGGGAAGACCAAAAGATTAGCTTTTCTACTGCAGTATGGTGAAAGGGAATAGAAAGGTGAAGAATTAATATCATATTCCCACTTTCCACCAATGCTTGGGGAATGAGGGTTAGGGTGAGTGTATATACATATGTATATATATAAATTTGTTTGTATATAGGAGGCAGTTAGGTGACTCAGCGCATAGAGTGCTGGATCTGTATTTTGGAAGACCTGAATTCAAATTTGGCCTCAGACAGTTACTAGTTATGTGACCCTGGGCAAATCACTTAAACTGTTTTGCATTAATCCACTGGAGAAGGAAATAGCAAGCCACTGCACTATCTTTGCCAAGAAAACCCATGGACAATGTAGTTAGACATGACTGAATGGCTGAACAACAAATGTTTATATATGCACACATACATACACAGAGCTCTATCTATCCATCTGTGCATATGTGCATACACACACAGGGTGTCCTTGAAGTCTTTCAGTTATTAGAGCTTTAAACTTCACTAAGACTTTTGGGATACCCTGTATATGTGTGCATGATCTGTTTTCATGGAAATCAAATAAATTAAGACATTTGATATTAAAATAACACTAGCTATGCCTGAGTGATTTTTTTGATGATTCAAAAGGATATTAAGGATCTCTCTGATCCTTAGGGTGCCATTATGACCATTGTTTCTCCCTGTATATTTTTATGATATGGGAGTGGTGTAGGCAATTAGACTGAATTTGTAATGACCCTTTGATGTGCCCTGGAGAGTTCATCTTTGAATATATCCCTGCTATCAGATTGGTGTTTTATATTTTATCACTTTATCATGAAAGCACAGAGAAAGAAAAAGAACTGTGATAGAAGTTTTACTATGTCTGGAAAAGGAAATAGAAGAATCTAGGGTCTGAATTCTCTAGTGGTGCCTGTCTTTAACAACAGCATTTTCAGATAATCAAGGTATCCTTCCCTTTACTCTGCCTGAGTAGATACAGTCTGACTGGGGAATTTCTATTTCACACCTCAGGATTATTCTCCTTAAACCTGACAGTGGTATATATTTCATGTCTCATCTCATCTAGGTGAAATTGGGTGTCGGGTTTCAGGGGCTGAAAAAACAACTCAAGGTGCACACATACTTGCCTACTTTGGAAGAACACTTGGTCTTAAATTATCTTTTAAAAATACCATAGAAAGAGTTTTAAGCCATTTGTCCTCTTATGCCTCAGTTTCTCCTGAGCATTTCGGGTAGATACTTTAAAAGTGACATAATAGGAATGGACGGCTCTTCAGGACTTCTGAAGACATCATACCTTCTAAGATCCCACTAGAAAAAGCCCAGATCTGAGTGTCAGGAAACTTGAGCTCTAGCCCTAACTTTGGTATTAACTTATCATTCAATAGATTTTTAGAGTTGGAAGATGTCTTAGAAGTTAGTGCAGTTCCCCTATTTTATAGATGAGGAAACAGATCTGGACAGTTGAAATGTCTTACTCAAGTCACACAGCTAGTCAATACAGTAGTCATTATTCAAACCCAGGTCTCTTGATTCCCAATTCAGTCCTTTTGCTACTACAAGATGCTCACTGGTCTTTCTCAGGATGTTTTACTTTTTCACAACTGTTAAAGCATTCAAAGGTCTTTGGGAAAAAGAAAGGTAACAGGAACTTTAGGCATACAAAGAGGTTTTATTGCTATGGGACTGATAAGAGGCTGTTAAAAATGGGGGGAAGGGAGATTGTGTTGCTTCTAGAATCACTTCTGGGAAATTCTTCCAACCTGGTGCCTTTAAGTCAAAGCTTAGTCATATTGCTGGCCCATCTCTTATCTTTCTCTGTCCTTTGCTGGGGATCTGAAGGACATGGAGAAGGTACAAACTATGTTGTTGGAGGAAGAGCCCACATGCGTGGAGTCAGGGATTGAATTACAGATCTCCAGGAAGTGAGTATTGCTGCAATGGGAGTGAAGGAGTTGAGCTACAATCTCCATTATCCTGCTCTCAGGCTCTGACTACTTAGGCAAATCAATTCCTTTGGTTGGGTCTTACTTTTCTAATTTGTAAAATAGTTGTTTTGGGCCCGATGATATCTGAGGTCCCTCCTTAAGTCTTTGGTTGTAGGATTGGTTAAAGATATAAAATAATGTGTGTGTGTGTGGGGGGGGGGTAGGCAAATTGAAAAGCTTACTGAGTTTAAATAATGAGTTTAAGCTGGAAGTAAGTCTTTAGGGAAAAGTACAAGTTATTAAAAGTACAAAGGCCTTTGTCAACTCCCACTTCACCTTGCTATCTATAGCCCTAGCACAAGGAGGCTCTTTTAAGTGGAGATTGATAATAGCTGGCCTTCCACTGAAAGTAGCTGCTTTGTCTAAGGCACCATATTTGTTTTCTTCCTTTCTTTCTCTTTCTTTCTTTCTTTTCTTTCTTTCTTTCTTTCTTTCTTTCTTTCTTTCTTTCTTTCTTTCTTTCTTTCTTTCTCTTTCTTCCTTCCTTCCTTCCTTCCTTCCTTCCTTCCTTCCTTCCTTCCTTCCTTCCTTCCTTCCTTCCTTCCTTCCTTCCTTCCTTCCTTCCTTTCTTTCTTTCTTTCCTTCCTTTTTTGCACAAAATTAGTTTTATAAAAGTTTCTTTCCTCACTCTCATCTACTTTGCCCATTGTCACTTTAATTTTGAAAAATTATCCTCTCCCTACTTTGGACCTTTTCCCAAACACTTTCAGGTTTAGTAAATACATGATTGATTCAACAGATTCCTAACCCTACTTTAAGTTCAGGGCACCACACTATATGCTGAGAAGGTAAAGAAGACTCAGATTCAGCTCCTGTCCTCAATGATTCCATCTCCTTGTAACAACAGCAAAAAAGCATTGCAAAGTCAAATGAAGTGAACCCAGTTCCCTTTTTGCCTTTTGCAACCTCGTGGGTAAAATCTCTTTGCTTACAATGGCACAGTCTCATTCATTGCAGAGTCATTATGCTCTTATGTTTATTTTTGGAAAATCTCAGAAGACTCTACAAGCACCAATTCATGAAATCTCCTCCACCTCCACGTGCCTTCAGAGAAGGCTAATGTAGTGACTCAGGGATGAAATCTACTCGTAGGTAGTCACCTTCTCCCACAGGCCTCCTGCCAGTACGCCAACCTCCCTTTACTGCTCTGGATAGGTTTGCTTGTCAGCTTTCTTGGAGAAGTACGAACAAACGAGTCATGCTGTCCATGGAGCATTTAATTCCACCTGATTGGCTCAGAGATCAGGAAATCTTGAGTTTTCTCCAACAATAATATCTCTGGTATTTCACATTTATAGGAGACTTTGGGTCTTACGAAGCATTTTGGTGCTTCCTGAATCACAACAGTGCTTTGAGGTAGGCAGGGCAGATTTTTGGGTAGGCAGTGGAGTTCTCTGCAGTGGTGTAGCTCTGAAACAGAAACAGATCCTATGGGCTGCTTATTGAGTTAGAAAACTACCAATTAACATTAGCTATGTTTTATTGTATTTTTATTTTGTTAAACATTTCCCAACTACATTTTAATCTGGCTGCACTTGGGAATAGTCGTGAGTGTGACACCCCAAATGTAGGGGAGAGGGTGCTAGATGTGTATGAATTCAAGCAGGCATTTATTAAGCACCGTAGCTGTACTGGTGACAGCCCCTGAGCACACGGAGCTTATATTGCCCCTGGTGAAATGAGTTGTATGTAATTTAACACATAAAAAGGAATATGCCATTGTCCCTGATACTCTCAGGGGGAAAAAGTGCCAACGGCTAGTGGAATTAGGAAAGACAGCTCACCTGAGCTGTATTCTCTCATAGAATCCTTAGCTGAAACTATGAACTCTGTGAGGCAGAAAAGGAGACTGAATGTGTCCCAGCTTGGGGTTGGGGAGGTGGACAAGGAGGAAACCACCTGTCAGAGGCAGGAGATGGAATATTTTCCATGGAGAGCAGCTCGATGACCAGTTTGACTAGATCACTGTGTAAAGAGGGGAAGAAAGGGAGGGGGGACAAGCTTTCTTATGCACTGTCCTAAGTCCCTTACAGATAGTATCTCATTTGATCCTCACAACATCCCTGTGGAGTAGTTATTATTATTATTATCACCATTTTATAGTTGAAATAATGGAGGCAAACAGAGGTTAACAGGCTAACAGTGTGCCCAGGGTCACACAACTAGTAAGTGTCCGAGGCCAGACTTGAACTCAGATCTTTCTGACTCCAGGCCCAGTTCTGTATCCACTGTGCCTTTTCATTGCATTTAGGCAGTGTAAAGAGGAAGACCATGAAATAATGCTGGAAAGGTGTGGGAAAACCTTGAAGGCCAAACTGTGAGAAGTTCACATTATCTCTTACTGGCAATAGGGAACCCCTGGGGATCCGAGTGAGGGAGTGATACAGTGATATCTGCGTTTTTGGAATATCAGTTTGGCATTTGTGGAGAGGATAGATCAGAGAGGGAGGAGACAGGATGCTGGGAGATGGATTAAGAGGTCATTTTGATAGTCTAGGCCAGAGCTGAGGAGGGTCATTGAATCAGGCTGGTGGCTACCTGAGTGGAAGGAAGCAGATCCTTGTGAGAGGTGGCATAGAGGAAGAATCAGTATGACCCAGAAACTGATTGGACACAAGGAGATGGTGGAGCAGGAACAGTAGAACATAGTCATTACTATCAACCAGTAAATCAACAAGTATTTATTGAGCATTTAGTACTTTCCAGGCACTGTGCTAAGCAACAAGGACGCAAAGAAAGGCAAAAACAGTCCCTGTCCTCAAGAAGAAGATGCTCTAATGGTCCATATTTTGAATCTGGGTAACTGGCAATGCCCTCAACAGAAACAAGAAAGTTTGGAGAAGACAGAGTTTGATTCCAAATCCCTTATTTTGCGGATGCACCAGTGAGTACCAGGGCTAAGGCTAGAAGACAGATTCTCTTTTGAAGCTCCAATGAGATAAGGAATGAAAAGTGCTTTGCCATCTCTACAGTGCTATGTAAAGGTCAGTTAAAAAAGTCCTCATTTGAAAGATAAAGAAACTGAGACCTCTAGAGATTGACAACACCACCAACTGGCATTTATATAAAGCTCTGAAGTTTGCAAAGCTATTTTTGCGGAATGTCTTATTTCCATCTGAAATATCCCCTTGCAGTAAGTGGGAAGAGATTAGACCTAACTACCCTCTGAGGAAACTCCCTCTAGGTACTTTCTTGGCAGTTTACAGCCTTAGAGAGTAACTTGGGACACCAAGACCTTGAAGTGGCAGGCCTGGGTCAAAAACCAAAACAAAACAAGAAGCCCATTATTTGTCTGGGGCTAGACTTGAGCCCAGGTTTTCCTGACCCCGAGGGTAGCTCTCTACCCTTAATGCCATACAGTCTGTAGCATTAGGTAGGTACTCTCCATTTTACAAATGAGGAAACTGAGACTCAGAGAGGTTAAGTAATTTGATAATGGCTGAATAGCCAATAAGTATCAAAGGCCTGATTCAGACTTAGATATTTCTAGCCCCTTCATTTCACACAGGAGTTTTTTGGCAAAACAAATCCCCAGTGCAGTGTTGTAGAAGTTAAGTCAGTCAGTCAACAAACATTTTTATTAACAGATTACTATATGCCAGTCATTGTGCTAAAGCGCTGAGAATATAAAGACAAGTAGAAAGATGGTCCTTGCCCTCAAGGATCTTATATTCTAATGGAGAAGACAAAATGGATGCAGAAAAAGAGGGAGATACCTCCACAGCATGATGGAGGCCAGAGGAGTGTAGCCTCATTAGGAGTAAAGAGATTGTTGTCTTTGAACCCTCCTTTAATGGGGTGCTCTGAGAGGGCCCAGGGAGCAGAAAATACTTCTGAGTCCACTGAGGTATGAGTTCTGAGTGAGAGGGCTGAAGTGATTATCCAGAATGAAGAGGTTTTATGAGGAGCTCCAGAGGAGTGCAAGAACGTACCCTGGCTTTGGAATCAGAAGACTTGGATTAAAATTCTACCCCTGACTGTGAGGAAATGACTTCACTGCTCAAGCCCTCAGTCTTGTCTCCTGTCAAGTAAGGAAGCTGACCTAGAACCAGCAATCTTTCAGGTTCCAAAATCTAGTGATTCTTTAACTCCCAGTGGAGGACTTTCCCCATAGCCAATGATTAAAACCAAGCACACATAAATAGTGTGGTCCCTCAACAAAGCAGATCACAGATAGTGGCTCTTGTCGTACCACCTAGACCCTAGATTTCATGTCTTCTCCACGTCTCATTTCTCATTTGTAATTTGACTTATTCATTAAGGGAGATTTCCCAGGATGGTAAAAAGGACATTCATCCAGAAGTCAGGAGACCTGCATTTTTACACCAACTTTGTCATTAACCAGATGCGTAACTTTAGGTAAATGACTTCAACTCTCTGGGTCTCAGTTTACTCACCTGTAAAAATGAAGGCACTGGATTAGGTCTCTGAGGCCCTTTCCAGCCCTGATAGGTTATAATTATATAATAACATACTACACTTCTCTGCATTGAACATTTTTTTTTTAATTTGTACATTCCATTAGATGTATTTTCCTCAAGCAGTAAGCAATTTCCCTGGCAGTTTAGCTGTTGCAATTCATTTGATGACCAGTGGGACATGAAAAAAATACAATTTTAATGAAATATGGCATATGGTAGAGACCAAATAAAAAATAGGGGGAAATTATCAGATAGAATTTGAGCAGTCATCATTAGAAACTGAAATTAAATTCTCCATCTACATTAGGAAATATGATTAAGGATAATTTCCATTAAGCCTGAAAATGACTACTGCTATGGAAGGAAAGAAAGACTCTTTGCACGTTAATTCTACAAGTGTCACTTCAGAATTAAACCTTGCTAATTAATTTTTTATGGCTTCTTGCCCCATTCACACGGTCAGGGCTATTTTTACTGCTACATCCCTTCAGAGTCTCCATGTCCAGCAATGTTTCTAACTGCGAAAGGCATGGCTCCATAGCCTGTGGAGGCTTGACCATCTTTCCTCCTGTGGATTCCTTCTGCAGTTATGAAATTTGTTTGTTTCCTTTTTTTAATGGAGGCAGACAAAATGTGCACATATTTGCTTTTTGGATATTCATGGCAAGTTAAATATTATGATTGTGTTTTATCTTTCTGGGGCTACTTTTTTCTGCCTCTTTATGCTAATGGGCAAATGCAATATGTACTTTTCAGTCACTGCAAGAAATGGTTTGGAAAAGTTGTTACCATTATCCTGCACTTAAGATATCAGTGTATATGATTTTCTAAAGCAGGGGTACTTAAATGGAGTCCTTGAGCTTGGTTGGGAGAATATGCACCTTTATTTCAATATAACTGGCTTCCTTTGTAATCCTGTGTTTTATTTTATGCATTTGGAAACATTACTAGGAGAAATCCATAGGCTTTATCCAGCCTTCTAAGTGGTCTATGACAGAAAAGAGGAGGCTAAGATCTCTTGTTCCAAAGGCTCTTTCTTCTAGGACAATAATAAAATTTTGTGTAGCACCTACTATGTGCACAGCACTTGCCAGCAGGGAGGTGAAAGAGACAGAGATTAGAATTTTGAAGGAAACAAGTATTTTATAACCTCCCACTATGTGTCAGGTACTGTGCTAAGAACTTTACCGATTTTATCTCATTTGATCCTCACAACAACCCTGCAAGGTAAGTGCTGTCATTACCCTCATTTTATACTTAAGGAAATGGAGGTAGACAAGCTAAGCACTACAGCCATATAGCCAGTAAGGGTCGGAGGCTAGATTTGAATGCAGATCTTCTTAACCCAAGGGTCATCTCTCTACTGTGCCTGCTAGAAGACCTGTGTGCAAGTCCTGACTGTCATGTCATACATAGCTGTGTGACCTTAGAATGGTCTCTTTATATTCTTTCTCAACAGTTTCTTAAAATAGTCACAGAATAATAGACTGGCAGAAGGACCCTACAGATTACTTATCCTGACCTCATCATTTTACAGAGAAGCTAGTGGGTGACAGCTGATACTTTAAGTCAGGTCTGGGTACTTCATGTCTGTTGTCTCTGTAATGTCTCTTCCTTAAGTTGAACACAATAATAACAAATGCCTAGGATGTTGTCAGGAGCATATATTATTATATGTGTAGAACTAGTTTTTTTAATTGTAAAGTGCCCTTTACAGGCACAGGCAGCTGGTGGCAGGTAGATAGAGCACTGAGTCTGGAGTCAGAAAGACCTGAGTTCATATTTGGCTTTAGACACCTAATATCAGTATGACACTGGGCAAGTTGCTCCAGCTCTGTTCATCTCAGTTTCTTCAACAATAAAATGGAGATAATAACAGCTGCTACCTCTCAAGAATTTTATGAAAATTAAATGAGATAATATTTGTTAAACAAAAGCCCTTAGCACAGTGCACATAGTAGGTGGTATATAAATATTTGTTCCCTTCTGCTCCCATCTTGTTTTCATTATTGTTAGGTACTGCCCTTGAAAAGCTTATAATCTAGTATGGGAAATAAAATAAATATACCAATAACCATGACACCCATTGATATCACTGGGTCTTAAAATTGAAAGAGGCTCTTAAATCTAATCCGGGACCAAGAATTCCTTCTAAAAGGAATCATAGAACCCAACAAGTGTTCCTCCAGCTTGAAGACCTGAAGTAAGGGGAGATCATTACCACCTGATGGAGCCTACACCCCTTTTTTGGATTGGTCTAATTGCTAGAATGTTTATCCTTACTTTGAACTTCAGTCTGTCTCTTAAACAACTTACACCCATTTCTCCAAGTTCTTCTCTGGGGGGTGAAGCAGAACAATTATCATCTCTCTTCCTTGCGACACATCATCAAAAGCTTTCAGACAGCTTTTCTTTTCCTTGCCCCCAATTCTTCCCTTCTCATCACTAAATGGCCTTATTTCTTTCTGTTGATCCTTGATAATTCTTCTGCTAGTGCCTTCCCTTTTGAGATTGCTGTTGTGGAGTTGTTTCAGTTGTGTGTGACTCTTTGTGACCCCGTTTGAGGTTCTCTTGGCACTGGAGTGCTTTGCCATTTCCTTTTCTAACTTGTTTTACAGATGAGGAACTAAGGAAAACAAGATTAAGTGACTTGCCCACAGTCACATAGCTATTGTCTAAAGCCAGATTTGAACTCAGGAGGATGATTCGTCCTCACTCCAGGAACAGCATTCTATCCATGGGGCCACCTAGCTGCCCTTAGTGATTGGCTTCCAACTACTCTGTATATATCATATATATACGTTATTATCTTCATGTTTGGTTCCCTTAGTTTGATTATGATGTCCCTGAGGACAGGAATAATTTGTGATTTTTTCTATACCCCCAGCACTTAACACAATGTCTGGCACCTACAAAAGATTTACTAAATGGTTGTTGCCTGACACAGGATATAACAAGGGCAGAGTACAGTAGGTCCGTCACCTCCAGTGTGGTGAACATTCCATATCTCTTATGACATTTAAGATCACATTTGCTTTTTTTGGCTTGTGTCTCACCATTGACTCATTGTTGACTCAGCTCAGTTCAAAAAACATTTATTAAACATCTAGTAAGAACAAGACACTGTTTTAAGTGGAGTATATGACAAAAATAACAAAATGGCCCATATCCTGAAGTTCTTACATTCAGTTAGATAAATATGTGTATGTGTACATATACATACACATTATATACATATTATATATACATACATATATACGTGTGTGTGTATGTGTGTGTGTGTGTATGTATGTCCAGAGAGCATGGGCAGGGAAAAATAAGTCTGATGAGTTAGGTAAGACCACAACCGTGGGGGCACTTTCTATGTCATGCTGAGGACTTTGTGCTTTGTCCTGGAGGCAATAGAGATCACTGAAGCTTTTTGAGCAGAGGCATGATATAATCAGATCTGCACTGGGCATTAGGCAGCTGTGATGGATTGGACACAGAAATAAACTTGCACAATTTTTTTTCAAAGCTTTGCTGTTTGGGTGTGCCTTCCTCAGCTTATACAACAAATCTGTTAAGATTTAGTAACTGAGAGGTGGAGCCAAGATGTCTGAGTAACAGCACAGATTTGCTAGTCCTCTCCCCCCAAACCCAGCCTAATACCTGTAAAAAAATGACTCTAAACAAATTCTGGAGCTGCAGAACCCACAGAACGATGCAGTGAAGCATCATTCCAAGACAGCCCAAGATAGCCTGGAAGGTTGCCGGGAAGTGTTTATGGTGCTGCTCTGGGAGCAGAGCACAGTCCAGTGTGGGTCATGCTGGCACAGATGAGATCTGAGCAGGTCTTGGGGGAACTGAATCTTTGGCACTTGTGGCTGTTTCTCAACTTCATGACCCCAAAATGCTGAGGACAAATTGAAAGGTCAGTGGAAAAAACCTGTGGGACCAGTGTGAGAGAGTAGAGTGATCAGATCCCAGCTCCAGGGTGGTGGAGGGGATGGAAGAGCCTGCCCCCAGAGGAGGAGCCCATAGCAGCAGCAGCTACTGTTTCTGGAGCTCTAGGCCCATAATTTGTGGGGAGATCAAGTAGTTGACAGTACACATCCCACCCTTGCTGGAAGCAAAGAACTACAAAGAGCTCAAAAGTCAAGTAAATAACTGGGAAATGAGCAAAAACCAGAAAAAGAATCAGACTATACAATCTTACTTTGGTGACAAGGAAGACCTAAGTATATAAACAGAAGACAATAAAGTCAAGGCTTTTACCCCAAACCCCTCCAAGACAAATATGAATTGGGCTCAGGCCATGGAAGAACTCAAAAAGGATTTTGAAAATCAAGTAAAAAGAAGCAGAGAAAAAATTGAGAAGAGAAATGAGAGTGATGCAACAAAATCATGAAAAACATGCATGCTAAAGGAGACCCCAAAAATGCTAAAGAAAATAACACTGTAAAATACAGACTAACTCAAATGACAAAAGAGATCCAAAAAGCCAATGAGGAGAAGAATGCCCTAAAAACTAGAATTGGCCAGATGGAAAAGGAGGTCCAAAAGCTCATTGAAGAAAATAATTTCTTAATGATTAGAATGGAGCAAATAGAAGCTAATGACTGTATAAAAAAATCAAGAAATTATAAAACAATACCAAAGGAATGAAAAAAAAACAGTAGCCAATGAGAAATTCTCTTTGGAAAAACAACTGACCTGGAAAATAGATCCAGGAGAGACAATTTGAAATTATTGGACTACCTGAAAGCCATGATCAAAGAAAGACATCATCTTTCAAGAAACTGTTAAGGAAAACTGCCCTGATATCCTAAAACTAGAGGGTAAAATACATACTGAAAGAATCCACTGACCACCTCCTGAAAGAGATCCCAAAAGGAAAACTCCTAGGAATATTGCAGTCAAATTCCAGAGCTCCCAGGTCAAGGAAAAAATATTGCAAGCAGCAAGAAAGAAACAGTTTGAGTATTATGGAAATACAATCAGGATAACGCAAGATCTAGCAACTTCTACATTAAGGGATTTCAAGGCTTGGAATATGATATTCCAGAGGACAAAGGAGCTAGGATTAAAACCAAGAATCACCTACCCAGCAAAACTGAGTATAATACTTCAGGGGAAAAATGGTCATTCAATGAAATAAGAGGACTTTTGAGTATTCTTGTTGAAATGACCAGAACTGAATAGAAAATCTGACTTTCAAACTCAATAATCAAGAGAAGCATGAAAAGGTAAACAGGAAAGAGAAATCATAAGAGATTTACTAAAGTTGAACTGTTTACATTTCTAAATGGAAAGATCATATTTGTTAATCCTGAGGTTTTTCTCAGTATTAGCATAGTTGAAGAGATTATGTACATATAGACAGAGGGCACAGGATGAGTTGAATAGGTAGGGATGATATCTAAAAACAATAAAGGGTGAGAGAGGAATATATTGGGAGGAGAAAGGGAGAAATACAATTATCTCTCACATAAAAGTGGCAAGAAAAAGCTTTTTAAATGGAGGGGGAGCAGGGAGAAGTGAGAGGGAAAGAGTGAAGCTTACTTTCATTAGATTTGGGTTAAGGAGGGAATAACATGCACTCTCATTTTGGTGTATATCCTACTGCAGGAAAGTAGGAGGGATGGGGATAAACACAGATTACCGGGATGATAGAAGGGAGGGCAAATGGGAGGAGGGATAGGGTCAAAAGAGAATAGAATAAATGGGTGGCAGGATAGGATGGAGGGCAATATACTTAATCTTTCACAGTATGACTGTCATGGTAATGTTTTGCATAACTCCACATGAATAACCTATATTGAGTTGCTTGCTTTCTCAGTGGGTATGGGTGGGGAGGGAAGAAGGGAGAGTAATTGGAACTCAAAGTTTTTTTTTATTTTTTTTTATTTTTTAATGTTTAACAATCACTGCCATACAGTTGAGATTTTATCCCCCCCACCTACCCCCCACTACCCCCCTCCCTCCCCATGACTGCATACAATTCTGTATAGATTCTACATATACTTTCCTATTGAGTATATTTTCACTATAGTCATGCTATGTAGTCAGACTAAGATAAATGAAAGAAATCGTATAACAAATCAGAACATGATACACAAACACATACACATACACAAACATGATCTGCTACATTATGTGAGTGACTTCCATATTTCTCTCTCTGAGTGTGGAAGGCATTTTGCCTTGAGATCCACCATTGGGATTTTTTTTTTTTTGTAAGAAGTTCTTGTGTTATTACAAAAATCTAAGTCTACCAGAAAAAACTCTCACACACTGTGGTCGTTGCTGTGCATAAAGTTCCAGGCCTCTCTGAAGTCTTCTTGTTCATCATTTCTTATGGCACAATAGTACTCCATTACATTCATATACCATAA
Source organism: Notamacropus eugenii (assembly GCF_028372415.1). Lineage (NCBI taxonomy): Eukaryota > Metazoa > Chordata > Mammalia > Diprotodontia > Macropodidae > Notamacropus > Notamacropus eugenii. The sequence continues at coordinate 204,968,780 of NC_092872.1, forward strand.
TTTATTCAGCCATTCCCCAATTGATGGACATCCCCTTGACTTCCAGTTTTTGGCAACTACATAGAGTGCTGCTATAAGTATTTTTGTACATGTGGGACCCTTTCCCATTTTTATGATTGCTTGGGGATATAGTCCTAGTAGCGATATTGCTGGGTCAAAGGGTATGCACATTTTTGTAGCCCTTTGGGCATAGTTCCAAATTGCTCTCCAGAATGGTTGGATGCGCTCGCAGCTCCACCAACAATGAATTAGTGTTCCAACTCTCCCACATCCTCTCCAGCATTTATCATTTTCTTGTTCTGTCATGTTTGCCAATCTTATAGATGTGATGTGGTACCTCAGAGTTGTTTTGATTTGCATTTCTCTAACCAATAGTGATTTAGAGCATTTTTTCATATGATTATAGATAGCTTTAATTTCTTCCTCTGAAAATTGCCTGTTCATATCCTTTGACCATTTATCAATTGGGGGAACTCAAAGTTTTAAAACAAATGTTAAAAATTGTTTTACATGCAACTGGGAAATAAGATACACAAGCAGTGGGGTATTGAAATCTTATCTTGCCCAACAAAAAAATGGGATGGGGATAAGGGAAGGGAGCGGTGTGACATAGGTGAGGGCAGATTGAGGGAAGTGGGAATCAGCATGCATGCTATCTTGGGGTGGGCACAGGGGGAAAATGAGGAGAAAGAATAACAAAAGAAAAAAAAGGAGAAAAACCAAAATTTTAAAAAATAAGAATTTAAACAGAAAAAAAAAAGATTTAATAGCTGAAGACTGGCTTTGGGACAACCTGTGTCTGTGAAGTGAATTCTTATGAAATTGTGTAGGACTTGCTTTCATATCCACTTAATTCCTTCTCATTAGATTTGTTCCATTCTTGCAGAGTATCAAGTAATTTTTGGATCTTGACTCAGTGCATTCTATGTGCTAGGTGTCCCTCTCAGATTATGTCATCTGCACATTTGTCAATCATACCCTTCTACCTTGAGTCCTTGATAATATTGTTGACCAGAACAGGTAAAATACTTGAGAGACTCCATTTAGAGAGCTCCTTCAAAGTTGACATGGAACCATTCCTATATTATGGGTTCTGTAATTGAAATACTTCCACATCTACCCAACTATCCTATTATCTAGCCAACATTTCTTTATTTGGCACACAAGAGAACACCAAAGAGATTTTGCCAAATGCATTTTTGACATCTAGGCAAACAAGTCTCTGTATTCCTCTGATTTGCCAATCTAATAATCCTGTCATAAGAGGAGATCATAGATTTAGAGCTGGGATGGATTTTAGATGTCATCTAATCCAACTCCTTCCTTGTTTATATGAGAAAACTGAGATCCCCTGGAGAGGTTAAATAACTTTTCCAGTATTCCATAGATAGAAAGTGGCAGAGATAGGATTTGAAATCAGGTCCTCTTTACTCTTAAATGTAATGATCCTTCCACTGTACTACACTTGTCTCTTTATGATGGGTTACTAATGAAGCCATTTGTGTTCATAGCTTTCCTTTCTATGTGGACAAAAATTATGCCTTTGATCGTATATTCTAGAACTTTTCCAGGAACCAGATCAAACCAATTGCCTTGCAGCTCAGAGACCCCATTTTTTCTAAATTCTGAAAATCAGGGCATTTGCCCTTTTCTAGTCCTTTCACATGCTTCCCATTCACCATGAATCACTGGATTAAGAGTCAGGAATAACCCACACCAGTTGTTTCTATAACCTGGGATGCAGTTCCTCAAATGAGGTGACCAAAGTGCATTCAGGACAGCTTATTGTTCTCTTACTTTTGTCTCCTTACTTATCTTGTGTTTCAACTCCCTATTAATTGTTTTTGCTGTTATTTCCATTACAAAGATCACTATCCTTGGCAGCAAAAAGATAGAAACAAAATTGCATCATTTCGCCTCCTAAAAAGAGAAACAAACTGTTATGAGAAAGACAAGATTCTATCAGAAGAATGAAGGTTTTCTAGAGGTGATAGCATTTGGAGGATGGCAGAGATGAGGGAGGTGGCATTTTGGGCATTAGAAGGGTGTGAGTAAAGACACAGAGTCAGATAATAAAAAGACTTGTCTTTGGACATGATGAAATCAAGGAAGAGACTGTGGTTTAGGTATTGAGATTCTAATTCTGTCCTTGGCATTGTCACATAGGTGACTTGTGTGACTTTGAATAGACCTTTCACCTCTCTATTAGAAGCACTTTTGAGTGTTACCTGAATCCACAGGGCAGCAGAGGTCTCTAAGGTCTCTAAGAGTTTCATATTGAGGAATAGTACACATGTTCACAGTGAGGTAAAAATGAAAAGGGGTGTCTTAGAGACCTGGGACCTCTGAGGCTAACAAGATAAATGGAGTATAATGAATAGAACATTAGATTTGAAGTTAGATAACCTTTGCCTCTTATCATCTTGGACATGTCACTCAAACTTTTTGGGCCTCAGTTTCTTCATCTATAAAAGTAGGGAGTTGGACTAGCCTTTTAACTTTAAATCTATGATGCTTTGTTGTTGATTCATCCTAACAGATATTTGGAAACCCTGGTATGGGGCACAATTCACAGTTCTGTTTCTTTACAATGTTTTGCAGCGTGAGAGAACGCTGCCTGGAAGAACAGAAAAGACGGAGGCAACGGGCCACCAAGAAAATCAGCACCTTCATTGGGACGTTTCTGCTTTGCTTTGCACCATATGTAATTACAAGGTAATTCAACCTGCATGGGACTCATGCATTTTATGTATCCTAAACCGCTCAGGTTGTGTGTGCATGTGTGCATGCATTTCATCTATTCCCACAAAGACTTACACCAATCCTCCGACATAATAAAGCAGAGAAGTAGGGAGTAATGGATAGAGTCAGGACAACCTTGTTTCAGCTTCCATGTCTAACATCTACCAGCTCTGTGTGACTCTGGGCAAACCACTGAACCTTTCAATGCCTCAGTCAATTCTGTAAGACTATTGATTGCAGAGAAGTTTCCTATATACATTAATAGATAAGTTTCCTCACCAGAGAACCTTCTGTGCTGTTGAATCTTAATGAAAGCAAAATAGGATAAAGAGTTTACTTTGGGGAAAGGAATTATGATGATGATCATGTTTGAAAGGGTAAGAAGAGGACTGAGAGGAACCTTGAGAAGGCCTGAATTATGGAAATCCTCTTTAAATATAGTGGTTTTATGCCCAAATCTCTTAAGGTCTTGTTTTCTGCCTTAACTAGTCCTGCTGATGGGTAATAATATATGCCAATATGAGCCCAGACAATTTGCCCTTACCTCCTAGTCACCATGGCCTTTCTAACCTGAGGTCATTGCCTAATTCAGTGGAATAACTAATAGTAAACTTTGAGACTCTAGCAAGTTTGTATAGTCAAAAGGGAATCATACTTTGGCCTCAACTCATAGCATCAGAAACCACTGCCTCAGCTAGTCCTGTTAATCTAAAAAGAGTCAGTATAGTATAATTGAAAGAATCCTAGATTTGTACCATGAGGAATTGGACTGAAATTCTGATGCTGCTCATAAGTACTTCCATGATCTTGGTAAGTGACTTAATTTACCATCTCCAGGTTTTAGTTCCTTCATCTATAAGAGAGAAGGTTGGACCAGAAGATTTCTAAGATCACTTTAAGCCAGGGTGGGGAACTTGTGGCCATGAGGCCACATATGGCCCTCTAGGTCCTCAAGTGCAGACCTTTGATGGAAACTAAACTTCACACAATAAATCCCGTTAATAAAAGTATTTGTTCTATAAAACTTGAACTCATTTAAAAGGTCACACCCAAGGACCTTTCAAAGGCCACCTCTGGCCATGAGGCCACAGGTTCCCACCCCTGCTTTAAGCCCTATGATAATATATCACTGTTGGAAAACAGAGATATGTCCAGATGATCCACAGGTTTTTAAATAATTTTAGTGCACTGTACATACATGGGAAAGTAGATTTTCTGTGAGATGTTAGACTTATATCAGCAGGAATGGAGGCCAGACTGAAGTGGGGAGAGACATGAGGCAAGGAGACCAAACAGCAGGCTTGACAAAAGTCTAGGCATGACATAAGGGCCTGGACAAGGGTGATGGCAGAGTCAGAGGAGAGAAAGAAGACAATAAGAGAGATGAGAATGTAAACTTGATAGTCTTGGGCAGTAGATTGGAGAAGGGCAGGATGATGGGGATGAGCAGTTGGAGGTGACATGTTTCAAGCCTGGGTGACTGGGAGGATAGGGGGGAAGAATAAGTGTTTATTAAATGCCTACTGTGTTCCAGGTGCTGTGCTAGACTCTTAACACAAATGTTCTAATCATGAATGGTAGAATCATACCTCCACAGTAGTAGGAAAAATAAGAAATAGAGAGAATTGAAGAGAGAAAGATAATAAGTTAAGTTTTGGATATATTAAGTTTAAGACTATTGGACATCCCTAACCTCACTTTTAAGCAAACACAAAAAGTTTAAAACCTTTGATTCCTTCTATAAACAATAAATAAAGAGTTTTCTCTGCCCTGAGAACCATCTTCATATATGCACTACATTGCCAACACCAGGCTTCCTTTCCCTTTTGATAGTTGGATTTTAGTTCCTAACTAATTCTTATCTCAAACCTCTAATTAGACATTCTCTGTCTAAAATGGATTTGTTAGGGTGTGTTATCTCTCTAACTATACATATTTGCAAATAATTAAGGTTCTCCCCCAAAATCATCTGAGTAGAGCTTTGATGCATTAAGGCATTTGATGATCTGACAGCATTTTTATTGTGTCTTTTCAAAGAAATGGAATTATGTAGATGGTAGAAGAATTTAATATACAGCTGGCCCTGAAATATTAATATTCTATTAATAAAATGTCTTCTTTTCCCATTCTAATGCTTCATGAAAATCAGAAATGTCAGCTTAGATCTTTCCTTTCTTCACAAATACAAAATAAATTCTCTAACTATTTTTGGAAGGTGCCAAGATTGTCTCACGTGGAATCCATGTCTCACTTTGTCCTATGCAACATGCAATATGATAGAACAAGTCATGGGAGAATGTGACTATGGGGAACTTAGATTTTTTTTGAGTTTTTAAAAAGTTTATTGTATTTGCTTTTGCATTTCTTTCATTCTTTCCCAAATATAATCCTCCCCTTCCCAGAGATCCATTTCTTGTAACAAAAAATAAAAAAAGGAATAGGGGGAAGCAGTTGACCAAAAACTAACCAGTATATCACTAGAACCTGACAGGCTATATAATGTTCCCTAGCCATAGTCTCCTGCTAATGAGAAGAAGGGAGGGAAGTGTGTTTCAGGGACAGAATTGGTCGTGACGTTTACATGGCATTTAATTTTGGTCCTTTTCATTATTATTCTTTTTACTTACACTTACCACAGTTTTACTGATTTTGTTCACTTCATTTTGCATCAGTTCTTCTAAGTCTTCTCATGCTTCTCTGAATTCTTTATGGAAACATTCTTTTTAATTTATCACTTCCAGTGCAGTGCTCTGAAACACTGCTCATCAATGGATAGTCAAAAGCATGCCAACATCGGCATTAAATAAATTTCTGAAAGATTTTGAATTTAACTTCTCCACTAGCATAGTGCCTTTCTCTTTCAGTGATATTACCATCTTTTAACCCAAGTTATCTAAATTTCCTCCCTTTCTCAGTGTTGCCTCCCCTATCCAATCAGCCTACAGAGTATAAATCACTTGCCAAGTGCAACACAGCTAATGAGCAGCAGAACCAGCCTTTGATCCTGGTCTTCTTTATAGTATATCACCATTGTCTTTCCATCCTAAGGGTTACAGGAAACAGGACAAATTCATTAGTGCTTCTAAGTTCTTCCCCTTTTCCATGAGGAACTCTTTTCTTCCAAACATGGTGGACCAAGTGAATTTCAATAACAATTACTCCTGACACCTAGACGTATTGTGAAGCAATTCTAGGAATATTTCTGACATGAATAATTCTCTCTCATTGTCAGTTTCTAATTGCAGAGAAATTAATGGATGTTTAATGGATTATATAATGTCATCTTCTAAAAGAGAAAGTGACTCTGATAATATTGTTTAGGATAAATGGAAGGGTGGAAAGACATGAGAAAAGTAGACTGCTCAGGAGGCAGTTTCAACAGACCAAGTCAGAGGGAATGAGGTTCCAGTTTTGAATGGTGGCAGTGAGAAGAGAAGGAAAGTAACGTGTGAGAAACAATTTGAAGGGAGAATTGAGAGGATTCAGTTACATAAGATGGAAAGAGATGAAAAGGGAGGAAATGACATTTACTTAAGTTTCCAGTCTAGGTGATTGGCTGGATTGTAATGGCTTTAAAAATATAATGGAAGGAACGGGTTTTAAGAGTGAATTGCTTTGGCTGAATTTAAAGTATCAGTGAGACATGTAGATGGGTCTGCCCATTAGGTAGTTGGAAAAGGAAATCTAGATCTCACAGGGGTACAGATGAGTATTTGGGAATCATTTCCATAGAAGTGATATCTGAATCTATGACAGTGGATAGGATGACCAAGAAAGAAACAAGTGAGTAAAAAGAAGAGGGTCAAGGACAAGACCTTGGGGAATACTGACATTTAAGGACAGAGAAGAATTAGAAAACACAGTTGGAGAGTCAGGAGTATGCTTGTCAAAGAAACCAGGGGAATAAGAGCAATGGCCAGCCATGTCAGATGCTACAGAGTATTTCAGGAGGATAAGGAATAAGAAAGAACAGCTAGGAAGATTTTTTTAAACTATTATTTTGGCAACTGTGTGGAAGATAATTTGTAGAAGAAAGAAATTGAAAACCAGGAGTCCAAAGAGAAGGCTATTTCAAGGCAAGCCTAGGAAAACAGACCTCCATTGAATGTGTTCATTGGAGTCTGTCAGTATACAAAAAAACCTCTATGCCCTTATTCCCTGCCTGGATCTGTATCCCTGAATTAAAGAATACAAAGGTCTTGGGTATTTGGGATCAAGGAAAGTGTGTCTGCAGGCCACCTTCTATACATTTGGTGGTGATTGCTGCACAACATATTTTGTCTCTTTTGAAAAATGGCTATCAAAGTACTCAGTGAGGGAAATGGAGGAGTGTGAGCAGGTGGTGGCCATTTAATAGAATCATTGAAAAATCATTCTAATGACAAGGAGATTAACTATATAAAAACAGTTCTAATAGATAAAAAGTAGAAGCCATATTTCAGGAGGTAAAGGGGTATGGGAGGAGGGGAAGGTAATGCTTACGTAAACATTTGAAAGATTTAGCAAGTAGACAAAAGAACAGGAGAGATCATTAGAACAAGTTGAGTCAAGGTTACCCCTCTCCTCTGCCCCTTCACCTGCAAGATAGGAGAAACCTGAGAATATTGGAAGGTATGTGGGAAGGCCAGTGGAATGAGGGATATTAAGGATAGAAGTTAAAAAGAAGGGATGATTGATGCAGCATATACTAAAGGAAATGACAGATAAATGGGACAAGCAGCAGTGTTTTCATTCTTTGCCTGTGTTTGGATGGGTAAATCACAAGGAGAGGGTTTTCCCCAGTTTTATTTAATGATGGAATAGTGTCTTCAAACACTCTTGGACTAGTAACAAAGTCATGTTTTCTGTTATTTCCTTTGAAGGATGTTGTTATTTCATTGCTGTTGCCTTATCAATCACTACAGATGAATGCTCTACCACAGTAGATGTTTAATAAGTGTTAATTGATTGATTGGCATGTCAACTCAAGACAGACAGCTCTACACCATTACCTTATACAGGTCTTTCATGGCACTATTTTGTGCAGAGGATGGAAAACAAACTTTCCCCTCTTTACTCTTATAAATACCCATTGCTTATGGAGCACTGAGAGATGCTCATTTTTAAACTGTAGGATCATACTTTTTCTAGTTTTTTCAGCTATCCCCACTGTGGTAGATTGCTGAAATGAAAACCTTCAGTCAATTTCATTAGGCTAGATTATCTTTTATTTTCCAGAAGTTTCTGCCATCACAATTTACACGGTTGTTTCCCTCCAAGTGACAGTGATTTCTTCCAGTTAGGTCATCTAGAAGTACACTTTTGTCATTTGGTGCCCTTTTCATTAACGATTGTCCTTCTGTGAACAAAGAAAAGGACTGGGCACCTGCCACCAGCTGGTCTAGCTTCATTCGGCAGACATCAGTCAACATTCAGCATAATCTTGGTAATGACCATGACAGTGAAGCCTGTCCATCAATGACATGTACCGACACTGCTGCCTATCACTGTACCTCCTTTCCCCAGGCAACTCTGAAAAATGCCAGTCACATAATTGCTTCTCCAAATAAATGTAGCTGTGTGGATTCTTGGAGTGTATGATGAGCAGGATGATTGTAAAGGGCAATGAATTTGGCAGCACACAGATTGGGAACCTTGCTGTTTCCTGCATGGTGATTTAGGGCTTTGCTCAGGTTCACAGAATCATACATTGAGGGATAGAAAGGATCTTAGAAATGACAGAGTCCAACTCCAGTCTCCTCTGCTCCCACATTTTACAAATGAGGAAACTGACACTCAGAAAAAGTGAATAATTTGCCCAACATCACACAGTATCTAAATGTGGATTCAAGCCCAGGTCTCCTTGACTTAAAAGTCCACTGTTCTAGCAACTCCCCCACACCACTTTGCAGATGCTCAAATGCCAGGATGTGGCAATATGATCACAGTTTCACTAAATTTCATTATCTCAGAGCTAAAGAGGAACTTGTAGGCCATCTATTCCCAACCCTGCCTGAAAAAGAGTTCCCAACAAGTGGTCATCCAGCCTTTGCTTGAAAGCCTCCTGTTTCCTCTGCAATCAGCCCCTTCCACTTCTAGTCAGCTCTAATTTTAGCCAAGTTTTCCTTTACTTCATCCTAAATCTGTTGCTCTACAACCTCAACTAATGCTCCAGCTTCCACCCTTGGGCCAACTGGATCCAACCTAATCCTTCTGATAGCCCTTATTATTATAATGTGAGATAGAAGGGCACTTCTAGATAGTTAAAATATCTCATCTTACAGATGAAAAACCAGAGACCTGGTTTTTAAATGACTTGCCTAAGTTCACACAGACAGTAAGTGTAAGTGGACAAGTTAAGATGTGAGCCCAGTGTCCTTGATTTTAAAAGAGTCGATCTTTTCACAGGACCAGGGAGAGCCATGATATTCTAAGCAGGTATATTCAAAGATAGCTTTCCCCTCAAGTCTTCTTTAGATGAAATATTCCCATTTGTTTTAGCAAATCCTCCTTTAACATGACTTCAAGAACCTTCACCACCATAGTAACCTTACACTGACTGACTGGTAACCTAATGTTGTATTAACTTCCCCTGTATTTTTTAGTCCATTTTTAATAATAGGATCTCAGAATGGGAAGAGACCTAAGATACCATCCAGTCAGTGCCTTCCTTGATAAATCAAACCCTTTTTCAACTGATCATTGAGTTTTTTCTTAAATGCTTCCAGTAAGAAAGAACTCTCACTGCTGAGGCATCTTGTCCATTGTGGGAAAACTGGAGTAGTCGGAGACCTTCCTTTTGCTGAGCCAACTTTTCCTTCCTACAATTTCTCCTTCAGGGTACCTACATAACAAAACCCTCCAGGCTATTAGTCTTCCCCACTCTTGTCCTGAGGAAAAGATCTTTTCTCAACTGACCTCTTGCAGCCTTTGACACTGCTGACCATTCTCCCCTTCTTGATAATTCTGTATTCTCTAGACTTTCAGGACACCACTATCTCCTGGCTTTCCTATTAAATGTCTGACCATTCCTCATCTTCTTTGCTGGATCTCTTCTAAATCACATCCTCCAACTGCAGTTGTTCCTCAGAGGTCTCTCCCGGGTGCTCTTCTCTGCTTCCTCTTTACTACTTTATTTTTTGATCTCATCAGCACACATGGATTTAATTACCAATTTTATGCTGATGATACTCAGATCTATCTGTCCTGCTCTAAAATCTTTGCTAACTTCCAGACTCAGATCTCCAACTGCCTTTCAGATATCTCAAACTCGGTACCCAATAGACATCTTAAACTCAACATATCTAAAATCTAATTCAATATATTTTCCCCAGTTCTAATTTCTCCTAATTCCCCTAACTCCCCACAACTTCACGCTACTTTATTTCTGTAGAGGGCAACCCCATCCTAGTATTCATGTGGGCTTGTGACTTAGGTGTTATTCTTGACTCCTCTCTATCTCTCACTGCCCCCTCCCATCTCCAAACTATCACCAAAGTCTGTCAATTTCACCTTTACAGTCTCCCTCAAATATTCTCCCTTCTCTCCTCTGACACATGGTTCTGGCACAGATCCTCAACTCATGACTGTACTATTTCAATAGTCTGCTAGTAGGTCTGCCTGCTTTAACTCTCTCTCCTCTCCAATCAGTCCTTTATTTAAGCTTCTAAAGTGATTTTCTTAAAAGGTCTGACCATGTCACCACCTTAGTAAATTCTAGTGGGTCCTTCTTGCCTTCAAAATCAAATACCAAATCATCTGTTTGGTGTCAAGCCCTTTATAACCTAGCCTCCTCCTGCCTTTCCAGCCTTCTTACACCTTACTGCCTCACATATACCCCTCAGTCCAGTAACACTTGCCTCTCAGCTGTGCCACAAACAAGGCACATTGCCTTTCACTTCCAGATATTTATTCTGGCTGTCCCCCATGTCTTCCTTCTTCATTTCTGTATAATGACTTCCTAGGCTTCCTTCAAGTCCCAGCTAAAATCCCATCTTCTATAGGAAGCCTTTCCCTACCCTTCTTAATTGTAGAGCCTTCCCTTTCTTACTTATTTCCTATATATCCTCAATCTAGCTTGTTGGGACATACTTATTTGCTTGTCTTTCTCATTACATTGAGAGCTACTTGAGGACACAGCCTGTCTTTTCCTTCTTTCTGTATCACCAATGCCTATTGCAGTGTCTGGTATACAACAGGCACCTAATTTATGCTTATTGACTGGCTGGCTAAAATAGGCAAGTCCTAGAGCTTAATTATGATAAAATTTACATTTTAGTCATAGGAGGTCATTTTCTTCCAGGAACCAAGATGGCAGAGTAAGCAGTAAATCTCTGTTAATTCTGTTATATTCACCTCCAAACAACCATAAAATAGTGCCCTAAAACAAATTCTGGAATAGCAGAACTAGCAAAAAGATGGTGTGAAGCAATCTTGGAGCTCAAGAAACCTGGCAGATCTGCCAAGGTTGTTTCACTTGGGTAAAAGGGGAATGCAGTCCAGAACAGGAAGCATCCCAGTGAGTCAGCTGCAAGCCCCACCTCAGCAAAGCAGCAGGAGATCCTGAGCACCAGTGTGGTGGAGCAGGCAAATGCCAACACCAAGACCCCCAGCCCCCCCCCCCCCCCCCCCGCCATGACTCAACATAGATAGGGAAATGGGCAAACTTCAGGTCTAAGAACTTCCCTGTGCTTTAGGGTAGCCTCAGCCAAACAAATAACCTCTAGTGGCCAGACCATCATGTGCTTCAATGTGTCCCCGAGGAAACACGGAAACACCCCACTCTCCTCAGCACATACCAGACATCATTACTAGGACCCCAGCTTAGTACCACTTAAGCTGCCAGGCCTCTAAGGCCTCCAGCAGTGCCGGTCACCCCCTCCAATCCCCTTAGCACAACACCGGCAATGAACTCCCCTCCTTTCTCCCTCATGGACCTCAAAGCAACATCAGTGCAGCAGCACCAGGTAAATAGTCTGGGCCTGCAGAACCTGGCCCAAGAAGCCTGAGACAGTGTCCCTTCCAATCCAGGAACAGAGGTCAAATTTAAAAGAAAGGAGAAAAGGCCAAAAAAGATGAGCAGAAAAAAACAAAGGAATCTAACCATAGAAATGACAAAGAAAATCAAAACCCAAAGAAGAGGACGATGATGTCAGAAAAACCTATGGGCAAAACTCCAAAGAAGAAAGGAAAGTGGTCTCATAAGAGGTCATTTTCTTTGTGACCTCTCTCTGAAGAGGTCATGGTTACTGCACTTTAAGTTCTGAGAAAACAACAAAACAAAACAAAACATATATTTATTCTTTGGAATCATCTCTCCATTTTTTAGTAAGGACTTATTTATTCCTTGTGCCATGTTAGAACCCAAGAGGAATGTTAAAGACACAGAAGACACAGGGCCTTTATTTAAGGAGCTTAGCAAAGGAGCTTGCACATTTAGGCTTGATGTTAGAAAAACATTTCTAACACAAGAGAACAAAAAGGATAACGGGCTGCTTTGGAAAGTAGTAAGCTCCCCTGATTGGTAGCCTTCAAGCAAAGCTAGCTACTTGCTGAGTATATGATGGAGAGGTTTCTCTCTAAGGTATGGATTAAAGTAGTAGAGATAGTCATGAGGTTCTCTCTAGCTCTTGGAGTTCTAATTCAGTGATTCTGGTTAAGCAATATATATATATGTGTATATATTTATGTATGTATATATGTGTTTATATATAGACACATACATTATATGTATATGTGTCTATGTATATATATATATATATATATACGTATATATATATGAACACATATATTTAGGTACCCTAGACCATCTAATTATGTCATATGTATGTCATAAACATACATATACATATATCTGTGCATGTACACATGCACACCATTTCCTTCCAGCCCCACAGCTGAATTTGATTTTCCCCAATATTTCCATCATGTGATAAAGGATATACTTTTAATTAAATATAGATGGTGATCATTGTACTCTGAATATGTTGTGACAGTGATGACTTGGATAGGAAAGGAAAGACAGAAAGGAAGAAATGCAGTTACCTGGAATCTAGTAAGTTCATTCTGACACATTATCTGTGTTTTTGTCACCATCGGTGCTTCTATCTGAAGAAATTTATACACAGCATCAAATAGGGATTTGGGTATCATCTGTCCTCATATGATGCTCTGTGCCTTGTGATAATTCCTCTGCTAAAGGAAAGAAGTTTGACCATCCAATTGTTGCTGCAAAATGGAGAAGAGTGATGGGCTTTGGGTCTGAAAGACTTAGCTAGGTTCAGATTCTGCCTCTGGCACTTGCTATAACTGGATCACTCTAAATAACTGCTGTTTTTTCATCTATAAAGATGGAGACAATGAGAACTCTAGTATCTCTGTTATAGGGTTGTTGTCAAGATTGAATTGAAATCATGCATCAGAGCTCTTTGCAAACCTTAAGTACTACTGTATAAATGTCAAACTGGTATTATTTAGAGATCTCTGTAGTACTAGACATTGTAGAAATGTATCCAGGCATTGCATGGCAACAGTTTTCTAGATTTAAGCAATGGCTTATTCTGTATGGATTATTTTAGATGATTTTGAGTTCTAAATTAGTTATTTTCATTTTCTCGTAAATACCTCACCCCCCAAAATAAACTTTTGGAAAATGCAGGCACCCCTGACTTGACTTGCTAGTTAAATCTTCTGTAGCAGGGAACGCACATTCCTAGGTGCCAAGAAGGGATGTCACAAGGAATCCTGAACACCGACATCCAAAGAATTTCCTCTCATCTTAGGATGAATTTCTCTCTACTTCTTCTGAAAAATATGACCTAAAAATAGAGGCAGCAAGTGAGAATAATTGGAAATCAGTTGGAATGATTGGGGAATTTCAAGTCTTTTCATCTTTTCTTTGTGGATGGGCTAAACTGCTCACCAGGTCATCTTAAGGAAAAAAAGTTGATAAAAATCCACTGGAGAGGAAGCAACTTACAAACAACAAAATCAATTAATATAAACAACTCCACACTGTTTCCCACTTGTATTTCCCATAGACACAATTAGCCAAAATTAGCTATGTGGGTATGGTCCCATTGCTGCCCCCACAATTCTGGCTGTATGTGGTCTTCATATCATCCAGGCAAATCACGCCATCTGTGTCTAAATACAGCCCACAGGAGGGATACTGCTTGGGAGAAGAAAATAAATGCCTCACTTTGGGAATGCCCATTGCCATCTCCCAAAAGGGGACCATTTAAACACTGGAAGACAGTCTTTACTAAATTTGATCCCATGGTGCTTATAAAACACTGTTCCATGCACTTAGTACAATACGATAGAGATGATAAATGTATGATAGTATGTTAATAGTGCCCTAGGAAATATATGAAGTCCACTGTATGGCAGAACTTATATCTGGTTCTCTTTACAGACTTCAGAGGGGGGAAGCCCCAAAGAATCATTTCCTCTCAAATCCTTGATCTTCAGTTTTCCTCCCTTGTCCTCCCTGCCTCTTACACCCCAAGTGCTGGCACTTGTTTGGGCTTAAACAAAATTGTCACATCAGTATTTGTTGACTCACGTTTGGGGCTCTGCAGGGCATTTTGATATGTTCTTTTTTCCTCATTTGAGCATCACAGCAATGCCATTACTATATACAGCAAAGAGAGAGACCCAGAGAGCCTTTAAGTAAGTATACACTGTACTGTCTTAGACTTATACACAGTAGAACTAGAAGAGACTTTAAAGAGTATATGGTCAATCAGATTAAGAACTTACTGTGTGCCAGGTATTGTGCTAAGCACAGTGGATACAAGAGGCAAAAGATAGTCCTTGCCCTCAAAGAGTCTGATAGGGGAATCAGCATGCAAACATATGTGCAAAGCAGGCTACATAGAGGATACATAGGAAGTAATTAACTGAAGGAAGGCACCAGAACTGAGAGGGATTGAAGCCTTCCAAGAAAAGAAGGGATTTGGGTTGGGAATTAAAGGAAACTCAGTAGGCAGATAGGAGGAGGGAGAGTGTCCCAGGCATGAGGCAAGGCAGAGAAAGTGTCTGGAGTTGAGAGATGAAGGGTCTTGTCTGAAGAACAGTCAAGAGGCCTGTGTCACTAGACCAAAAAAGTACCTGTTGGGGAGTAAGGTATAAGAAAATTGGAAAGTTAGGAGAGGGTTAGGCTATGAAGAGCTTTGAATGTCATACAAAGCATTTTACATTTGATCCTGGAAGCAATAGGGAGCCCCTGGTGTTACTGAGTGGGAGAGGTAACATGGGCAAACCTGTGTTTTATGAAAATCACTTTAGTGGCTAAATGGAGAATACATTTGGGTGAGGAGAGGCTTGAGACAGGCAGACCTACCAGCAGGCCGTTGCAATGGTCTGGCTTTTTCATTTTATAAATGAGGAAACTGAGGCCCACTTAATACATGCCAAGCCCTGGGCTACGGCTTTACAGTTGTTATCCCGTTTGATTCTCACAACAACCTTGGGAAGTAGGTGCTCTTCTTGTCCTCATTCCACAGTTGAGGAAACTGAGGCAAACAGGGTGAGTGATTTGCTGAGAGTCACCAACTAGTAAGTGTCTTAGACAGGATTTAAATTCAGGTATTCCTAACTCCAGGCCTGGAATTAAAAATTATACACACACATACATATGTATTTTTATATATATGTCTATAGTACTTATGTAAATATATGTCTACATCCATGTGTAAATATGTACATATACATATGTATGTATACATATGGTCATTCATTACATATTTATAACAAATAATAATCCATTGTACCACCTACTTGCCACAGGACTTGGCCAAGGTGATGTAGTTAGGAGACAGAACCAGGACTAGAATGGAGATTACCTTTCTTTGATCTATCTTTAAAAAAAAACAAAAAACTTTAAAAAAATATCAGAGACAATTAGCAACTTGGCCAATTCCACATTACTAAATTAAAGGAAAACCAAGGCCAGAGTCCGGATTTAGTGCCCCAACATTCCACTTTTGTTTAGCAGACAAATCTGAAGTTGAGAGAGGTCACCCTGTTCCTATGACCCTCAAGGCTACCAAGTCAGTTAGCATGGGAGAAGCTAGAGTCTGTATCTATAGATTCTCTGTGAAGAGGGTCTTTTCCATGTTGATCTCTCAGTAAGAATTCCCTCTCTAGTGTTCAAAGCCACACTCTAGAAGCAAACTAGAAATAAAGTTGGTTCCCACCAGTTGGGGTATGACTAAGAGGAAAACAAGCTGCTATTTTAATGTGATAAATCTTTAAAATTGTCCAGTAACAAAGGACACAGATGGAGGAGATTCAGAGAAACATGGAAAGATCTGTATGAACTGATATGGATTCAAAATAACCCTGTTTACATTAATTGCAGCAGCACAAATTAAAAATATTTCTAAAAGGAAGCCTCAGTCTAAGTCATTGGAAAGCTAATAATGATCTTAAAAAATAGATAATGAGATACACCTCCCTCCTCCTGACAGTTCCCTAGTAGAACAGGATGCAGATTGTTGCACATGCTGTCAGATTAGCTCACTACTGGACTGGGTAGTTTGCCTTGATTGCTTCTGTTATTATAAGGAAGGTCTCAATCTGGGGAATGTTGGGAAAAGGGAAAGGAGAAATTTCTAGAAACCACTGATGTAAAAGCCAAACTAAATAAATACTTCTTTTAAAAATAATTACTGCCTTCATTTTTTATAGGCTGGTAGAATTATCCTACGTTGGCCCCATCAGTTATCACTGGGGAGTCTTGTCCAAGTGTTTGGCTTACAGCAAAGCGGCATCAGATCCCTTCGTGTACTCTTTACTAAGGCATCAGTACAAGAAGTGCTGGCGGGACATACTGAACAGGATTCTCAAAAGAGGTTCCATCAATTCCTCAGGCCTCACAGCGGACTCTCACAGTCAGAACATTTTGCAAATCACAGATTGAAGGAAGATGCCCCAGTCATCAGAGTAGAAAGTGGAAGCATGGATGGGGGCCAGAAGGGAAGACCTCCTAGATACTGAACAAAAACCCATCATCAGCTCACCACCATGCGAAGTACCATATCCATCAACTTGTGGCTTGTCTGCTTTCCTGAGTGGACTGTTGTCTCAGTGCTGCTTGTGAAAGCCATGGCAAAGCGTGACACTGGGAAGGCTTTCCGTCCTTCCTGAGGGTATGATTTAGCTTCCGGACCTCCTGGAAGCAGCAGAGCAGTTGGATCAAAGTGTAAAGTCCTCCCAAGTGTCCACAGAATACAGGCCCTGAAAGATGGTGGTCATGTATCTTCCTGACTGGACTTTATCTCCTCAGTTCATTCGCTAACTGGTGGGGATTGCACTCAGTGTTGTACTCTTAAAAATAATAATTCTAGTTGATTCTCAATAGGATAGATCAGACATGCAGAAATGGAGATGATAGGAATAAGAGCTTGATTCAGAATGCATCATGGATTTAGGTCTACAGTCATCCCTACTTATTTGTAGATGCTACGGTCAGCATAAATAATGCTTGACACTTAGGTTCCATCTATACTCATATATACTAGTTTGGGAAAAATTTTGAATTGTGTCATATGATTAGTTGTGAACCTTATTTTTCAAATAATCATCTGCCAGACTAAGTTTGGTTTCATCCCCAACTCCCTCATTCCATATGTGTAAACAACCATTTTGGGCTGGTTTGGGTACACAGCACCTTAGCATAACAGTAACTCAAGTTGATAGATGACACCTTAATTTAGTCCCATTTGAATGAGCTGATCCTAAAACTGTGTTCTTCTGACTTTCTTACGGTAGCCAATTTGACTCTAATTTAAGTTGAGTAAAATTGGGGGACCTTACTAATATTCCTTCCACTTAACAGTGATCTTGAGTTTTCAAGAAACATGTCATCCTCCTCCTACCCAGTTTCACATCTCACTTGGTACTTTAAAAGTGGCTGATGGGAGAGAACTGGTATCACTTTTTTTTCCATCTTAACTCTAAACAATTGTCTCTAATTTTGAAACATGGATTATAAGATGTATTGAACTGTTTGCCAGATCCTTTTGCTAAAGACTCCCTGGACCACAATTGAAACGCTCCAGGGAAGCAAACCTTTCACCCCATCCCCAGTCTTTCAGGCTCAAGTGGTTCTTGTCTTCACAAGAAAAGTGGAAATCAATTAGTGAATTTGATTAGCGTAAGCCAAATTCATCAAAGTGTTTTCCATCACACTTAAGGAAGATGTATAGAATAATTGTCATCTCCAGTCTTTTATACTTGGGCTTTGTACATAGCATCATAATATTAGATCCCAGGTAGGATTGAACTCACTTATATTTCTTGAGCCATGGAATAAGATTTGAGACTTGTAATGCCACCCCTCCTGAGAAGAAATGACATCCATAATTAAATGGATTTCTTTTACAATGAGTTGCGGATGTGTCTGTGTGATACAGCTAAAAACAACAAAAAAGGTGACCCAAAAACCTGAATTTTGAAATAAATTAAAATTTTAAAAAACCCATCATGTTAAGTAGAACTTCATGGTTCCCTATGCATTTTCCTCATAATAACTCTAAGTATTTGTATTCCCACTTAAAAAATAGCAAAAGTTGAGTCTCACAGAAATTAAGTGACCTGCTCATGATCAGATAGATTAGTTACTAGAGTAAATATTAGAACTGGGATTAAAATCCAGATCTCTTGATTCCCAGTCTGAGACTCTATTGCAGTATGTTGGACTAGGTACTCATATAAACATAGGCTTTAAAGCCTAAAGAGAATTGGAAAGGATGATTAATTGGAGGAGAGCATATGCACACCTATGTGTATTGCTTGTATTTTGTACACATATATGTACCAATATATATGTTTGTATATAATATGTATGTGTATACATATACAGAGAGAGAAGCTGTATGACAGAGGGCAGAAGCTTAGAGTGAGGAAGGTTCAAGGGTCTTCTGTGCCCCACGTTGGTTCTGTGATCATGCTCAAGCCACTTAAATTCTCAATGTCCCTGGCAATGCTCTAAGAGGAGTAGTTGCTGATCTGCATTGGTAGGAGTTTCACCATTGGTACTTCCCTATACCACAAAAGTCCTGTCCAGCATAGATATACATAAATACATACATACATACATACACACACACACATATATATATATTTCTCCAAACACACACATATATGCCCACACACATAAATGTAGTGTATAAACTTTGACCCCAACCTCAATATTCCCAGTTGAATTATCTACCTCATTTCACCAAAATTAATTTATTAAATTTAATACCATACATATGACAAGCTGCAACAACCTACCCAGTATTACCATCCAAAGCTTTGCTAACTGAATTGTACCATATCGTGAATTGTACAGCCCTTAAACTGATTAGACGCTGAGAGATGGCAAATTGAGATGATCAGATTTTAAATAAGGAAAAACAATCAGTTTTGGAAACCTGTGTCTTATCTTCTGTTGCCAATCTTATTGGATGAGGTTTTATTCAAACCCGTGTGATTGGTTAGTTATGTTGCAACTTCAATAGTTTAAAAGATTTTCCTTGATGTCAGTGAAATCTGGGTACACTAAAATTCAACTCATTACCTGGGCCCACACTGGGTAAGTGAGTGGTGCATTTTACTCTTATTTTGAAAATGCCCAACTGACTTCCCAAAGGCTTCTCACTGAGAATCTTAACTCTCTTTTACAATCAGTAATGGAGTGAAACAAAAAAAGATCATCTGAGTCATCTCATACCAATAGTTTATCCTCTTCAGTCTTCATTGGAGCTGGGCATCACCCTAAGCAATAAAGTTCTCTCCTTGTTTTCATAACAATTCGTTTTTCTTTAATGGTACCCTTCCTTCAGAAAGAAGATGGGAAAGGCATAGCTAATTCAATTTCCTCTATCAATTCATTTTTAAAAAGTTGTGCATAGGTTTTTGCATGTTTGTTTGAAATATGTTATAGAAGTGAATGAATTGAATCTTTTCTCTTATTGAAAGCAACCCACATATGGGATAAAATCATCACCTGTGATTGTGATGATGACATTTATATTACGTATTATTTGACATCCCTTGGATAAATTCAAGTGAGTATAGTGGGAAAGGATGTTTTTCAATGTATTCTCAGACCCTACCCCTAACTTTTAAGTGGTGCCAAATATTATCTCAAAAATAGAGGCAACGTGCCTTAGGTAGCATTTAAAAAAATAGATATTGGCACAATTTCCTTTCTCTCCAGAACTCTTGAATGCTGCATATTCTAACCCTTATCTAAAAATCTATTATGGTAATTGTCTTTTGATGGGTTGAAATGGAACACTCCATTAAAATACTAAAAATGCACTTTTAGAGAGACCATTCATTTTCATGGTAGAATGTGTTCCTCTTAAAAGATCAAAAAATGATTTGCCAAGAAATGAAGCCTCTTAGCATGGATTTCCTAAGTCATGATAGTTCAATGTTCAGTAAAAGTATGGTAGGTAGATTGGTTGTAAGGGATACAGAGATGTGATTACATTGTGTAATAAAATGAAATAAGACTTCTAACAAACCACATTCAGTCAGCCTGCATCTGGGCCAGAACAAAATCTACCTAGGTGTTCTGGTCTTGAAAACAGGATTGAAAACTTATACAAATTTGATCAAAAATTTGCTGGGCCAATACTACAGATTAAATTAATGAGTTCTGACCATTGAGTTGTTTTACCTAAACTTTGTGGTACCTTTGTCCAGCTACTTAGTCCCAGAATAGAATGACCCAGGGGCCAGAATAAAACATAGCTTATGAGATATGATTTCTGGGATGCCATAAAAAGATCTCTCTTCTACTACCCCTAGCTAATTTTTAATCACTGATTCATGTCTGGTGATAAGGGGAAGGAGTTAATGTTAGTATAGTGCCTTCCTGCCAGCTCCCCACTCAAAATGATGATCTAGAGAACATGCCTCTAGTTAATTTCACCCAAAACAAAATAAAATGCAGCCTACAGTGTCACTCTTCTCTGCATGCTATTTTGACAATTCCCAAATGCACCATTTCATTGACTCTTGCACAGTTTTTTGAGAACATGCCCCAAAACACTGATTTGATGATGGTGTAACAGATCTAATTTCATCATTTATAATAGCCAATATCTATTTGAATTTACGCAGTCCATGGACATATGTAGGAAATAAAGTCCATTACTGCAGACAGCTTCTCTAGAGTGAAATCCATCATATAGTCCAGAGAACTGCAATTCCCTAATTCCCCAATGGTTCCAAATTTTGGTTCCCCAAGATACCTATTTTAGTTTGAGGACAGTTCTTTTTTACTCAAAACCATAAAGAGGTAGATGAGGTATGTGGTCTGTAAGGGGCAAGGCTAAAGAAACAAAAATGGTACCCTGTGTAACTGCTAGGAAAATGAAACATCAACATCCCCGAGAGTAGAATATTAGAACATAGTCAAGCTTCTTTCTCTCTCTCTCCCTATATATACTACATGCATGTTGGAGGGGAGGAGGCATGAATGGACCTTAGCCACAGAAAAAGGAAAAATAAATTGAGAAGCATTTGGTCAGTAATACATAGACTGCCAATGTACCTGCTTCTGAAGTCTGACATCTATATATTTTTTTCTGCAAGGGAAAATGAACTTTATCTTTATTGCACATTGAATTTATTTAGAGGACCACTATAAACACACCTAGGTATCCTTCATAGAACAAATGAAAATTCATATGACAAGAACAACTTTTTCCTTCTTGCTTTTCAAAAATTGGTCATCCCGCTTAAGTAAACCTATAAGCCCTTCCTTCTTTCAGTCATTAATCAAGTGTGTCATGTAAATATGTATTTAAGATTTAAAGCTTGAATATTATGAATCTAACCTTATTGGTGTTACAATTGTATCACATATAACCATATTTAAAACCCTTTTTAATAATATTTATAATATCAATTCACTAGACCATATTTGTACCTTCAGGAATGTATGTGTGGAATTGCTGATCCATGGCCTTTCTGTGTACTCTATCACGCATGCCCAGTAATTGTGTGTGGTCAATGAATTATTTCTGCTTCTTTGTTGAAGACAAATTATCTCACATAGTTTCAAAGTCCTGTCCATGTGCTTTTGACTACTAGGATGCACAATTGTATCAGAAAACTTATAGCCCTCTTTGAGTTGAAAGAGTCCAAAAAATTTTTTTAAGTATTGAGCCTTCATGGAGTCACCAGACAAACTAATTTGGGGGTAGATCTGGAGGTCAGTCACGATAATAATTAATAGGTCATCATCTTCATGGCTAGATCAGAGTGTTTATTTGATGATCCACTAATTAACTTGTGTCCAGCCCAACTGAAAGTGGTCTAGTGTGTAATACTAAACAGATGCCATTTCAGAGTGCTTTGCATGTTGATTATTTAACATTGGACTTATTTTTAAGTTATTAACTACAACTGAACCCCCCTCTCCATATTTGAAATTTGAAAAGTTTCCTCCCGAATGAGTCTCTCCAAAACTTGAAAGTCCTCTTTGGTAACCATTGTGTAAATACAACTTTATCCAGAGTATAGCAAATAGCCTTACTGGAGTCCAGTGTCTTGCCAAAGCATTTCCCAGGGGAGAATTTACAAATTTCAGTTTCACAGATTGCCTTGGAAGATTAGGAATAAAAATACAAGAGGTGCCTTGCTTTACCCTTATTTCTAACTGGGACTTTTTTGCCCATAAATATCAGAATAAGACATTGTTTTCATTTTGTTAGGGACTTTGAAGAGAAGAAATTCAAACCCCTATTTTCCTAGTAGGCTTTTCTTTACCCTGACACAATTACTGCTACAAGAATCTAGATTTCTTGTCACATTTCAGTAGAGAGCTGGTTAATGTTTTAATAGCTAAATGTCCCATTCAATCCTTGAAGGTAAAGTTAGGAAGCGTATTTTGTCCCCATAACTGAGAATTTTTATCAGTAGGGATCTTTAGTTCTTCCAGTGACAAGTGGAATATCTATCTCATTGGTTGAATGTTAGCCTTAGCCTTCTAACACTTGCAAGCATGGACCAAAAGGGCGCACCCAATTTCTTCCTATTCTTTGAATTTTCACAGGGTTTGAGGGAAATTAATTTTTTAAAATATTGACGTGTTGCTTGCATTGAGCCTGGAGAAATGGCTATGGTAAGAATGTAATTACAAAAGAGCACTCTTAAAAGACAGTCAAAGTAGCCTTGTTATTTCATTGTTGCACAGGTAAATCTACTGTACATCTGGAATTGGTTTTTTCTTTTAATAGAAGATTTGGGGACATGAATTAGGAAGTGAAATGTATATTTGATTTGTCTGAGTTGTAAGAGTGTAGAAAAACATCTTAAAGTACCAAGTCTTTCCATTATAATAAATTGTATACAATTATAAAAAACCCGGAAAACTAGCATAAAAGAAAGTCTGACCCCAGTCCAAGTTGAATATTACATATTGTTTGCTAGTATTGTTTTAATTTTATTCCCTCTTAATTCATGTTGTTTTCCCCTAAAAGTAGAGATTTATTGAAGACAAAAATTATTTTCAAAATCCTCCTTTCATTGAATTAAATAGATCTGATATAACATTTTTTTTCTCAGTTGAAATCTCACTGAGATTTTTGAATTCAAGGACTGTGCTGCCTGCTCGGTTTACAAAGGCCTGTGTTTTGTGATGACATATCAAATGTTGTAATATATTTTTTATCAATGGTGAATATAGGAAAAAAGTATATATTGTGATTTTTGTCAAACAAAGCTTTCTGTTATAAAAATGTGATACCACTATGTGAGGACCTGTTGTAAACGTTTTTAGATAAAAGTTTGCATTCAAATATGTCATTCTCTTGTGACTTACTGTTTAAAGTTTCAGGTGTATACTTGGAGCTAAAATGGTGAACAGTTTGTGCTTAGTAGCTTCCCATCACCCTCTGAGAACTCTCTCACCTCTTTGCCCCGTGTCAAATACCAAGTGTGCATAGAACACAGGCTGTCCTGGCCAACAGCCCTGATTCAAGGCAACCCTATCTACATCTGCCCAACGCTTTTGTATCTCATGCTCTCCAACTGATTTCCTGCAGTATCCTTTTCTTGAACACTTTGCTAGGGGACTAGGGGACTTGCTCATCTGATTCGGGGACTTGATGATGATAATAGCAATTGCTGACGTTTACGTGGTGCTTTAAGACTTGCTAAGGGTTTTACAAATATCATCTGATTTGATTTTCACTGAAGGTGCTATTATTTTTCTCATTTTATAGATGAAGAAACTGAGGCTGAGGAAGTTAAATGAATCACCAAAGGTTACCCAGCTAGTAAGTGTCTGAGACTGGATTTGAATCCTTCTTCTTGACTCCCATGTCCAGAGCACCATCCACCCTGCCACCTCAATGCCATTTGATGATGATATGATGTCTCATTCTCTGTACCATATCAAGTCCAAACTCTTTATCCTGACCTTCAAGGCCCTCTGTATTCTGCTGTCACCCTTACGGCAAAGTACTTCTCCCTCTTTCCTCCTCTTTGCTCCAATTAAACTGAATTCATTGCCCTTCTCTAAGCTACTCCTTGGCTTTATTTATACTGTGGTCTTTGTAGGAGATGCTGTCCCCCTTCTCCTCTCCTTCTCATGTCTTACCTGTCTTTCAATGATTAGCTTAAATACCATCTCCTCCAGGAAGCACCTTGATCCCTGATCCCACCCTTATTTGATCTTAGAGTATTTTCGTTTTACCCTATGTATTTATCACCAATTAATCAACAATCTTTTTTTAAATGCCTACTGTGTGAGATGTGCTGTGCTAGCTTCTGGAGATACAAAACAAAAATAATCTAGTCCCTTCTTTTAAGTGGTTTAACATCCTATCAGGGGAGACAAACACATACACAGATATGTACAAGATCTATACAGATCTATAAGGTGATGGGGTGGGAGGGAAGCATTAGCAACCGGGGAAAATCTAGAAAAAGTCTTACATATGAGGCAGCCTTTGAGCTGAGTCTTGTAGAAAAATAGAGATTTTAAGGAGAGAATGCATTTCAAGCATGGAGGGCAGCCAAAAGCAAAGAGGTGGTGGATGAAGACCAGGAAGTTCAATCTAGCAGGACTGTAGAATGTAATACGGCTGGTAAGGTAACCTAGGGCCAGATGTTTGAAGAACTTTGCCAAACTGAGAAATTTCTATTTGATCCTAGAGAAGATAAGATCTCATGTAAATCTGCAAATAGCTTACCTCCCTCCACTAGACTATAGGGCCCTGAAGGTTAGAGACAATGTCTTATTCATTTTTGTGTCTTCCTTAGGATCTGCATATAGCAGTTGCTTAATAATAAAATGATTATGGTTCAATAGTCAGAGGGTGTTCATTGTCAGAGCCCAAATGAGTATTAGACACAGCTAGATGGTACAATAGATACAGTGCTGGGCTTGGAGTCAAGATGACCTGAGTTTAAATCCAGCCTCAGACACTAGTTAGTTGTGTGACCTTTGTCTAGTCACTCTGCCTCAGTTTTCTCCTCTGTAAAGTGCAGATCATAACACCTCTCAGGGCTGTTTTGAGGATCAAATGAGATAATCTTCTTCCCCTTCCCCTAACTCCATTTCCTTCAAAGGAAGGATTGAACATGGGCATTTCAGGTGCACATGAAGATACATGTAAGAGATATTTGAGGGCCAAGAAACCTTTTGGGGCTCTTCAAAATCACATGGTTCCTTTACATACTGTATCTACGATGACAAACTCCCAAGGCTTGCTTTGTTTCCGAGTGGATTAGCAAAGCAGCTTCTGCCCTGACACAGGGTTTCAGTCATAAATTCTCAGATTTAATACAACCAGACAAGCATGGCCCTCTTTATCTGCTCATGGCCTGAAGCACGACACTTGATTATCCTTTTTACAGGAGGCCTGGCTGTGACTGACAGAATTGGACACGAACACACCCAGGCCTCCCTGGCTGCCCACTTGATAACATGCTTCACAAACAGGAATTTATTATTTTTTTCTTAGGCTTACATCAGTTCTCATGTAGAAATGTCACGCAAGTGCAAACCCAAAGCTTATCTCTTGACTCACCAACCCTCCCTGGGGGTGTCCCTCTAAGTCTTGGAGAGAAGAGGTGGAAAAGTTAACCCTGAAGAAATGCAGCCTGTCACCATATTAAGAAAATATTCTTTTTAAATGCTGGGGCTGATGTGTAATTATAATGATCAAGCTTGGCCCCAAAGGTCACATGCAGTAATACACATGCCTGTCTTCTTTGAAAAGGTAGTGGACTATGGATATAGAACACTTTATACACTGTCAAATTCCATAGATTTAGATTAATTTTGATGAATTGATTTTTTTTAAAAAAAATGTTAGTGCTTCCTCTGTGTCTGGTATTGTACTAAGTACTGAGGATGCAAGTATAAGTGGGAAAAACTGTCTGTGCCACCAAGGAGATCCCAGTTCTAATGAGGCAGGAAGGAGGGAGGGAATTAACATTCCCTGTCAAAACCAGGCAGGCCCTATGCTAAGTGATTTACAAATGTTTTCTCATTCAGTCCTCGCAACAATCTTGTCTGGTGGGTGCTACTATGATCCCCATTTTACTGTGGAGGAAAACTGAGGCAGATTGAGGCTAAATGACTTGCCCATGGTTACACAGCTGTGGTAAATATTGAGGTTGGATTTGAACTCATGTGTTCCTGACTCCTGACCCTAATACTCTACCTCCTGCACCTTTTAGCTTCTGAGGGAAAAGTAACACACATGAAAGCATGGAGGGAGGGCAAGCTACATAATATAGAGATGGCCAGTAAGCATCATGGAGGCTTGGCTTTGGGCAAGATAAGGCAAAAACTCACACTTTAGAGGCAATTATCTTAAGAGTGGAGTCCAAGGTTCAACGTGCGTATATATTGGAGGGGTTGGGGAAAGGGCGAAGGAAAAGAAGTCACACAGAGGCCTGGTTCTGAGTCTTTCTTACAAGGCATGGATTCCTGGGTAAAGGAAAGAGAAAGGCCATGTTCAGAAATGAAGGTGATGTAAAACAAAATTTAATATACTTTATTTTTTAAAAATATGCATGCTTTTGGGAATTAGCACTAGACTGCCATATACAATATGTCACAAACTAAGAACCCTAGTTCTTGCATTGATGAACTCGATTCTGGTTCCAGGTCTGTGATTAACTAACCATTTGGCCAAAATAATTTAACTAAATTGAACAAGCATCTTCTAAGTAACTCCTAGGTGATAGGCATAGCATTGGAAATAAAAAGATGAAAAGGAAATAGTCCCTGCCCTCAAGGAACTTATATTCTCATGGGAACTTCAACTCTGGTTGTCTTTTGATTGTCACCCTGCAAAGAAGGTGCTGTTGTTTTCACCATTTTACATATAAGGAAGCTGAGGCAGACAGAGGTAAAGTGACTTGCCAAGGTTAACTCAGGTCTTCCTGGTTCCAAATTCAATGCTCCTTGTGCTCTTCCGTCAAGGTACCCGATGCAAGTAAATAAGTCTACTCAAGTTCACTTAAGGAAGAGAGAGGGCACTAATAAGTAAGAGGATTACACAAGGTTTCCAGTAGAAGATGACACATGAGCATAGAATTTAGAACTGGAAGAGATCCTGAAGACAGTTCAATGTCTTCATTTTCCAGATGAGGAAATCCAGGTGCTATGACATTAATGTCCTGTCTGAAGGCACACACGTAAGAAGAATCGGGGCAGGATTCCAGGGCAGACTGCCTCCTACTATAACTCCAGGACTCAACTCATTGTGCCTCTCTGCTTTTCACTAGTCAGAGCCAGAATTTTTGCATCTAATATATGTTGATCTGACAGATGAAAGACCCAGATCTCATTCTTTCCAAAACCAGCTTGGACAGTACTAGGGAATTAATGGTCAAGCAATTTTCCTAATGAATAGGTAGATAGATCATCTGGATGATTCAGAACCAAAACTCTTTTTTTTCAGTCAGATTTTTGGCACACCGACCTCCACACAAAGGTGGGCTTTTATAATCCAACAGCCTCATGTAGTAAGTAAACCTCTGCCCTGGAGGGAAGGATGTGGCTCATCTCACATTCACTGAAGGGTGAAATCTGTCAATCATCTATCTTTAAGACATACCACAGACAGATGGTTCTGATGTTAAATCCAGCTTGGAAGGAAAGAAAAGCAATTTGATTTTAATCACTAAAAGCGCTGTTACCTAGAGTCTAGCCAAAACAATCTCTTGCCGAGAAATCTCAGATAGAGAGATTATTGATAGCATGTATGGGAGGATGTCTTATGTTTGCAGAATCTCTGTGTAACTCAGCAAAAAAAAGAGTGAAGACTTGAGATAGTCGGGGATCCATTAGATCAGGTAGCTCTGAGTCAATGCTTTGAGGTATTTTAGATGAGGGACCATTACTTACCCATATAAACTGGAGAGCATCCAGAGAAGGGCAACGAGAATGGTGAAGGGACTTGAAGCTTTTAACTTGTCTAAGTTGAAGGAACTGGGGATATTTAGTATGGAGAAGAGAAAACACAGGAGGAAAAGGAGAATAGCCTTCAAGTATCTGAAGGGTCATCATGTGTAATAGGTCCTATGCTCATTCTGTTTAATCTCAAAAGCAAGAAAAAGGAACCATGGGGAGAAATTGCAAAGAGTCAAGTTAGTTCTTAAAGTAGAAAATAAAATTGTCATGATAGGTAGAACTACACAGAAGTGGAAGGTGGTGACTTAGATTCTCCCTCATTAGAGGTCTTTCAGCAGAGGCTGGATGACCCCCTGCATGGGTTGTAGAGGGAATCTTAATTAGGTATGATTTGGACTAGATGGCAATTGAAGTCCTTCTGACTTGAAGTTCTGAAATAACAAGATAATTATGTTGCTGTAAGATAGCCTGAGACGTAAATATTCCTTACAAAGGTATGAGACTAACAAAAGTTCCAGTTATTGGGTATTTACCCACATTCTTCTAAGTAAGACAAGGTCTTAGGTGAAATCTTTCCAGTCTTTATCACTGCCTATCCACTAAAGTTAGTTGATTCTGAGAGTAAAAAGTTCTGCCAAGTTGATGTCTCAGTATTATTTGTATAAACAAGTAGTATTCGTCAATGAAATCATGTATGAGACAGTGCTGTCTCAGGTCAGGAACCAAATGCCCTCACCACAGGCAAAGAATACTCAGACTCATAGAAGAGGGAGATAGAGTACAAAAGTCCCAAAAGACAAAAGGATGGAGACAGCCTGACTTGTGGGTCAGCAAGAAGGAAGTTCAGTCCAAGGCAGTCTGAGACTACAGTAGACAAGGCATCTGTCCAAGCAATGGGACAATGAAGTAGGGAGTGGGGGCAGCAGCTGCAGTAGCTGGCAAAGAGGAAATCCCTAATGGTTCCCATGTATTGACTGCCAGGTAGATGGCACCCAACCCGGAGGCCACCTACCTGTTACTATTATCCAACCACCATTACTGTGCCTATCTTGGATGAGAGAACTGTTACCACCTAAATTACTCTCTCTCACTCTCTGTCTCTGCCTGCCTCTGTCTCTGTCTCTCCAGTATGCATATATGTATATATCTACATACACATGTATATAGTCATACACATATGCATGCATACACATGTACATGTACAGGTGTGTGCATACACATGTGCATATATATGTGCCCTTTCACATATATTCATAGAAACAGATTTGCGTGCATTGTATATGTAAATATATCATGTAATATGCTGATATTATGTGTACATATATGCACAATCTATGTGTATTATAATTATGGCTATTTTATTATTTAAATGTGCATATTTGCATATGTATGCATGAATGACACACATGGATAGGTATGAATATGTAATATATGCATATGCACATAATGCGTATACTGATATTTATGTGTATACATCTCCATTTCTCTCCAATATACATATGCATATCTATACACACATGCACACATGCATGTACCACACATGTACACATATACACTTACACATGTGTGCAAACATGCACAGTTATCCATATGTTTGTAGAAACAGATGTGCATGCATTATATATTTATATGGCACATGCCTGCACACATATATACATACATAAATATATGTACCCTTATACATATAGACATGCAAACATGCATATATAGATTATGTGCACTGATATGTGTACATGTGCATATGCACAATATACATGTCTTATAATTATGGTTATCCTTTTATTTAAGTGTGCATGTTTATGCATATATGCATGAATGACACACATGGATAGATATGCATATGTAATATATGCATGTACACATACACAGTCTATATACACATATCTCTCTAATATACATACATGTATATATCTATACACCTACACATGCACACACATATACATCATGTGTAATGCATATATACATACACATGTGTGCAAATATACATAAATTTCCATATATTTTTATGTAAACCGATTGTATGATATATATACAATACGTATATACATAATATTATATATTGTTTGTGTTCTGATATTATGTATACATGTCCAAATGCATGATATACATGTATTATATTGTTATCTTATTATTTAAATATGCATGTTTATGTATATATGCATGCATGACATACATGTATAGGTATGCATATGTAATATGGGCATGTACACATATACAATGCGTACAGATAGATCTTTGTATGTATACACCTGTCTTTCTCCACACACACACAGGTGTGGGTGTGGCTCTTTTATGTATGTCTTTTGTTTTTATGTCTTAGTCATTTCCATCCCCTCCAGACTGAACCCTCCTTTTTGACAAGGGAAAGTAATAAAGCAAAATTATCCAGTTTTGGAATCTTGGCAGATGATCTGTATTCATCATATTCTATTCTAGCAGTCACATGTCTCTGCTCTGTCATCTCTTCCTTGATCTAGACTTTCCCTGGCTTGTTCCTCCCTTAGAATCCACCTTCCTTTTAGGGATTTTCCATTTACATTGCTTTTGCCATTGCCTTCATAGCATCAGTTCATGCAAATCTTTGCATGACTTTTCTGAATTCTTGTGTTTGTTATAGCTTACCACACAATGTTCACAGGACAGCTTTGTGGAGCAGTGGATAAAGCATCACAGATAGAGTCAGGAAGACTTGAGTTCATATCTGGCCTCAGATACTTTCTAGCTGTGTGACTCTAAGCAAGTCACAACTTCTTTTACCTCAGTTTTCTCATCTGTAAAATGGGAGTAATTATAGCACCTATCCTTTAGTGTTGCTGAGAGAATCAAATGAGATGATAACTGTAAAGCTCTTAGTTCAATGCCTGGCTACTAGTATGTGCTATATAAATGGTAGCTATTACAGGTGCTAATCATTCTCCGTAAAGTCTCTCTCCCTCTTCCACCACTCACTTCTAAGGTGTCAGTCATGGATGTAGCCTTGGCTGTACAGTGTTTAGTATACAGCACCTGTCTGCTTGTTTTGCCCAAACTCTGCTGACATGTAAAGTGGTGACAATAGGCCCTTGGAGAAATAAAAGCATCTTTCCAAGCTTTTCTCAGTTCTATATTATGAATTCTTGTAGGTTAGCAAGCAGACTTAAGACCCTTGAGTCCCCCAAAGCTACATAATCCAGGTTCTCTCCAGATTTTTAATACAGATTTCAGCTAGCAGAGTCTAAAACTAGACTAAGACTTTTGGGACACGCTGGATTATTGAACCTTACCAGAAGTAACAATGAAAATGAAGAACTCAGAGAAACATGCAATGATTTGTATGAACCGAATCAGAGGGAGGAGAGCAGAACCATGATGGCAGTATACATATGACTACAAAAATGCAAGTGAAGGCAGAATAATTCACATCAAATTCAACAACCAATGGATACCTCAGCAGATGTCAACCTACACTCTCTTTATGGTGGTATAGGTGAGGTGAACTACAACTACAGAATATTATATAAGCTGTTATATTTTAAATATAATGGAGAAACTGTGAAGAAGGTGTTTGGGGAAGAGGTATAAAACAAAATATATCAATTGAAATACAGTGTATATGTCACAAGCAAAATATTATAAATTATATAATATACATATATGTATAAGTGTATTGTATATCTATGTGTGTGTGTGTTCGTCCTTTGTTGCCAAAGAAGACCATGCTATCAGAGAAATAATGACATGACTTGCACTTGACTTTGTTTTGAGTGAGGGAGGGCTGTGCAGGTCACCAGCCTCACTTCTCCCCCAGAGCCATCTGAATCCAGTGACCAGATACTCATCAGGATGACTGGAGATAACCCGGGATGAGGCAATTGGGCAAGTGACTTGCCCAAGGTCACACAGCTAGTGAGTGTCAAGTGTCTGAGGTGACATTTGAACTCAGGTCCTCCTGACTCCTGCACTGGTGCTCTATCCACTGCACCACCTAACCGCCCCTGTATATGCATTTTGATGAGTATATGTTTAATGTATATGAAAAAAGTGATGCCAAACTTGAGAGTAAAGCACAAGTTACAAATGAGGAGTATGAACCATTCCTTCAAGAGGTGAGCAAAGATTCATTTTGGTACCACCCATGTAACTGTTGGTACAACATGCAGATAAATGATTGGTGCTTACCTCTTCAACCTAATGGTTTCTTCTTTACTTGCAGTGAGTATCGACTTTACTCCCCACATTCCAACAATGAATCCTCCAGATTCTATTCTAGAATCATACAAAGAGATAGAAAAGTAGCACAGGAGTACATATGAAATGAGAAGAAAGCCTTGGACATGGAATCCAAAGACTCTGGAATCCAGTGTCAGCTTTGATACATATTCTCTGGGTGACCATGGACAAAAGTCATTTCATTTCTCCAGCCTCATTTTCCTTACCTGCAAAATAAGGAAACTTGCATTACCCCACTCACAGGGTTATTGTAATGAGAGAGCTTTGTGAAGTCTGCCTTGCTTTAGAAATGCGAACAATTTTCAAAGCCTCCTAAAGTTACCATTTGGCATTATGCCCTCTGCCTTTATACAGAGTTATTTTGAGAATTTTCCATTTATATAGTGTCACTTTATGCCCTGGAAAAGTGTGGTTAAAAATATTGCCTGTTATGTTAACTCACTACTTACTGTCCCTTCTACATAGATAAATTTACCTTTTAGGTTAGTCCCAGAAAAAAAAGTAAAACATTATCTCTCTTGCAAAATAAATTTCTCCTATCATAAAATAAATCCCAGGTGACACTAAATATTTTATTTTTGCTTCTTCTGACAGAGAGCTCATAGACAAATTACCCTGTAATGGTAATGACTTCTCTCAGGTGCCTGGTAATATCTACTCTTTCTGTTTCTTTCAGATAATCTCTGCCCTGTTTTGCTTTTAAGGCTACATTTTGTACCAAAGAGTTTCCTCAGTCCTGTAGGAAGTGGGCAGTGTATCAATCTTAACTAAGTAAAGATTGGATGGTGGAGAGAAGAAATTAGGATTAGGAGAAAGACATGTGATTTTCCTTAAACCAGTGAATCATTCTTAAAGGCACGGTTCACCATAGCTGGCAAAAGAGCTTCTTTTAGAACACAAGGTTTCTGGCTGTTTATTCTTAGGTTGTTTATGTCATAGTCAACTTGCCTTGGTTGAGATGCCAATAACAGCCAGAATTAAGGGAAAGGAATCAAATTCAATTATCTCATAACAAACAAGTCTTTCTTCATGTTCTGCTAATAGAAAAGAGGGAAGCTTCCCAAGAAAATGAGTTTACATTACTATACACAGTGCTCTCCAGGAAAAAAGCAGTAGTTTTAACATGGGAACCTAGCATTGTGAATGATACAACAGGGAAAATATTGAAGCTCACTCTCTGTCTCTGCCTTTGCCTTTGTCCTTGCCTCCGTCTCTCTGTATTTCATTCTTTTTTCTCTTTCTCTGTCTCTCTCTGAGGGGCGTTATACAAAAAAACTATTCACAGAATATGTTTTATGGTTTTTAAATTCTGCCTTTTCTTCTTGATTTAACACTTTTGAACAGTTTTCTGAAACAACATCCATGATATGTAACTGTTGATATAAAATTTACAGCTAACAAGTATGCAAAACCTTTTTACGAATTAATGAATGAAAAAAACATTTAAGTGCCTACTGTATGCCAACCACAGTGCTAAGGCCTGGGATACAAATACAGAATAGAGGCAGTCTCTTCAATCTTAATCGCTCAGAAAACTTATATAAGGAAATGGTGGCCAGAGAAGGGAGTTTTGGTCTAGGGAATCATAATGACAAAGATGGTGGATAGAACAATAAGTATATTGATTGTAGTTTTCAAAGCAATAGGTATCCAGGTGTTGACAGGGAGGAAAATGCCCAGGGTGCAGAAGAGGGCATATATTCATGAGGAGTTTAGAGTTGGGTGGCTTAGTTCTTCCCAGGCATATCATCTAGTGTCCTTAGGTTACATCGGCTGTTCCATTCCCATCTTCCATGATGATCAGCTTGACAAAGAGACAGCAGAGCAAGTGACACTCCATGTAATCAAAATTATTTATTTTATCTTCTGTGATCCTCATAATCCCCCCCTTCTTTTTTTTGGCCACAAACTCTTCCCCTGTCTGTAGATCCCAAAGGTAATTTCTTCCTCTTATCTAATTTGCCTGTGAAGTCATCTTCTATACCTAGGTCATGTGTCCATTGGAAGCTTATCTCAGTGTATAGTACGATATGCTGGTCTGTCCCTAATTTTTGCAAAGGAGCTTTTCAGTTTTTCCAGGAATCTTTGTCAAATAGTGAGTCCTTACTCCAGTAGCTGAAGTATTTGGATTCATTTGCTTTGGTAAGTTGCGTACATAATTTCTTCCATTGATCATTTATTTTTAAACCAGTACCAAATCATTTTAATGTTTACTGCTTTGGTGTATAGTTTAAGATCTGATCATATTCCAAATCATTTTTCTCCACTTTTTCCCATTATTTCCCTTGAATTTGTTGATTTTTTTGTCCATTCAGATGAATTTTATTAATATTCAACTAGTTCTATAGCACTGAATACATAAATTAATTTAGGTGATATTGTCATTTTAATTATTTTGGTTTCGACTATATTTTTCCAATTGTTTAGCTCCACTTTTGTTATTATAAATGGAATTTTGTAATAGTATTCATAAAGCTTTTGTACATATCTCAGTAGATAGATTCCCAAATATTTTTTATTTTAAATATGATTTCTCTTTCATTTTTTCCTACTGTATCTCAATTTGCAGATGTGTGGATAATTCCCATGGATTTATTTTGTCTTGTGCAACTTTGCTAGAGTTATATTTCGTTTATTTATTTATTTTTTAGTTAACTCTAAGGTTCTCTAAGTATATCATATCATCTGCAAATAGTGACAATTTGGTTTCTACTTTGTTTATGTTTATTCCCTCAATTTCTTTTTCTTGTCATATAATAGCTATCATTTGGAGAACAGCAAATAATAGTGGTGATAGTGAACTTGCTTTATCTTAGATTTTATTGTAAGAACTTTAGTTTATCACGATTACATATAGTGCAAACTTTTAAAAAATATATATATATTACTCATCATGTTAGTGAAAGATCCATTTATAACTATGCATTCTAATGTTTTTTAATAAAATAAGTGTTATATCTGTCAAAAAATTATTCCCCTGTGTGTAATTTAGTTACAAGAATTTTGTCCTTTTTATTAAAAGGGTCAATTACATTAATAGTTTTTCTAATGTTGAACCAATCTTACTTATTGGTATAAATCCAAACTGGTCATAGTGTATTTTTAGATGTTTATATACTTTCTTTTCTAATATTTTATTTAATTTTTTTGCAGAAATGTCAAATAGGGAAATTATGGATTCTCTTTAGGTTTTGACTTGATATGGCTTAAGAATCAAGTCTATATTTATATTATAGAAGGAATTTGGTAGGATTCTTATTCCTATTTTTAAAGTTTATGTAACATTGGAATTAATTAATTTTTGACTGATAAAATTTGCTTGTAAATCCATCTAGTACTGGGGCTTTTTCTCTGGCATTTCATTTATAGCTTGTTTAATTTTTATGAGATGCTATTTAAATTTTTGGTTTCTTCTTTTGTTAATCCGGGAATGTAATGTGTTTTGTCAATATTCATCAATTTCATTTTAGTTGTTGGTTTAATTGGCCTACAATTTGGCAAAATAATTTCTAATAATATCTTTTTTTCATTTGTTAAGAAATTTTCTTTTTCATTTTCTTGCTAGTAATAGGGTTTTGCCCTTTTAAAAAAATAGCTAATGGATTATCAATTAAAAAACAGCTTCAATTTCTATTTTTAAATGAATAGATTTTTATTTTACATTTTATTAATATTGTCCTTGATTTTCAGGATTTTTAACTTGATTTTAATTGTGGAATTTAATTTCTTACTATTCTAGAGTGTTTTCTAGTTCCATACCAATTCATTGATTTAATCTTTTTTGTTGATGTTTATGTTTAAAAACATAAATTTTCCTAAAGACTACTTTGGCTGCCTACTCCACTTTTTTATATGTTATCTCATTGTTGTCATAATTTTTAATGTATTTAACTACTTTTTTTCTTTAAGATTAATTTATTCAGTGTCCAGTTGATTTTTTAATACTTTTCTCAATGGCTTTTTTAAATTGTATTGTGATCAATGAATTATATAATTAATTTTGCTTTTCTTCATGTATTTATGAGGCTTTTATGTCCTAATAGCCAATTTTTTTTTATAAAAGCATAATCCATAACAGAATGTGTATGTTCCTTTCCATTACCATTCAATATGTTACAGTTCTATCATACCTAAATTTTCTAAAATGCTCTTCATGTACTTACATTCTTTCTTATTTATTTCTTGGTTAGATTTCTCCTATTCTGAAAGGAATACATTGAGCTATTCCACTATTATAGTTTTAAACACCTATTTCCCTTGTAGTACATTTAGCTTATTTAGATGTTATGCCATTTTAGATATGTGTGTGCATATGCATGTGTGCAGATGTACCTATGTACATTAAGTACTGATAATAATTCATGGTCTATAGAATATGATATTCTAGAAGGCAAAGGGACCTGGATTACAACCATGAATCAACTGCCCAATGAAATTGAACATGATCTTTCTGGGTAAAAAATGGATATTCAATGTAGTAGGGGACTTTCAAATTTTCCTAATGAAAAGACCAGAACTGAACAGAAAATTTGATCTTCAAATGCAAGACTCAAGACAAGCATAAAAAGGTAAACAGGAAGGGAAAATAAAACAAAACAAGCTATTCAATAATATTAAACTGTTTACATCCTTACACAAAAAGATGATACTTGTAACTCTTAAGGACTGTATCTTTATTATGACGTTTAGAAGTGATATACATAGAAAGAGGGTATGGGCATAAATTGACTTAGATGTGATGATATAAAAAAATTAAGAGATAAAAAAAGATTGTACTGAGAGAAGAAAGTGGCAGGCACAATGGGGTAAATTACATCACATGGTGAGGCACAAAAGATCTATTACAGCGGAGGGAAAGAAGGGAGATGGTAAGCATTATATGAACCTTACTCACATCAGATTTGGCTCAAAGAGGAAAATAACATGTACATTCAGTTAGGTATAGAACTTTATGTTACCTTACAGGGAAGTAGGAGGGGAAAGAGGAAAGAAAAACAAGGAGGGGGGGCATGGATAGAAGGGAGATCATATTGGGGGAGGTGATGATCAGAAGTAAAACACTAGTGAGAAGGGACAGGGTAAAAGGAGAAGGAAAAGTATAAACAGGGGAAAATAGGATGCAGGGAAATACACAGTACTCATAATTATGAATGTAAATGGGATGAACTCTCCTATAAAACAGAAATACATAGCAGAGTGGATTAAAAACCAGAATCCTACAATATGTTGCTTACAAGGAACACATTTGAAGCAATGAGATACACACAGAGTAAAGGGCAAAAGTGGGCCAGAATTTATTATGCTTCAGCTGAAGTAAAAAAAAAAAAGGCATGGGTAGCAATCCTGATCTCAGACAAAGCAAAAGAAAAAAATAGATCTAATTAAAAGAGATAAAGAAGGAAACTACATTTCATTAAAAGGTACCATAGACAATGAAGTAATACCAATACTAAACATATATATGCACCAAGTGATATAGCATTCAAATTCTTAGATAAGTTAAGTGAGTTACAGGAAGAAATAGACAGCAAAACTATACTAGCAGGGGACCTCAACCTCCCCCTATCAAAACTAGATAAATCTAACTACAAAATAAATAAGAAAGAAGTTAAGGAGGTGAATGGAAGTTTAGAAAAGTTAGATATGCTAGAACCCTGGAGAAATTTGAATGGGGACAGAAAGAAATATTTTTTTTTTTCTCAGCAGTACATGGTACCTACTCAAAAACTGATGATGTGTTAGGGAATAAAAGCCTACAATCAAATGCAGAAAGGAAGAAACATTAAACACATCCTTTTCAGATCATGATGAAATAAAAATTGCATGTAATAAAGGGCCAAGGGAAAGATAGACTAAAAATTTATTGGAAACCAAATAATCTGATTTGAAGGAATGAGTGGGTCAAATGACAAATCATAGAAACAATCAATAATTCCTTCAAAGAGAATGGCCATAATTAGAAAACACATCAAAATTTATGGCATGCAGTCAAACCAGTTCTTAGGGGAAATTTTATATCTCTAAATGTGTACATGAATAAAATAAAGAGGAAATCAATGCATTGGGCTTGCAACTAAAGAAGCTGGAAAAAGAATAAATTTAAAATCCCCAATTAAACACCAAATTAGAAATTCTGAAAACCAAAGGAGAGATAAATAAAATTTAAAGTAAGAAAACTACTGAACTAATAAATAAAACTAAGAGTTGGTTTTCTGAAAAAAAAAATAACCAGATAAACCTTTGGTAATTTGATTTTTTTTAAAAAAAGAAAACCAAATTACCAGTATCAAAAATGAAATGGGTGAATTCACCACCAATGAAGAAGAAATTAAAGAAATGATTAGGAGCTATTTTTTCACAATTCCATGCCAATAAATCTGACAGTCTAAGCAAAATGGATGAATATTTACAAAAATGTAAACAGCCCAGATTAATAGAATAGGAAATAAAATAATCAAATAATACAATTTCAGGAAAAAAATATTGAACAAGCCAT
Organism: Notamacropus eugenii; assembly: GCF_028372415.1. Classification (NCBI taxonomy): domain Eukaryota; kingdom Metazoa; phylum Chordata; class Mammalia; order Diprotodontia; family Macropodidae; genus Notamacropus; species Notamacropus eugenii. Next base: position 205,007,596 of record NC_092872.1, read on the forward strand.
CAATGAACTCCTTAAGAAAAAATCTCCAGGGGTGGATGGATTTATAAGTGAATTCTAGCAAACATTAAAAAAAATAATTCTAATGTTATATAAACAATTTAGAAAAATAGGTGAGAAAAGAGTTCTATCAAGTTCCTTTTATGACACAAATATGAGCTGATATCAATCCAGAAAGTGCCAAAACAGAGGACGTTATAGACCAATTTCCCTAATGAATACTGATGGAAAAATTTTTGAACAAAAAATTAGCAAAGAGATTATAGCAGTTTATCAGTGGAATAACACACTGTGGCCAGCTGGAATTTGTACCAGGAATGCAGGGCTGGTTCAATATTAGGAAAACTATCAGCATAATTGACCATATCAAAAACAAAATTAACAGAAATCATACTGTTATCTCAAAAGATGCAAAAAAAGCTTTTGATAAAATACAGCACCCATTCCTATTAAAAACACTGAAGGGGATAAGAATAAACAGAGTTTTTCTTAAAATGTCAAGCAATATTTATCTAAAACCATCAACAAGCATTATATGTAATCGACATAAGCTAGAAGCTTTCCCAATAAGATCAGAGGTGAAATAAGGATGCTTATTATCACCACTATTATTTATTATTATACTAGAAATGTTAGCGTTAGCAATGAGAGAAGAAAAAAATAGAAGGAATTCACCAACAAGAAAACAAAACTATCATTCTTTTCATATAATATGATGGCATACTTAGAGAATCAACTAAAAAACCTGCTTGAACCAATTAACAACCTTGGTAAAGTTGCAAAATATAAAATAAAACTACATAATAATTGGTATTTCCATATATTACCAAAAAAGCACAGCAACAAGAGATAGACAGAGAAATTCCATTTGAAATAACTATAAACTATATAAGATATTAGGGAGCCTATTTGCCAAGTAAATTCCAGGTATTATGTGAACACAATTACCAAACACTTTTCACACAAATAAAGTCGGATCTAAATAGTTGGAAAAATACCAATTTCCCATGGGTAGGGTCAAGGTAATATAATAAAAATGAAAATGTAATACCAATCAAACTACCAAAAACTATTTTATAGAGCTAGAAAAAATAAGAACCAAATTCATCTGGAAGAACCAAAGGTCAAGAGAATATCAAGGAAATTAATGAAAAAAATTCAAAGGCAGGTGGCCTAGCTGTACAAGATCAGAAACTATATTGTTAAGTGGCAATCATGAAAACTATTTGGTACTGACTAAGAAATAGAGTGGTGGATCAGTGGAATAGGTCAAGTACACAAGACACAGTAATCAGTGACTATAGCAATCTATTATTTGATAAACCTAAAGTCTCCATCTTTTATCAGTGTATAATGATACACTGATAAAAATTGCTAAGAACAATTGGAAAATAGTATGGCAGATACTAGACATAGACCAACATGTCACACCCTACAGCAAAATAAAATTGAAATGGGAACATGATTTAGATGTAAAAAGTGAAACTATAAGCAAATTAGGAGAGCAAGAAATCTGTTCACATTTGTGGAAAAGGGAAGATTTTCTGACCAAACAAGAGATAGAGAACATTATGAAATACAAAATAAATAATTTTGATTATATTAAATTAAAAAGGTTTTGCACCAATAAATCGATACAATTAAGATGAGAAGTAAAGTACAAAGCTGGGAAACAATTTTTACTGCTGGTGTTTCTGATAAAGACCTCATTTTTAAATATATAGAGAACTGAGTCAAATTTATAAGAATATAAGTCATTTCCCAGTTGATAAATGGTCAAAGATATGAACAGACAGTTTTTAGATGAAGAAATTAAATGTCTATAGTTATATAAAAAATGCTCTAAATCACTATTGATTAGAGAAATGCAAATTAAAACAACTCTGAGGTACTACCTCACAACTATCAGATTGGCTAATATAGAAGAAAGGGAAAATGATAAATACTGAGAAGATGTGGGAAAATTGGAAGACTAACACATTGTTGGGGAAGTTGTGAAGTGATTCAACCATTCTGGAGAACAATTCAGAACTATGCCCAAAGGGCTATAAACTGCATACTCTTTAATCCAGCAATACCACTGCTAGGTCTATATCCCAAAGACATCCAAAAAAAGGGGGAAAAAGACCTATTTATACAAAAATATTTATAACAGCTCTTTTTAGTGGTGACTAAGTTTTGGAAATCAAAGGGATACCCTTCAATTTAGGAAAGGGTAAACAAGTTGTGGTATACGATTGTAATGGAATATTATTGTCCTAGAAGAAATGATAAGCAGGATGATTTCAGAAAAAACCTAGGAAGACTTATATGAACTGATGCTGAGTGAAGTGAACAGAACCAGGAGGACATTATACAGAGTAACAGCAATATTGCATGATGATCAACCATGATAGACTTAGCTCTTCTCCACAATACAATGATCCAAGACCATCTGAAAAGATTCGTGATGGAAAATGCAATCCATGTCCAGAGAAAGAACTATGGAATCTGAATGCAGATTGAAGCACAGTATTTTCCCTCTTTTTTCTTTCTCATGGTTTTTCCCTTTTGTTTTGATTCTTCTTTTATAATGTGGAAATATGTTTAACATGATTGCACACATAAAGCCTATATCAGATTGCTTAGTTCTTGGGAAGGGGGAAGGGAGGAGAGAGAGGGAGAAAAAACTTGGAACTCAAAATCTTAAATGAATGTTTAAAACTACCTTTACATTGGTAAAAATGCAATAATATTAAGTGCAAAAAATCATATGGTAATAGGATGAGTTATATATCATCCCTGTTGTCCTGTCTTTGTATTAAGGATGCTTAGAGAGGATAAGCTCATATCTTACTACTGTTATTCGACCACAAAAGTAGCTATTTTATTCATCTTTGGAATAGTGTGTAAACTCTCAATATAAAGGAATTTGGCAGAATAGAGACTTATCCTAAGAAGATTTTGACTTAAACCCCATAAAAATGATGAAAGAATGAAAGAAATATTATAATGATAGTTTATGTAATTGCATGTGTATTTCTTTGTATGTAGATAAGTTCATAATTTTATGTATTAACACACAAAATTGTATGAATTATTATTATTATTATTATTATAGTCCTCTCACTCTTTCCTCTCTTTGTGGGATTTGAGACTAAGTTTTATATATATATACATATATATTTTATATATATGTATATATAGTGATATATTTTATAATATATCTATATGAAGTTATAAAATACATAGTCATATTAAGTGTAACTACATACACACACACAAATTTTAACTATCAATTGCTCTTCTCATAACCACCCTCTGAGGTACATAATATCTTAGCCCAGCTTGAAATAGAAGACTATTGAAGTTCAACTAGGTTAACTAACTTGTGTAAGCCTGATAGAGAATAAGTGTCAGAGTCGGGATTCTTTCCCAAGTTTCCTACCCCCTAGTCCAGTATTCATTCTCTTATACACCACTGCCTCATAGACTCTTTAAACTCTTCAATGTCCTATAGTTTGTTTTTATGGTCACCGTCATTATATGTATAAAACCTATGCCCATGAGATACTCAAAAGATTGTATTTTTGTTGACATTTCAATTTCCTAGCTAGTGGTTTATATTTGGGATTTACATTGAACTGGAGGCACTCATGTTAGAGAAGCACTACTTGGACTGAACTTAGCATTCCATTAGTTAAGGAAACTCCCAGTGCTGAAGTTGATGAATTTGGTGAGACCAATCCATATAGAAACTGTTGAATCTTGAACTCCCTCCCTGAAGGTGGAGATGTAGCTATCTGTGTTCTGAGAGACAGAGGCCAGTGCAGTCATTGCTTTTTAAACTAAGGTTACATTTACATATGTGCATATTGGTTCCCCAGAGAACATAGAAATTCTTTGAAGACCAGAACTGTTTCTTTTCTGTCTTCATATCTTAGTGCCTAGCACAGTGCCAAACACTTAGTGGGTGCTAACTGAATGCTGGTTTATTGATTAAGCAATGGACTGTGAAAGGAAGGTAAAAGACAGCATAATACTTTGAGGGAATGGTAACACTAATCAAAGATATTTAAGGATAAGAAGGGGATATGGAATTAGAATCTCTGTTTAATGACATTCTCCTAAATTTCTACACTCCTTTAGATTAGATTTTTATGTGAAAACCCCTCTCCCCTGCACTTCTAGACATTACACAGTTCCAGGAGGATACATATTCATAATATTCATTACCAACCATGTCATTTATAATTTTCAAAATTACAATGATTACATATGAGACACTTGGGGAGAGAAGCACAAAATAATTTTCTGTAACTCCTATGAGAGAGAAAAATACCACTTTTCTGGGGAGCTCTGCATAGTATCTCTGGATCTCTTTAGCATGAAGGCCAGGGTGATAGTTTTCTACAAACCTCAGTGTATCTGCACTAAGGTTTTGGGGAAGTCCCATAGGATAGAAACAGCACTGGCATTGGAGTCAGAAGCCGCTGTTTCAGTTTCACTTAATGAATAAGTGGTTTTAGGTAAGTTACCGTCTTCTGAAGCCTCACTTTCCTTTACTGTAAAATGGAGATTCCTCCTCCAGTGTTTCATTGTCACAAGAGTTATCCTGAGTTGTCAGTTACCATGCGTTGTCAGAGACTATATTAAGTCCTACCAAGTTGGTATCTTGAGAATCTGTCCATTGAGGGACTATCACCTAAGAACTGACCTGGCTAAGACTGTGCAGAGTAATTTTCAGAAGGTAGTGATATTTTTTTGGCGGGGTAAGGCTTAAAAATTGTTAAATAATCTACTTATCTGTGGATGAATTTCAATACACTTCAATGGAGAGATTATTCACATGAGTGAAATCAGATCTTTTAAAAGTGATGAAATAAAATGGGCAGCATATTACTTGCATTACCATCTTTTTTGAGTTATTTTGAGGAAATCACTTTTGGAATTATAAAGTGCTCTTTAAATATGAGTTATCATCTTCATTAATATCATGGACCTGTACATTTATAACTAAAAACTTGAGACAAACATGAAAGAATTTCATAGACTGTTGAGCATGTCAAGATGAGATGGTTTTATATCCTAACACTATCCACTCTCACATATAGGACAACAAAATGAAGAAAAAGTGTCCAAAATTTAAGTTACCAGTCAGATATTAATTGCCTGGATGTTGAATGTCTACTTGTAGCAACTTTTCCTCCCGAGTAATGTAAAGGTTACATTGTTTGACATATGTCCTTGTTTATTCCATTTCCCCAAACCCCAAATGGAGGCATGGCGCAGAACATCACTCTGGTCTCATTAGGTGTCTCCTCATAATTGTTGGTTTGAAAGCAAACTAAAGACAGTAACCCTCATAGAAATAAAACCCAAAGAGAAAGAGAACAAGAAAAAATGAGTAGGAGTAGGATAATTACATGCTTGTGACTCTGACAGTAAGAAAAAGAAAACAGTGGAGCAGATGGTGTCTAAGCCTAAAGAAAATTTTAAATGAAACTGAACTCAGACAATTTGTAATCAAAGGAAACCATGCTTATGTTTTGGACTAACCTCTAGTTAGGCATTCTGTTTTCAAGAAGATGCAAATAGCAATTTTACCTGAAAATTAGATCTCAACATTTCTGTTCCTCCTCTTTGATCACTTTAGCAAATATCCAGCTAATCCCCAGCCCGGGTTCCAAAGAAACTTATTATCTTTGTTCAGGTTTCCCGAGTACCAACAATGAGCAGGGACCTTCTAAATCCTGCCCTTCTTCCATTTTTTTCTCCTTTGACCAATAATAATTAGCCATATTTATATAATGCTTCGTTAACTACTTTCTTCAAGAGATGTCATGTAGGCAAGGCAGGTATTGTCCTCATTTTACGGTAAGTAAACTGACACTAAGAAAAATCAGATAAACAGGCCAAGATCACATTGCTAACAAATGTTGAAGGTAGGACTTCAACCCAGATTTTCAGCTGTAATTTCAGTGTTTAAAACAACAACCATGGCAGCAACAACAAGAAAACTTTAAAAAAATCATGCATATACCTTTAAGGTTTATAAGACATTTCAAAAATAATCCTGGAATATAGATTTAAGATCAATCTCCCCATTTTATAGATGAAAAATGGAGGTAAAAAGAGATCAAGTGACTCATCCACTTTCGTATAGCTACTGTGTGTTAGAGTTAGGACTCAGGTCTTCTTAATTCTACATTGACAATGGCCCGTTATCCCTTTCTCAGTTCTCCAGAAATAATACTACATCATCCAACAAAAGGCCTCATTCAGTGCAATTGGTCAGAAATCTGGGTCTCCAAGTGCAATTCGGAAAATATTCCACTTTCTGGTCTACCACACCCAGGAAGCCTTTGCTACCTACCCTGCAGGGTTTGGGGTGGGCTTCTATTGTGGATCCCCAAGAATCTTGGGGGATGTTTGGGTGGTAACTGTGCCTAAAGCCTTCCTCCAGATTGGTTGCTATTCTGGGGGGAAAAGCAGCCTAGAGCATGAAAAAGATTAAAAATAAACTAGATCCTTTCCCTCCAGGAACAGCTCTTACAAATCCTCAAGCTTTATTTAGAATTGTTCATAGAATCTCACAAAATTATGGATTGTTAGAGTCAAAAGGGATCTACCTTTGAAGTCATCTCTCAACTCACTTATTGTACAAATGGTGAAATCTCATCCTAAAGAAGTTGGATTACATGCTGAAGTCCACATGGCTGGTCAGGTGCACAGTGGAACTTGAACTGGGTCATTGGACAGTTTGCGACTTATAGACCCATAGACCCACTTGGGAGCATGATGTTCCTCTTAACACTTAGGATGTCCAGCTAACCCCATGCACAAATTCATGTAAAAGCTGTCTAGTCTTGTTACAGCAAACACCATTATAAGGAGAATCTCTTTATAAGGAAAAGATATATATATAGAAGGGACTACATAGTTCAAAGAGGTTTCAATATAACCACATTTCAGTTCGCTAAAATAAAATCTAACTTGGTCCCTCGGAGTATACAGTGTTTAACAATCAGTCAATACTTGCTTCTGAAGCACATTTTATGTGTATTGAATGGCTCCAGGTGTTGTGAAGGTTATAAAGAACTATAATGTGATCCCTATTCTCATAGAGCTTGAATTCTTGTTGGAGAGAATCACAGAAACACAGAATTTTAGAACTAGAAAGAATCTTAGCTCAAACTATTTTATAAAGGGAGAAACTGAAAACAGTTAAGTTTTCTGAGAAATAAAGTGACTCAGGATTACGACAGTAGGAAGTTGAAGAACTCCCATTCAAATCAAGGTCTTCTGACCTGAAATCCAGTTCTCTTTCTAATTCATATAGAAAGGAGAGACTAGCATCACACACACACACACACACACACACACTTGTGTGTGTGTATACACATATGATTGTCAATATATAGCAATATCTTTTAAATGCCATTGCAGTTTTGGGAATCTCTCAGTTCATGATAACTACCTTGATCTTCCAAAAATCTCCAGATACAGCATTCAAAACGCTACCTTGATCCATCTTGGTCACCATTTGGCTGTGGCAGTGGCAGAGTTGTGTAGCACTGGACATTGATACAATGTAACATTGCAGAGAAAGCATGACTCAAGAGCTTCTGGGAAAAGAAATATTTGACCTGAGTTTTGAAGGAGAACTAGCTTAGAAGGGAAAGAAGGATATCATTTCAGGTGGAGGGGACAGCATCAGCTAAAATATGGAGGTAGGAAAGGACGGGAAGGATTTGGTAGATAACAAAAAATTAAGTTGGGTTGAAATATTTTGCTTTGCAGAAGAGCAGTAGAAGAAAAGGTTGAAGAAGTAGGTTGGAGCCACATATGGGTGTGTATATATGTATATATACATGTGTGCATCTGTGTTTCTACATATTCATTTATACATATATGGATTGGGTACATATGTGTGTATATGTGTGGATGCCTATGATATGTGGTTTCTCCGAATAAAATGCATTTCCTAGAGAACTGAGACTGTTCCCCTCCTAACTTTGTATCCCTAATGCCCCTCAGCATAATGTCAGGCATGTATTAGGCACTTAGACAATTACTAATTGATTGACTATACTATAGTAAATAATACCAGACCAAAGAGTTGAAATTTTACCCTGAAGACAATGAAAAATGGGGAGCAAATAAGCATTTTTGGGCAGAGGAGTGCCATGATTAAAGTGATGTTTAGTGACAATGGGTATTTGGGACTGGCCATCTTCAAGACAGTATTATTCCCAAATAAATAGAAGGCAAACTTGCCATCCCATATTTATAGCATCATTAGATGTGGAAGGGATCTCCAAAATCACCTAGACCTTATTTTATATTGGTAGAAACTGAAAATCAGAGTGGTTTAGTGACTTCCCAAAGTCACATATATAGAAAGTGTCACAGTTGAGTTTAGAATCTTGATTTCTAATTTTGTGTTTGTTACTGTTGTTGTTTAGTTGTGTTTGTCTCTTTCTGACCCCATTTTGTATTTATTGGGAAAGATCCTGGAGTGGTTTGCCATTTCCTTCTCCAGCTCCCTTTACAGATAAGGAAACTGAGGCAAAAAGGGTTAAGTGATTTGCCTAGGTTCACAACTATTAAGTATCAGAGCCCAGATTTGAAGTCAAGAGGAGGAGTCTTCCTAATGCCAGGCCCATCACTCTATCTATCCCAGCCACCTAGCTGCCCTCTAATCTTGTGTACGTTGAGCTATATACCATAAAGATGCTTTCAGGTAGTTATGTGACTAGGTCCCTTACTCTAAAGAGCTCTTTCTATTCTTGGTGATGTCATTTCAGTACTAGAAATGAAACTAATGCATTCAGAGTGAACGACTTTGGTGTTATATTTGACTTCTATTTTAAAATGCAGGTGCACATGTTATTTATTGCCAATTTTACCTCAGTCCAGGAGTAGCCAATTATCCTATTAAAGCAATCACATATCTAGAATAATGATCATGTTCAAGAGAAATCTAATTTCATTACACATCAGTAGCTTGAAGGCAATTGATTTTCTCCTTTTAAAGCTATCTGGTACAAAAATGAGTCATTTTTCCTTAGAGAATGCATCTGAATTCTAGAACTCTCCAATTATTTCTAACCATATCTTTGTGTACGTGGAAATGGGGCAAGAAAGTAATGAAGTTGTGACATTTGGTAATACAAGGTTCTAAAAGTAATACATGACAAAAGTCCACAAGCAATTGAGAGTAGGGTGTTCAGACTCTTGTTTCAAGGTAATTGTAGAATGCAAATGATCATGAGATTATTTAGAAGGAAATATTACTAGCATCATAGAGTTGGGCAGCCATCTAAGAATGCATACCCTTTATTACATCACTGTTACATGGTCCTTTGACTTCCACTTGAGGGTCTGCAGTGATGGAAAATCTGCTAAGTGTTGAGGTAGCCCCCTTTGGAATGACTCTGCTCATTGAGAATCTCTTCCTCGTATTCCATCTAAGTCACTGTCTCTTTCCCTTCCACTAATTGCTCCTGGTTCCATGCTCTGTCACCAAGCAGGAAAGTCACATTCCTCTTCCACACAGTAACCTTTTGAATAATTGTCCTGCTCAATTCTTCTCTTCCTTCAAACAATCTTCTAATGACATCATCATCATGATTCTTGGCATCAAACCATGCTTAAAATATCACACATTTCAGATAGCCTTCAAAGAAGCAAATTGCTGGTACTATGAGTGAGAATTTCCACTGCACTAAGGTCTTCTGAAATTATCAGTATCTAGGCAATTGACATTCACAAGTATCTGAGGATTTCAGAGTTTGAAACAGGGATCCAGACTGAATCATATGTGCATATAAATATACATATTTGTGTTATATATAATGCACATACCCACATATAGGCATATGCACATATGTTTGTATATATAGTGCATGTGTGTGTGTATCCTCAGATATTTGTAGAAGTGCATTGATGCTAATAATTGCAGTAGACCTTAATACAATGGAAATTTTTACTCATATTACCAGTAATTGACTGCTTCAAAGGCTGATCTGAAGTATGTGATCTTTTAAAACACGATTGAGTTCCACAAATTATGATGACCATCATATGGCCACATACATATACATGCATGAATACATTGACAGTTGTGATCAGAACATGAGGTTGTACTTAATATAACATTTTTTCACAACAAAATCCTAACTGGGACCCTCTCAGTCTTTAATTAGGATCTAATTTCCTTTATTATATTTGTGCATATGTGTAAAAAAAAGTCATCAGACATTGCTTACCAGAAACTGTCATTGCTCCTTGGCCATCTTCAGCTCAGTCAGTTGGTGACTCTTGTTTCCAATGCACAGTGTATACCAGGCTTTCATGCCTCCTCTCCTACACTGGTCCTCTAAGTATAAAAGCTTAGAAGCAGGGTTCAGGAAACTTGTTTTGATAATTAAATCTCCTTGATCCTACCTTCTTTTCCACTGTGATCCCCACTGGACTGTATGTGATCTCAAGGACATGGCATTTCTTTATCAGAAACAACTAGTACAGATTGATTGTTGGTAATTAGAAATGACTCCTTGGTTGGTGAGTGAAATAGAACTTAGTTGAGATATATTCTTCTGTGTATTTAAGGACATATATTAAATGCATATATTACCCTTACTGCCTTCCCCCATTAATTAGAATGCAAGATCCTTGTGAGAAGGGATTGTTTCATTCATTATACTTTTATTTCCAATACTCTATAGTGCCTGGAAAACCGTAATAATAACAACAAAGGGTAATAATATAATAAATGCTTATTGATTGATTGTTTGATCCTAGCGTCTCCAGGAACAGGACCTGGAAAGTTATGGAGGCAGAAAAGGAGCCCCAGAGAGGCTCAGCCACTTGCTTAAGGTTGCACAAGTAGGAGAAAACAGCATCAGAACTCAAAGTCCAGAGGTTTGTCCACTCCAGTGATTATAACACAAAGTGCTTCGTGAGATTCAAAGGGTTCAGAGCTGGTGGGGAAGAAGCAGGCAATACTTCACAAAGGTGCTAGGATTTGATTTGGCCTTTTGAAGGGTGGGCAGGAATTAAGCAGGTGAAATGGCACAGGAAAAAGCATTCCAGGCATGGGGAACACTACAAGCAAAGTCATTAAGTGAGTGCTTGGTGTCACGTTTAGGGGACAGAAAATGAGGGAGAAATTGTTCCTTAATGTGCTGTCCTAGGTCCTCTTATCCTTCAATTACTCCTTCATTTGGTGATCTCATCAGTTCCCATGGATTTAATTACTATCTCTATGCCAATGATTCTCTGATCTAGCTATCCTGCCCCAGACTCTCTGCTGACTTCCTATCTCACATTTCCAACTGTCTTTCAGACATCATGAACTGGATGTCTAATAGACATCTAAAACTCAACACATAGAAAATCAAGCTTTTCTTCCCTACTTAATTCTCACCCTCTCCTAACTTCTCCATTAATGTTATTGTAAAGGACAAGACCATCTTCCTATTCCCTCAGGTTCACAACCTGGCCATCATCTGGGAATCCTCATTATCTCTCACCCCCCACATCCAATCTGTTGCCAACGCCTGTCAATTTTCCCTTGACAACATCTCTCTAATACTTCTCTTCTGACACTGCCCCCAGCCTAGTTCAGGCTATCATCCTCTTGTGCTTAGACTACTGCTATAGCTGCTGGTGGGTTTGCCTACCTCAAGTCTCTCTCCACTCTAATCCATCCTCCACTCAACTACTAAAGTGGTTTTCCTAAAGCACAATTCCACTTATGTCACAACCCCATCTTCCTACTCCATAGAATCAAATACAAAATACTCTGTTTAACAAAGTCTTTCATAACCTAGCCTCCTTCTACCTTTCCAGGCTTCTTACACCTTGCGACATGTAGTCCTAGATCTAGTGGCATTGGCCTCCGCGTTATTTCACAAATAAGACATTCAATCTCTCAATTCTTGGCATTTTCTCTGGCTGTCCCCTGTGGATGGAATACTCTTCCTCTTCTTTCCTTGTTACTAGTCTTCCTGGCTTCCTTTAAGGCTTCCTTTAATCCTACATTCTACAGGAAGACTTCCCTAACCACTCTTAATTCTAGTATCTTTCCTCTGTTCCTATTTATCCTCTAGAAGCTTGCTTTGTACATATTTGTTTGCCAAGAAAGAGCTGATAAGGATGAACCTTACTCAAACACAAATCAGTCCAAAACAACAAAGTAATGAGAAAAAAATGAGCTTTGCCCAAAAAGTGTCCCAAAGAGAGATCACAGTGTGAAAGAAATTCTGAAAAATGATTCCAGCCATTCATAAGGAAAGTGCTTCTTCCATGTAACATTTCACTCATCACTCCAGAAAAGGACATGGATGACTTGAGAAAAAATGGTAGTAGCCTTGAAAAGCCTATATGCTTTGGATTATCTACCCAACCCAAGTTCCCAATGCAGAAGACTGGTTGAAAGCTTCTCTGACTTACAGGATGGAGAGACTCACATATATTACTCACTCCCCCATCCCATCATCCACCTCTTCTAGTCCCTCAGCAATAAACAGTCCAGAACAAAACTTATAAAGCTCCAGCCCTCATGGGGGACACAGTTTCACCTTTGGCTCTCATTTCTCAAGAGTACTGAGAATTTTACCCTTACTTGAATACACATTATGGTGCAGAAAGATTGGGATCTTACCCTGACTATATACCACTTAGTCATCTTTCTTCAGCTTTCCTCCCCTCTTCTAGTGCTCATTAGCCCAAGTTACTTTTACCTCTGTATAGTAGGAGTTGTAGCAGCCTAAGTATTGTTAACAATATAAAGGACATCAATAATTTTAATCTTTTCCCAAGGTTATATCCAGTCTATGGTAGCTGGTGGGTTAGTTGTTTTCCTTCATTCTCAAAGAGGACCAAAATGACATCGCTATGTTAGAGTCAAGTTTCAGTGTGTCCGACTGGCTGATCAGACCAATACAAGCTCAGAATGCTCTACCACAGGTTGGGCACAACTGCCCAATGTGTGAACATTTGGGGTGGAATCTCTAACTTTGTGCACCTTGAGTTTCTTCTGAGAGATTTTAATCCTGCTTTGCTTATAAAGCACAGGACCTTCTCTGGTGAGGGCATGGCATGCTGGGTGGTCCTGGGCCAGAGTCTCCCATGTCACACAATCAATTCTAAAGTTATTAAGTGAGATTCTGAGAGTGTCCTTGTATGGCTTCTTCTGACCACCATATGGATACCTGCCCTGTGTGAGTTCTCCATAAAACAATCTTTTCAGCAAATATACATTAACATACCTAGTGGAGGAGGCAACTTGCTTCATACCATGTTCAACGCAGCTACTCTTCCAAATTCATTGATCTCAGAAGGATCCTGGTGATTGCTACAACCAGAACCCCTCAGAGATGTTCTTGTACTGGCACGGCACAGTGCCTTTTCTCTCACCATCACAGACACCAGCACGAAAGACAAGACATGTAGCCCAATGAGTGAGCCCACAACTGTTAGGATAGCTGCCACATCCTAATGCATGATACAACCTAAAGCTGCCTCAGAGATGTTGGCAGCCAACAGCAGTGAAGGAGCCATGAATCTCATTAAAAGTAAGAAAAACATGACTGGTTACAAAAGAATTCCATTTCCACTGAAGAAACAGAATAGAAAGGTTGAGTACATCATTTGTTCCAAGACTTCTGAATGGCTCTCAAACCTGAAGGTCTACCTCAAAGTGCACAGTGAAGAGTGAAGATTCAGATGTAAACCTTCCAATAAGGGTGTCACTCCACTTTCTCACCTGCAGAAGCACTACTGAGTGCATACTGAAGAAAAATCTCAGGAATGCCAATTTTGTCACAAGTGATTCAGAGGTACCAGGATTCTTAAGACCCTCCTGTGACTTCATTCTGGAAAGAAACCATACCAGTATAAGCTATGACCAGCTGAGTTTACCCCGTTTGTGCACCTGAAACTCCACAAGCACCTACATACCCTGAAGAAGCCATACAAGTGTACTCAGTACCATAAGAATTACATCAATCTCTGTAGACTTGAGGTTCAACTAAATGCTTTTTGCTCCCTAGATCCAACTTCTGGAGTGGTCATGGAGGACCCGATCTGAATCAATGAAGAAATAGAAGAGTTTAACACCAATGAAAATGCAGACCAAGTAAAAGACACAGAAGATTGTAACATTATGACCTCTGACCACAGAAGGAAATCCTGGCTTTGCTCAAAAAAAAAAGATGGAAGGAGACAACCTGAAAATGTCTTTGGAAAATGGACTAATCTCAGCACAAGTTTTAATAGTAATCAGACCCATCCCTTATGAAGTTGCCTCACAGTCACCTACTATCTCTGTTACCTGTAAAGGTCAAATAAGAAATAGTTGAACCAATAGATCCTTAAGACTTTCAGGAATTGAAAGAAGTGATTCATATATGTGTATATACCTACATACATGCATATGCATATGTACATTTATGACTTGACAAGTCAGGATGCCTGTAGCAAATTGTTTATACATTGAATCTAGTGCTGCAAAACTTTCCTGACATCACAGATGAGTCCCCTCACAGTTTAATTCCAATTCAAATAAGGAACACTGAAGTTATTGCAGTCTCAAGGTATAGAGAAAAAAAAAAGACTATTATATGGGTATGTATTACATATACATACATCTATATATTTGACAGCATTTTGAATATGTTTGTTAAGTGTGTTTGCATAGCTTTTTACATTGTTAAGACAATGTCCTATCTATAATTATTTTTCAGTGATAGTACTTCATAATTTAGTATGCAACTTATCATTCTAAAAGCAATAATTAGAGAATGTTTTTAATGACTGTAAATATCACTGTAATTTGAGTATAATTTTTCGTGGTCATTCTTTGTAGATAATTTCAGCACGTCTGTCTAAATTATGCTGAAATTAAGATTGGAAAAACAAAACTATGTAACTTCAGTCAATATGCCTACAAACTGAAGCAGGGGTGGGGAACCAGCAACCTAGAGGCTACATGTGGCCCTCTAGGTCCTCAAGTGTGTTCATTTGACTGAATCCAAACTTCACATTACAAATCCCCTTAATAAAAGGATTTGTCCTATAAAATTTGGACTCAGTCAAAAGGCTGTACCCTAGGACCTAGAAGGTCACATGTGGCCTCAAGGCCACAGGTTTCCCACCCTTGCACTAAAAGTTTGAAAATGAAGTTTTGTATTGCCAAAGGTGGATATGTTGAATCATGCTTGAGATCATTTAGATGGAACAGCATTGTGTAACTTGAGTGTAGATGTGAAGAATTATCTAATAATAATTTTGACTAATGGCAGTAGGGAAAGCAATCCTATACTGGCCTCTCTGTAGCTGGTCCAGACAATTTTCCCCATCCACAGCTCTACCCAGAAAGGTCACATGACCGGAAGGCTGCACCAACATGACTTTTATACCAAAGAGCAGGAACAGTTGAGGGTGGTTGGTTGAGTTTGTTCTGTTTTTGTTTTGTTTTTGCTTTTTTTCTAAAAAAAAAGTCATCCCAAAGATCCATCAAAGAGCCATGTAACTTTGCCATCTCAGTATAGCAACTAAAAATGTGAAGATGATAAAACTTTATGTTTAAAACCACTGTTAAAAGGACAAGTGGCTTGCATGTGTGTCTGTTTTTCTGGTTGAAGTTTGGGGTATTTTGTGTGTATGGTATATATTTTAATTTCTAGATGTCAGAATTGCACAAAATGGAACTTTTTCGGAAAGGAGTTTTGGGATAGAAAGGCTCAGTCCACATTTTGAAAAACTAAGCAAACAAGCAAACAAAAAGCCCAAATGGGTATTTTCTTGTTGTCTCTGGGTGAAAGTGGGTGATGAACATTCTTGTTCTAGCACATCAATTGTGTTTTCTGGAAGACTCGGATTTCCCTCAGTATCCGTATTTGTACATTTTGTGGTTCATTTAATTGAAGATGAAAAGGGCATTGCAAAGTCCTTCAACAACAATTACCTCATTGAGTGTGCGCAGTAGTGCAGGAAATGCTGTTTTATCTAATGCTTTGCTACTTTAGAGAAGAAACCAAGTGTGCACAGAAAACTTAGAATGTGTTGTTACATCTCCTTAAAACTAAATATATATATGTGCACATACATACACATACATGTGTGTATATGTGTATGTGTGTATATGTGTATGCATATACATACACATGTGCATATGTGTGTATGCGTGTGTGTATAAATATTTTTTATTTATAGATATATGCTGAAGTACTGGACCCTGAAAAGGAATGAGGGTGCAGGTAGAAGGGTAGGGATAGAGTCATGAGTATAAGGTCAAATAAGTACATATTGTATTCCTCTTATGTGTAAAGCACTGTGTTGAATATATAGATAATGGAGAAAGTATATGTCTTCAAGGAACTTCAAATCTATTTAGGGAGACAACATAATACATATAAAAAATACATACCAATGAGGCCATTTTCTGGGAATTTCATACTAATAGGGCCCCAAAATTCAGGGACGGGAGAAGACACCCCACTTCTCCCACTCTGCTCCAGTGCCACTGATGATGCCCAAATGGTGGACCAGAAGACAACCACAAATGGACTGCTGTATTACGTTTTTTCCCCTCTCTCCTCCAGGTGCATAAATGTGTTATTTTTTTTCTCCATTTTCTCAACCCAAAGATATCTTGTTGGTATTTAAGGTGTAGCAAAGAATGGTGTATATTTATACATTTTATTTATACCACTATACTATGCATGTGTGTGTGTGTGTCACATTGTAAGTCAAACCATGTAACAGAAACTAATTTTCATCAAAGAGGGCTTTGCATCACACCTGAAACCTCAAACCCAGGACAATATGTTGGGCATTTGAAAGCATCTTAATACACACACATGCATATACATATGTACATACATACATACATATATACATATATACATACATATGTATACATACACTCTCTCTCTCTTTCTGTAGGTTATGAAGTCCAACAGTGAAGATCCCAAAACCTTGACAGAAAAGGGAAATAAAAATTCCACCCATGTTAACACCCCAAAGATTAGTGGATATAAGTAGAATAAATTATCTTTGATTGTCAGGGACAATGTACATTGTCTTTATGTCCTTATTACTTATGAGTCTCTGATCAGACCATTTTTTAAGTTACAGGATTTCATGATGGAAATAAAAGTGGCTAACATATTGAAAATTAGTAAACAAAACTCAACTTAAAATAACCCAGGGAAGTATGTGAATAAAGCATTCACTAGACAAGTTTTTGAGTGTGAATATGTGTGTATACACAGATAACTATACATATATATGTATATAGGTATATTCCTAGGTATAGATATAGGTATGTTTCTGCCTCTAGGAATAGCAAGGCTGACCAAATTATACATAGAAATGTGGTTAATAAACACTACTTAAATTTGGACAAACTAAAGTATCACTACTCAGACACACTGGACACACTTTTCTTATCCTCAACCCCTTTTCCCTCCTCCACCTTTTTTGGCCTTAGTGTTTTTGTGTTCAAGTTTTTCTAAAGATTTATATGTTGCACCTTTAAAAATTTTGAATTCTCTTTACTGCCCATAGTTCTCCTGACACCCCTGCCCCCAATTAAGGCCTCTTCTATGTGGATGTAACAGACAATCAGAAGTGGTTTTGCTTTTCTCAAAGAAAAACCTGACCGAATTTAATTGACTTTTTACTTTATTACAACAAACTATCTTATGTTTATGAACTTATTTACATCATTCACAGTTGTCAAAATAAAAATTAAATATAAACATTCATGCTTTGAAAAGAAAAATACACTCATTACTCCAAATATCCATGCCTCCTATGTGTTGGGAAAATAATTTAAACAGTGGACCACCCTGCCTGTGCCCTTCACTTGCCCTGTCCCTTACTAACTGATTCATTTCTCACCTTGTTTTTGTTTGTTTGGGGGATAAATTTAGTTTATGAGATAAATTAAGTTACTCTCCCCCACTTAAAAAAAAATAAACTCGTATAGCCTGGAGGAGAATTAAAGACTAACTTGTCTACTTCCCCTTCCCTTCCATTTAATGAATGAGGAAAAAGAATCCCAAGAAGACCTCATCTAACGTCACAGCAAGTGCATGGCAGAGCTGAGGCAAGGCGAAAACCCAGGCCTTGGCAGAGACCCCTCAGTCCACTGCTCTTGCCATCCTACCATGCAATTTCTCACACACCGTTTCTTGAAATCATCATTTATCTCAGACAGGACTCCATAAATCTGTATAGAAACTCCTATCAACTGGCAATAAGACATAGGGAAAGATTGTAGTATTTATCCAACATTTGTAGTCCTGAAGTGACTCTGCACGATGTGTTAACAAGCAGGCATATTTGCAGTGAAAAACACTTGGGGAGCTGATCAAAAGCACCCTCCCACACTTCATTCTTATGGAAGGTTTTAAGAGTCTCAATTGGCTCAATTCAGTGTTGGTTTTTTACTTCTATAAAACAGTCAGCAGCTGAACTGATGCTCCTCAAGGTCCAGAATCACTTCTGCCTGTCTGGGAAAAAACAAACAAACAAACAAACAAGCATGATGTATATAAAATACCCCCCCCCCCCCCCGGAAGTCCTGATTGTGTTGTGGCCTTCCTTCAGGCATGTGTGGCAGTAGTATCATGGGATGAATTTCCCAAACTCTAAAGGGAAAGTTGTGTTTATTTGTAAATATGTAGAGTTGCCATAAACAATCATTTCTTCTAAAACCATGACAATATTATATTTTTTTAAAATTCTAATTAATTATTTATTTTTGGTTTTCAACATTCATTTCCATAAGATTTTGATTTCCAAATTTTCTCCCTATCTCTCCACTCCAGCCACCCCAAGACAGTATGCATTCTTGATTACCCTTACCCTCAATCTGCCCTTGATTCTGTCAGAACCCTTCCTTCTCTTATCCCTATCCCCTCTCTTTTCATGGAGGAGAATATAGATTTGTATATTGCATTTCCTGTATATCTTATTTCTCAACTGCATGTAAAAATAATTTTTAACATTTGTTTTTAAAACTTTGAGTTCCAACTTCTCTCCCATCTTTCCTTCCCACCCATTCCCACTGAGAAGGCAAACAATTCAATATAGGCTATACATGTGTAGTTATGCAAAAGACTTCCATAAAAGTCTTGTTGTAGAAGACTAACTATGCTTCCCTCCATCCTATCCTGCCCCCAACTTATTCTATTCTCTCTTTTGACCCTATCCCTCCTCAAAAGTATTTACTTCTAATTACACCCTCCTCCCATTAGCCCGCCCTTCTGTCATCCTCTCACTCCTACACTTATCCCCTTCTCCCCTACTTTCTTGTTGTGTAAAACAGAGTTTCATAGCAAATTGAGTATGCATGCTATTCCCTCCTTAAGCCAAATGTGATGAGAGTAACTTTCACTTTTCCCCTCTCACCTTCTCTCTCTTCTATTGAGAAAGCTTTTTCTTGCCTCTTTTATGTGAGAGATAATTTGCCCCATTCTATTTTTACCTTTCTCCTCCCAATATATTCCTCTCTCACCCCTTAATTTTATTTTTTAGATATCATCCCTCCCTATTCAACTCACCTTGTACCCTCTATATGTATATGATCCCTCCAGCTATGCTAGTACTGAAAAAAATTTCAAGAGTTATAGATATTATCTTTCCATGGAGGAATGTAAACAGTTCAACTTGAGTAAGTCCCTTATGATTTCTCTTTCCTGTTTACCTTTTCATGCTTCTCTTCATTCTTGGGTTTGAAAATCAAATTGTCTAGTCAGCTCTGGTATTTTCATCAAGAATGCTTGAAAGTCCTCTATTTCATTGAATTACCATTTTTTCCCCTGAAGTATGATACTCAGTTTTGCTGGGTAGGTGATTCTTGGTTTTAGTCCTAGTTCCTTTGACTTCTGGAATGTCATATTCCAAACCCTTTGATCCCTTAATGGAGAAGCTGCTAGATCTTGTGTTATCCTGATTGTATTTCCATAATACTCAAACTCTTTCTTTCTGACTGCTTGCAATATTTTCTCCTTGACCTGGGAACTCTGGAATTTAGCTACAATATTCCTAGGAGTTTTCCCTTTGGGATTTCTCTCAGGAGGCAATTGGTAGATTCTTTTAATATTTATTTTACCCTCTGGTTCTAGAATATCAGGGCAGTTTTCCTTGATAATTTCTTGAAAGATGATGTCTAGGCTCTTTTTTTGATCATGGCTTTCAGGTAGTCCCATAACTTTTAAATTGTCTCTCCTGGATCTTTTTTCCAGGTTGGTTGTATTTCCAGTGAGATATTTCACATTGTCTGCTATTTTTTCATTCCTTTAGTTTAGTATTATAAATTTTTCATAAAGTCATTAGCTTCCATCTGCTCCATTCTAATCTTTAAGGAATTTTTTTCTTCAGTGAGCTTTTGGACCTCCTTTTCCATCTGGCCAATTCTGCTTTGTAAGGCATTCTTCTCTTCACTGGCTGTTTGGGTCTCTTTTGTCATTGGGTTAGTCTATTTTTCACAATGTTATTCTCTTCAACATTGTTTTGAGTCTCCCTTAGAAAGCAGTTGGCTCGTTTTTCATAATTTTCTTGCTTCACTCTCATTTCTCTTCTCAGTTTTTGCTCTACTTCTCTCATTTGATTTTCAAAATCCTTTTTAAGCTCTTCCATGGACTGAGACCAATTCATATTTTTCCTGAAGGCTTTGGATGGAGGAGCTTTGACTTTGCTGCCTTCTGATTACATGTTTTGGTCTTCCTTGTCACCAAAGTAAGATTATGTAGTCTGATTCTTTTTTTGTTTTTGCTCATTTCCCCAGCCATTTACTTGACTTTTGAGCTCTTTGTCAAGGTAGATCTCTGCTTCCAGTGAAGGTGGGGGATGTACTGTTAGCCACTCGATGCCTCCACAATCTGTGGCCCTAGAGCTCCAGAAATAGTTTCTGTCTCTGCCCCTGCTGCTTCTGTGACTGCTGTGGGTTCCTCTGCCCCCTTCCCCCTCTGCCATACAGGGCTTGGGGCCAGACCACTCCACTCTCCCACTCTGGTCCCACAGGCTTTTTCCACTAACATTCCAATTTGTCCTCACTGTTTCATGGTCCTGAAGTCTGGAAACAGCCATAGGCGCAAGAGATTCAGTCTCCCAAAGGCTTGGTCAGGTCCTGTCTGTGCCAATGCAGTCCATACTGGACTGTGTCCTGCCCTTGGAGACCTTCTAGGATGTCTTGGGCTGAAAATTTGCTTTACTCCATCATTCTGTGGGTTCGGCAGCTGAAGAATTTGGAGCCAATTTTTACAGGTATTTGTCTGGACTTGAGGGCAGAGCTCCAGAAAGTGCGTGCTGTTACTGTGTCATCTTGGGTCTGCACCCACAACCATTACATTATTTAAAAATGATTAGTATTTCTTCTGCAAACATGTTCAAATGTTGATGTGCAAATGTGCAACATTTCATACTTCTCATTCATTGGTAACCTGTGGTTTCAGTGTGTAGAGGCCAATCCTTTCCCCTCACCTTTTTATATCCTTCAAGATTAGCTTTTAATTATCCATAAATAGTACTTCACAAAGAAGCATTTCCCAGTTTGGCAGGGGCGGGGAGAGTTTTGAAAAGAGGACCAGGCCAATGCATTTCAGAACCAGCCCCATCTATTCTCTGTGAAGCCTTAATAAAATAATTTTCTTTTTCAGTTTCTCAAATGTGTATATCTATAAAATGGAGATGATTATAAATCCTGTACCACACATTTCATAGGTACAAAGCCCTTTGTAAACTGAAAAGCATTGTAATACATGTAATACAATTTGTAATATACATAATTATATAACATAATAATAAGCATAAAATTATACAATATCTTATTGTAAAGTTCTATATTAATGAAAGGTATTACCATTATAGAAAATTGAGCTCTTATTACTGAGAATGCTTGAAGTAAAGTCAACATTCTAATTAGGAGTTTGCTATGGGCTATAGTAAACTATTCAAGACTATAGAAAACAAAGGTAAGAAGCCCACAACATAGACTTTAATACTTCAATGGATCTGAGATATCCACAGTATGAGTGACCAGAAGAGAACCTGATCAAGTCCCTTTCACAGCTTTAGTTAGGAGAGTATGTCTCCTTTGCTGGATCTTCATTCAGGTCATTCCCTCTAACCACAGATGTCCCTCAGGGTCCTGTACTGAGGTCTTTCCTCCTCTATTGTACTTCACTTGGCTGATTGTCATCAACTCTTGTGGATTTAATTACTATGATGATAATTCTAAGATCTACTCATCCTTCCCTAACCTCTCTACTGACCTCTGATTTCACATCTCCAACTGTCTTTCAGACAACTTGAGATGGCAGTAGACATTTTAAACTCAACATGGCCAAAACTGAACTTATTTTCCCCCTCTAATTCCTTCCTCCCACTGCTCCTACTTCCTCTATTACAGTTGAGGGTGATATAATCCTCCCAGACCCTCAGGCTCAAAACCTATGTATATGTCAACCTCCACTCTTCACTATTTCTCACCCCCTTCTGTCCAATCTGTTGCTAAGGCCTGCTGATTTCACCATTGTAGCACCTGTCAAATATGCCCCCTTCCCTCTTCTAACACCTGCCACCTGAGTGCAGGTGTTCATCAGATCAAGAATGGATTGTCACAGTAGCTTGCTGGTGGGTTTGCCTGCTTCAAGTCTCATCCCACCCCATATCATTTTCCCTTCAGCCAACTAAGTGATTCTTTTAAAATACAGATCTAATCATGCCGTTCTTCCACTGAAGAAACTCCAGGGACTCTCTGTTGCCTCCAGGATCAAATACAGAATGCTCTATTTGGTATTCAAAGCTCTTCATAGCCTAGTCCCCTGCTACTTTTCCAGAACCAACCTCACCTTTCCCATCATTTAATTTTCAGTTTTCTTACATCCTTCTCCCAACCATGCACTCTTGGATCCAGTGGCACTTATCTACTTCCTCTGTCTCTAGGATACAGGCATTTTCTCCGGGTTTCCTTCATGTCCTTTCCCTCTTTTAATTCTTCTTCTTCTACTTCCTCTTCCTCCTTTTTTTCTTTTTTTCTTTTTCTTCTTCTTCTCCTCCTTTCTCATCATGTACATATATACATATACATATATGTGGTAGCATTTTCTCATACAAGAACTAGCTCTAGAGGATGATTTAGGGTTCTAGTTCTAACTCTACCACTGACTGGCTGTGGGATTTTGGGGCTAAATTACTTTGAATTCTTTATGCCTCAGTTTCTCCATCTTGAAAATAAGGATAGCATCTGACCTTCTTAAATCACAGGCCCTTTTATTGTAAAGATAAAATGAGATGACCAGTTGAAAATACTCGTGCAAAACAAAAGTGCTTCCCTGGGCAAAAGAAGTGAGTGGTTTCTAATTAAAAAGACTGTTGTAAGCAAATTGCCCTGAGTGAGAACTATCTTTTCAGATCTGGTCCTCTTGGGATCTCTCGAGGACACAGACAGGGTTTCCCTTTTTCAATTCCTGCCATTTGCAGTTGAAATCATGGCTTGTCCTAGTCTCTCTGACCTCCTCCCTGCTTTTCTATCTTGCAGAATAACACCTGTCCCCAAAACTGTCCCTTGACAAATAAGCTCAGCACTTGGTTGTTTAAAATTTTCTTATAGCTTACCCAGAGCAAAGAGAATGGTGTCAACAGAAAAGTACTTTGGTTTTAAACTTTCAAAGACAAAAATCACTTCTTGATGCAAATAAATGCTTCATCTAGCAAAAGGAATGATTTTTCATTGTCCAGGGAGAATTGACTATAGTGGGGCCCAAGCTAAATCTCATTATGCAAGATCACAGTGTCCCTCCCTCCACATACATACAGACACAGGCTTATATACATATATACAAAGACACATATATACCGAGGGAAAGCCCTGTTTTCTCCAAAAATTATTGAGTTGCCTGGGACAAGATGAGGTTGAATAACTTATTCACCCATTGTGACTAATAAGCAACAGTGGAGATGGGATTTGAACCCACATGTTCCTGAGTCGGTTCACTTCTCTAGGCCTCAGCAAATTAGACCTTAGGCTCAAATCTGTCCTCTGCTTGTTGTTTGTTTTTTGAGGTTGGTATAGTCTACCAGCAAAGAATGAATTTTACATTTTATTGCATAAATTTATGCAAAAAATTATTGCATTTGAAATTTAAATATCATTATTAGCTCATGTCTGAAAAACAGGGGATGGGGAAAGGATTTGACCTTTGGCTATAGTTTGCCCACTCATACTTCACTGCTACCTCTTATTTATGATAACAATTAAACCCATTTAATTGATGAGATAACCAAGTGAGAATGTAGAAAGGGAAATGAGAGAGTCTGGGACAGAACCTTGAGAGGTACCCATGGTTAATCAGAATGACCTGGATAAAGATTCAACAAAGAAGACTGAGAAATATTAGTCAGGCTCATAGGAGCAGAACCAGGAGAGAGTAATATCACCAAAACTAGAGAGGAGAGAGTATCTAGTAAAAGTTGATCAGTACTGTCAAGTGCTATAGAGACAGCAAAGAGGATGATGATTGACAAAAAGGAATGAGATCTGAAATTAAGAGATTACTGTTATAAGAAATAGTGAATATAATGAATACAGAATGAAACAGAACAAAGAAAATGTATACACAATGACTACAAAAATATAAACAAAAAGAGCTACTACCACAAAAAACTGAAAATTAACATTGGAAAATTACCAAGAATGAACTTGATCTCAAAAAAGAAATTTGAGAAGGTGCCTTTATCACTCTTTTGGAGAGATTAGTAGTTTAATAGCTGTGGAACATTTCATAAGTTGTCAAATTTTTTGAACTATTGATTAGTTTTGTTCATTTTTCTCTTATTCTTTTCCTTCTTTAAAGAAAAATCTTGTTCTTATTCTTCTATACAACATGACTAATGTAAAAATATATGTAATAAGAATGTATATGTAGAACCTACATCAGGTCTCTCACACCTGCGATGGTTTCTAGACATCATGACCCCAAAATGTTGCGCATAAATTGGAAAGTCAGTGGAATAAGCATGTGGGACCAGTGCAGGAGAGTGGAGTGGTCTGACCCCAACCCAGGGACAACAGAGTGGGGAGGGGGCAGAGGAAACAGCAGCACCAGAGGCAGCTGCAGCCACTGTTTCTGGAGCTCTAGACCACAGATTGTGGGGGAATCAAGTGGCTGACAGTACACTCCCCACTCCCACAGGAAGCAGAGAACTACCTTGACAAAGAGCTCAAAAGTCAAGTAAATGGTTGGGGAAATGAGCAAAAACCAGAAAAAGACTCAGACTATAGAATTTTACTTTGGTGACAAGGAAGATGAAAGCATGTAAACAGAAGAAAACAAAGTCAAAGCTCCTCCATCCAAAGCCTCCAAGAAAAATATAAATTGGTCTCAGGCCATGGAAGAGCTCAAAAATGATTTTGAAAATCAAGTAAGAGAAGTAGAACAAAAATTGAGAAGAGAAATGAGAACAATGCAAGAAAATAATGAAAAACAAGTCAACTGCTTACTAAAGGAGATGCCAAAAAATGCTGAAGAAAATAACACTGTGAAAAATAGACTAACCCAAATGGCAAAAGAGGTCCAAAAAGCCAATGAGGAGAAGCATACCCTAAAAAGCAGAATTGACCAGATGGAAAAGGAGATCCAAAAGTTCACTGAAGAAAATAATTCCTTAAATATTATAATGGAGCAGAAGGAAATCACTGACTTTATGAAAAATCAAGAAATTATAAAACAAAACCAAAGGAAGGAAAAAATAGTGGACAATGTGAAATATCTCATTGGAAAAACAACTGACCTGGAAAATAAATCAAGAAGAGACAATTTAAAAGTTATGGGAATACCTGAAAGCCATGATCAAAAAAGAGCCTAGACATTATCTTTCATGAAATTATCAAGGAAAACTGCCCTGATATTCTAGAACCAGAGGGTAAACTAAATATTGAAAGAATCTACCGATCACCTCCTGAAAGTGACCCAAAAAGAAAAGCTCCTGGGAATATTGTAGCTAAATTCCAGAGTTCCCAGGCCAAGGAGAAAATAGAGCAAGCAACCAGAAAGAAACAATTTGAGTATTGTGGAAATACAATCAGGATAACACAAGATCTAGCAGCTTCTCCATTAAGGGATCAAAGGGTTTGGAATATGATATTCCAGAAATCAAAGGAACTAAGACTAAAACCAAGAATCACCTACCCAGTAAAACTGCATATAATAATTCAGGGAAAATATGGTCATTCAATGAAATAGATAACTTTCAAGGATTCTTGATGAAAAGACCAGAGCTGATTAGAAAATTTGATTTTCAAACCCAAGAATGAAGAGAAGCATGAAAAGGTAAACAGGAAAGAGAAATCATAAGGGACTTACTCAAGTTGAACTGTTTACATTCCTACATGGAAAAATAATATTTGTAACTCTTGAGACTTTTCTCAGTATTTGGGTAGTTGGAGGGATTATATACATAAAGAGAGAGGGCACCAGGTGAATTTGAATAGGAAAGGATGATATCTAAAAAAGTAAAATTAAGGGATGAGAGAGGAATATATTGGGGGGAGAAATGGAGAAATAGAATGGGGCAAATTATCTCTCATAAAAGAGGCAAGAAAGAGCTTCTGTATTGGAGTGAAAAAGGAGGGAGGTGAGAGAGAAAAAAGTGAATCTTACCCTCATCACATTTGGCCTAAGGAGGGAATAACATGCACACTCAATTTGGCATGAAAATCTATCTTACATTACAGGGAAGTAGGGGACAAAGGGCTAAGCAGGGTGCAGGTGGGAAATGATAGGAGGGAGGGCAAATGGGCAGAGGGGATAATTAGAAGTAAATATTTTTAGGGAGGGACAAGGTCAAAAGAGAGACTAGAATAAGTGGGGGGCAGGATAGGATGGAGGGAAATACAGTCTTTTACAGCATGACTTTTATGGAAGTCTTTTGCATAACTACACATGTACAACTTACACTGCATTGCTTGCCTTCTCAGTGGGGATGGGTGGGGAGGGAGGAAAGGAGAGAAGTTGGAACTCAAAGTTTTAAAAATAAATGTTAAAAATTGTTTTCACATGTAACTGGGAAATAAGAAATACAGGCAATAGGGTATAGAAATCTGTCTTACCCTACAAGAAAATAGAGGACATGGGTATAAGGGAATAGAGGGTTGTAATAGAAGGGAGAGCAGATTGGGGGAAAGGGTAATTAGAATGCATGCTGTCTTGAGGTGGGGAAGGGGAGAGATGCGGAGAAAATTTGGAACTCAAAATTGTGTGGAAATGAATGATCAAAACCAAAAAATATGAAATAATTTGAAAAAGAAACATGCAAATAATGAATTGAACACAATATGGTCACTTTCAGGAGAAAATGCATCGCTAGAAATTGTATTGAATAGCAACCCCAAAGCTATAATTCTTGGAGTTGACCAAATGTGCTTTGAACTTGGCAACATTTTTTTTCTATCTTCTGTAGGTGGATGTTTGTCTAAATACAGGAGTTGCTGTTTGTGGCTGTTTTCTTAGAAAGTGTTTTTGTGCATCGCCAGAGTATCAGTGAAAACTTGGAGTAAATATACAGTTACAAGTATTCCATTCCTCATTCATTCATTGATTTGTTCTTTGACATTAGCAAACATTTTTTAAACTTACTACATTCAGAGCACCGTTCTATGTTCTATTGTACAGAGTTAGCTCAATCAGATATTTGCTGAACTAGGACCTACTATGGGGACAGAAGAATATTGGTGGTAAGAAGATGGTTCTGTGAGTAATGGGACTTCCTAATCTCTTAAAAAATCAAAATTTCTGATGCCGTAAAGGTTTTGGAGAATCCTTTCATCAAGAAATCTTCACAATGAAAAAAATATTATTGGAGCAAATGGAGTCCAAGCATCCTGGTTGACTCTTGTTGGAAATTGAAGAAGAATGTTCCGAAAGAAAAAGGTAAAAGCAAATCACCAATAGTTTCATTTTAGATGAGTTGAATAGCACAATCTTCTCCAGAAAAAAAAAAACCAACTTAAAAACATATAAACTATGAGTCCCATGAAAATGTTAGGCCATAGATAAAATTTGAGGAAATATGTGATTACTACATAAAATACTGTTACTATCTATCTATTTCTATGGTTGTGACAGGAATAAAACTTGCAATTGTTGTCTAAAAATCATAGAGTTTAGAAGAGAGAGAAGGAAGAAAGTGGAGGCAACATGTAGACATGATTTTATCAAGAAGTTTAGCCAAGGAAGGAGGGGGGATAATGGAGGATGATAGCTACATGGCAGAGTAGTGCCAAGTGTTTTGTTTTATTTTTAAGGATGGGGAAGACATAGATATATTTGCAGGGAGCAGGCATGGAGCTAATATATAGGGAGAGATTAAAGAAAAGCAAGAGTATGCATGATTCTGGGGTCAGTTTGTTGAGGATGCAAGGACTTATGTTGGGTGTGTACAAGGAGAAGCTACCTCTTCATCTAAGATTAGAGTGAAGGAGAGAGGGGGCAAAGATGTCTGAATCATGTGAAATGAAGGGAAAAGAAAAATTCTCAGAAAATAGTTTCAATTTTCTTTTTTTGTGGTGATTTATGAAGTTAGTAAGGACCACTGAAAAGATGGAAGGAGAACATGCTGTAGGAGGCTTGAGGAGAAATAAGAAAGACTTAAAACAACAACCATGAAGAACAGACTACAAATCATTTAGTGGAGAGTAGACTATCTGATTGCCTTGCCACAGTGAGTATCCAGTTGAAATTAAATAACCAATCTGCAGTTGACCCAGTCAGCATGGCCTGGTGCCTTCCTCTAGTTCTGCTCAGTAGCAGGTGAACAGAAGGGAAGCAAGTATGTAGTGAGCAAAATCCAGGGTGTGATCAATGATGGTAAAAGAAATTGATGACTTCAAGATAGAGTTATTGGGCTGGGATACCACAAAAGTTACAATGACTTGGGAGATCTCCAAGCTTCACCCACCATCCCCAACACACACAATAGAGTTCTTCCTAGTATTATGAGATAGTTTGATGCATAGCTACATGGATGTGGTCAGTCTCTGAATATGTGAAAACCTTAGATCTGCCAGTATGAGGGTAGGTTGGAATGAGTGAGCTAGCTCAGAAAGTGAGAGTGATGATCACACTTTCTGAGTCAGGTACTATACCACTACCTCCAACAGAAATGAGGAAGTTAAGAAGAGGGAAAGGATGTTTTGATTTGTTGATTTTGAAATGCCCCCTTTTATTCTCAGGATGATTCTACTTTCTCAAAGCTGCAGATATTTTCAGCTTTGTGGATACCCTTCGCACCTGAAATGGCACAGACATTGGATTATTGGTTCAAAGACTGAAGCCATCACTATCTCCAGTTTGGACTAGTACAGGGATCAATCCCTGCCTCCAACTTCAACCTTCAAGCTTTTCCACTTGTTTGCTGTCAAATTAATATTCTGTCTGCACAGCTTTTACTAAGTTTATCCCCTGCACCAAAGCATTCAATTACTTCCTCACTGCTAACTAAATGCATTCTAAGCTCCTTGTTCTCGCATTCAAGACCCTCTGCAGTCTGGAAAAAAACAATCTTTCCAGCCTTTTCTTACATCATTTTTCCTCACTGTTATATAAATTATATGATCACAGAAGACCTGGATATCTTGAGTAAATCAAAGAAGAAACAGAAAAGATTGAGGAACCATTAGTATTACATGTATGCAAACAAAATTGGATTATTTACCATCCTTCATAGCTATCATCTTCCTTCCCTACCCAAGAAATTAATCTATGTTTATTTTGTATACCTTCTGTTCTTGAGAAGCAGCCTTGGCATACTGGATAGCGAGCTGGCCATGGGAGTGAAGCAGGGTACAGGAGAACAATGCCTACTAGGTGTCAGGCACTGTGCCAAGTGCTTTACAAATATCACCTCATTTGATTCTAACAAGCCTGCCAGGTAAGGGCTATTATTATCCTCATTTTCCAGTGAGGAAACAGAGGCAATCAGAGGTTAAGTGACTTTCCCAGGGTCACGCAGCTAGTAAGTATCTGAGACAGGATACGAACTCATGAATTCCTGACTCCATGGCTGACACTCTATTCATGGTGCCACCTAGCTGTCTCTTGGGTATCCAGGAAGCCCCTGAATTCAAATCACTATTTTGAAATATTCTGGTTCTGTATTCTTGGGCAAATCATTTAACTTTTCAATGTTCTTGGAAACTCTTTAAGATTGTAGACAGTAAAGAGGGTATGTCAACCAGGAGTTTCAATGAAGTTACTGGTCCAATTCCTAATGCAGGGATTTTGTGTAAATGTTCCTCCATTCAATAGAGGAGAAGTTTCATGAGGACAAAGGTTACTTTATTTTGTCTTTGAATCCCAGCGCTTAGATCCTGCCTCATGATCAGGGCTTTAAATTGGTGCTTGCTAAAGCATAACCTTGAAGAAGAAATAGAAGAAGACACGTCCCCTGACTTCTGTGAAGATATAAGAGGTCCACTAATGTGGAATATTGCACACAAACACACACACACACATACATATACACAATCTCCACTTTTGATTGTGTTGCTGCTGGGCTTTTCATCTAGTCATGATGTCACTGAGCAGCTCATTTCCATCATCTGCTGGGCTTCAGCCCTTCAGGGTCAATAGATGCTCTTTGGTACCATATCATGAGGGGTAAAAGTAAGTCTCCCTCTAACAAGGGAATTCCAGCACTTATAGTCCTTGTCTATCAGGACTGAGCTACCACACCCTGTGAGACAGCCAACAAAAATCAGCAGAATGCCCAGGCTCAAATTAAATCCATTCTTTTTCCTTGTCTTTCTTTGGCACCAACTCATATTTCTTGGTCCCAGATAATTAATTTAGGGTTATTAAATTGCTTTAAACTCCACTTAAATTTTCTTTCAAGACTCTGACCAAAACCTTTCATAGGAACTGTGTGGAGGCTGGGAAACATACTTCCAAGTTCTTCTTAGATCGACATGTGAGTAGTGCTTGGGACAAGGACAAAAGACCAGGTCAAACAGGCAGGATCATAACCTCTACCCACACATCCACATGTCCATATTCATTTTTTAAAAATTATGCCTATATAGCAAAAGTAAACAAATAAATGGACTTTGTGTTTTCAACTTTGTACAACACAAATATATTATTTTTATAATAAATATTTGTTGAATGTGGGAAAAAAGCAAAAGGAAAATGCTGGAGAAAGTTCACTTACCACTAATAAAATTTTTGTTCAAATTCTCCAGGACAAACATTCTTTTCCAACCTACTTATACTCTAACTCAGAATTTAGTGTAACTATTATCATGACACCAATAAGAAACTCTTAAGAAAGAAGAAAATAAATTATTAATGACCAAAAAATAAGGAGAAAAAGAAACAACTGAAAAAATACCCTGTTAAACATCTTTCTTCTCCCTCCATTTTCCCATTTGACATTAATGCAAGAAAAAAATGTTCATTGGGAAAAGGCTCCTTAATAAATTGATGAGGCATAGGGAATATCAGGAATGATTTGGTCTTTTTGTTGTTTTTTCCACCATAACAACTTAAAAAGACATGCTATTAAGAGTAAAATTCCTTGATTATTTTTATTTAGGTAGTGCTATTTATTTAGGGGTCATTTAATGTCAAATATAGAAAAAATGTCATACAAATTATTGACTATGATAACTGCAAATGGGTATCTATTTCCAGACAAATAGCTTTTCTGAATGGTTTTAGGAAGATATTTTTTAAAAGCATACCACTGCACGGGAGCTATTTGATTTTTTAAAAATAGGCATTTTCATTCCTTCATTTATAAAGAGACTCCATCAGTTTTTCAAATCTTCTAATTTCAGGTATTTTATTTTTAAGGTTTAATTAATGCCTTTTATTTTACATCATATTCACTTATGAAAATTCCTTGTCTTACGTTCCCTCCCAAATAAGCCTTATATTTTAATAGAGGGGAAAACAGTTCATCTTAACCAATGGACACGTCAATGACCTCTAATAGCACATGTAACGTTATATAGCCATGGTACCCCACCTCTCCAATGAAAGTAGGGAGGTGTGTTGTCATCGCTGAGGGCAACTTGTTCATTACAGTTCTGTAGCATTGTTTCCTTTTGTTCTTTCAAGTTATCTTGTGCTCATTTGTACATCGTTTCCTTGTTTCTGCATCAGTTAATACTCACATGAATTGTCTTTGCATTCCTCGTATTCGTTATTTCTTATATTTTGGTATAAATTGGATCTTTATTTGTCTTTGACCTTATTGATTCCCATGCCTAGTCATGCGAATCTCTAAAACCACATTTTAGTCACTTTTTTCTCATTTAGTTACTTTTTTCCTCATAATTCTAACTTGTTTTTCAGAATGGTTGGATTAATTCATACGAAAAACAATAGAGTATTCCTTTATGTCTTTTGACAGGCTGCCTAACTTTGATTCGTTTGATGAATGTGGTGTGAAAAAAGAATAATATTAATTAATATTTCTTTTGTTTGTAACTGGGGGCAAACTGTCATGATTCTTATTAGTTTGCAATTTTCTTTTGATAACTACTTGGTTTTGAGTCTTTTATTTGTGTTAAATCCATATATCTCAGATACTAGACTTTGAGAAATTTGATGCATTCCTCCCCTCCCCTATGATATTTTACCTTCTTATAGTACATTGCTTTTATTTATACAAAGTTTTTCTTTTTCATATAATAAAAATCTTCTATTTTACCTTTGGTAATCTCTTCTGCTTAGTGTAATGATTGGTGCACAGAAAGTACAAATATCTTTTCTATCCATCTGTCTTCTATTTTTTAGGGGGTTAAGAATTCTTCTCTTATCCAGAGTTGTGAAAAATCTCCATCCATTTCCCTCCAATGTTTTCATATTTCACTTTTTATATTTAAGCTATTTATCCACTTGGAACTTATTGAGGTATGTGTTGTATAATGCATGCCTACAGTTTCTATTAATTTTTTTTAACCAAAGTACTTTCAGTTAACTTAGCATTGCTTGTTAATTAAGAAGTCCTCCAAAGAAATTTGTGTCCTTGGATTTTTGAAATGTATGCTTTTAATTTCAATTGTTTCTAATCTTTATTTACATAAGATGTTCCACTGACCTACCTATTGGATTTTTAAACTAGGACTAAATAGTTTTTTATTTCAACTAAGAAAAATCAATTCAAGGACTCTTAAATATAAAATATACTTTATATATATGTATACATATACACACATATACTTTATGTACGATATATATATATATACATATAATTACTTTATGATCAACTGTTTTACCATCCAGGACACTGAAATCACCACTTGGACCAGAAGACCACATTTCTGGATGTGCTTGTAGGGGATATAGAATGGACACCGAGAGAAACAAAGACAAGGAAAGCAGCTGAAATATAGAGGAGTGTTTATATAGGAGATTTGTGCTGGAATGTGTCAGAATGTGTCAGAATGTTGGGGATTGATATGAAAGCTATCTGAAGGAATTCATGATACCAAAGGTATACACATTATATAATTTTCTTCCATCTTTTATTATAACCATTGTGTGAAATTTTGCTTCAAATATTTCTTATTAAAGAAAAAACAAATTATTGGATTCTGCTTTTTAATTTATCCTTCTGCTCTTTCTATTTTATGGGTTAGTAAAGGTCATCCTATTCATACCACATTCATATCACATTGCTAATTCTGTATTTCTCCCCAATTCATCCTTATACTTAAACTCTCTTTGCTTCAAGAACTGCCCCCTAACCCCCTTGCCCCTGATATTGGTGTTGTGAGAAGTTGTGTTTTCAATACTAGTTATCTAAATCTGATCCAATTTGCTTTTTTTCATTACATTCTTTTCTCTTCACCCAGTCCTGGAAGACAAGTTCTGATCCCTTTTGTTTCTTTCCTTGTTTTCTTTCCTCACAATATACCCTCTAAAAAGGGTCCCTTTTAAAGACTAATCTCTCCCTGAATAAACTATCCCTCTCAATCCTTTTCTACTCTTTTCTTGTTCCTGCCTGATGCCATATTGAGTGCTTCTGGACCAAATTTGTGTGTGTGTGTGTGTGTGTGTGTGTGTGTGTTCATTCAACCCCTTTGTTAGGATAAAAGTGATGTTCGTGAGTAAACCCCTTCCCCTACTCCTTCCTCTATGATTATATTGCCTTCTAATGTAGCTCAATTATTTGAGAGTACTAAATTCTACCTGGCTTCTTCCTCTTTCTTCACAAGCATATTCTTTCCCCCGCCTCTTCATTCCTTTTTCTCTTAAAATCATCAAAATTTTACAAATCTGCTCCCCATTTCCTTCCTTTTATGACCCCTGGTGACATTCGGGTTTTGAGGACACATTTCATTGTTCTCCTTATATTAGAATATAAACTCCTCAAACTCCTTACCATCATATAGTCCCTTCCAATTGATCAAAAATATTTATCTTTTAATATTTCTCTTGATTTGTGAGTTTTCAGTTCAAAATATTAACTCAGCATTGGTCTCTGCATCAAGAATAACTGGAAGCACTCTGTTAAAGGTCCATTTTTCTCCTATAAAGTTATATTCAGCCTTGTCAAGTAGGCTATTGTTTCTTAGCTTTAAGTCTTGGTCTTTTCTTTCTGTAAAATCATGTTCCAAGTTCGCTCTTCTTGGTAGCAGTGGTAGCTGCCAAGTCCTGTGTGATCCTGATTGTGGTTCCTTAGTATTTGACTCTTTCTGGTGTTTGTCCAGATAGAGCATTGTTCCTCTTTTTCTATCTGGGTAGTTTTTTCACTCCCTGTGTCTTCCTCTGCCAAGGAGCTTCCTTGAGCTTCTCTAGAAGTGTCCATAGCTCTGACTGTTTTTGTACAGAATGTCTGGATGAATAAGCTTGCTGAAGTTCCTTGTTGAATACTATTAGGTGATTATTCTGTTGGATGCTCTTTTTAAATCAATGCTAAAATAAAAGAGACAAGTTCTTATGTGATCTACCAGGTAAACTTCTTAACAAGAGTTGTACTCACTGTATAAGGTTGCTAAGGGAAGACAGGACTTGTATTTGCAAAAGACATGTTGCATTGGCTTTTAGTACAGGCATATCCCACATAAGGTTTCCTCAGTAGTCATCATTTCACTAAAAAATCTTTAATGCTATATAATCAAAACTTAAATAATGCAATGAAACTCAAATGTATTATCCTTAAACCAAAAAGGTTTTGTAATCTTATATTACTTCACATCATGCTTTGCAGAAAACATGTCCTATAAGGGACAGTTTAATCTATCCTACAAAT
This sequence comes from Notamacropus eugenii, assembly GCF_028372415.1. NCBI lineage: Eukaryota > Metazoa > Chordata > Mammalia > Diprotodontia > Macropodidae > Notamacropus > Notamacropus eugenii. The sequence goes on from NC_092872.1 coordinate 205,042,858, forward strand.
TATTTAAGTATCTTTCTATCAGTATGAGGTACTTTCAGAAGTGGCAGCTAGAGGGTTTGGGATCTGGGAGTCAGGAAGACCTGAGTTCAAATTTAGCCTCAGATACTTACTAGCTATGTGACCCTGGGCAAGTCACTTAACCTGTTTGCCTCAGTTCCTTTCTTGTAAAATGAACTGAAAAAGAAAATGGTGAACTACTCTAGTATCTTTGCTAAGAAAACCCCAAATGGGATCATGAAAAATTGGATATAATGGAAATGATTCAACAACAGCAACAACAAAAACTTTCAGGAGAATTCAAGGTTAATAGCTATTCCAAATACCAGACCTCCATCATTCTAAATAGATAGATGAATGGATAGATGGATGGATGGATGGATGGATGAATAGACAGATAGGCAGACAGACAGATAGATAGATAGATAGACAGACAGACAGACAGATAGATAGATAGATAGATAGATAGATAGATAGATGATAGATAGATAGATAGATAGATAGATAGATGATAGATAGATAGGTAGATAGATAGATAGATAGATAGATAGATAGATAGATAGGTATATGGATGGATGGATGGATAGATATTATTCATCCATAGTATAACTATGATAGATATATCCATATAACTATGGATGGATATTATTCATCCATAGTATAACTATGAGGAGGAAATGAACCACAAGCCCTCTAACAAAGATGGGCACAAGGTATATGCCAGTGAAGAGATAGGTAGGTATAAGCCTTTTGAATGTATTGTGCTGGACACTGATGAAGTCTGCTAGAGTGTATTGGGTACTGGACTTGCAGACAGGAAGACTTGGGTTCAATTCTGACTTCAGACTCTAGCTATTTATGTGGGCCTTGACAAGTCACTTAATGTCTTTGGGCCTCAGTTTCTTATCTATAAAATGAAGATTTGTACCTGATTGTCAGTAAGTTACCTTTCAGCTCTAAATCTATGATCCTATGAAAAGTAAAAAAGCTTATAGAAAGCAAAGGGAAGAAGGGAGAGAAGCATTGTCTCGAATAATCACTTTTAACCAGAGTATGTGAAAAATTAGAGCAAGTCATCAGTGTCACTTTAGGATTAATGATTTGTAGTAACCATTCAAGAAGCAAGTGACATTTGCCTTATTATTGTAATATATGTAATAATTAAAACACTGATGCTTCTGACTCTAAAAACTGGTTTCAAAAATATCAATTTTCCCAATACTGTGTAATAATGGTCCAATGAACAATTAAATGAAATATTAATCTCTTGGATAAAAGAAAATGATTTCCCCTCACCTCTTTTGCAGAGGTGTGGAGGTAGGCCTGAAGTTCACTAGTATAGAACATTACACATAATATGAGATTTTTTCAATTATATTGATCTGTTTTGCTGATTTTCTCCTTCTTTTCCTTTTGAAAGATCAATTCTTTGTTTTAAGGGATAGCTTTCTATGAGAGAAAAGATACCAGAATAGAGGGAGAAATTTAGGCAAGGTAAAAACAAAAGATATTAATAAAAATCTATTTAAAATTTTATTGCTTGCCTTTTCTCTTCCAAATGAGAGAATGTGATTATTTACTCCTGTGATTTCAAGTATATGTACATACTGCAAATCACCTAATGTTTCCCACTGAAAGGCAGCAATAGTCTCTTGAGATAAAAATGTTCCATCTGAGGGAAGGGAATTGCTTATTGTTATTTTTGAATATAATTATATTGCATTATTATTGTAATCTCTTTTACTTGTAGAGAATTTAAGACTTCATAAATTTATTTTTCTTTGGATTTTATGGCTAGAAGGAATCTAGTCTAAACTTCACATTTTACAGATAAGGAAATTGAGGCAAAGAGAAAGGGAAATGACTTGCTCAAGTCTTAGAACTGGTTAATTTATTTTCAATATGAATTCACACCATTGTTCTTTTGGAAACACAAAATACCTCAACTCTGGCAAAGCATCCATTCCCTATTCTTAGGGCAAGTTACAGTCTGTGTTTCTTGAGAATGTTGCTACTTCTGTTTTAAGCAGCCCCCAAAAGGGCACATACGGTATATTGAGAAGTGTATACACATATGTAATAAAGGAACAAAAATACACACTGTTTGTAAAATAACCTCTGTTGCAATTCTATCAGTAACAGCTATTATAAACAGTGAAATGCTTTTTTAGCTCGTAAAGATGTTCAAAACAATTTCTGGAGATGTGCACTGTTTATATCTCATGTTGGCTAATAATTTATGTAATGCAATTTTCACTTGACATTAGAAGAGCCTTAAGGAATAGCCCTCACGTATCTCAGCATGGTGTTTGGAAACCCACTTCTAAACTCTTCTTAAAGATATGAAAGGAAGGAGATTCCATAGATTCCTGGAATATCCCCTTCATCAGCTGAGAATTCCAGAGCTCAGAGGGACCTCAAAGGCCATCAGATCCATGATCGAGAATACCTGATCAAGAATCTTCTCTAACATTCACAAGCAGTCATCTAGCTATAAACTGAAGTATTCCAGAGAATGACAACTCTCTGCCTCCTGGGGCAGAACAATCCTATTCTGGATAGCTCTAATTATTTGGAAGTCTTCCCTTACATCAAGTCAAAATCTGCCTTTTTAAAGTTTTCCAGAAAGAATCAAAGGAACAGAGCTTAAGTGCTGAAAAAGACCTTAGGGGATGCATAATCTAACTTGTTTATTTTATAACTGAGGAAACTGAGGAAGAAAGATGGGAAATGAATCACTCAAGGTCCCTGAGGTAGTAAGTAGAGCTGAAATCTCTAAAATCAGAGAAACTAGGTCTTCAGATTTCAAATCCATTTTTTTCTCCAGTGTGCCATATTACCCTGCATACCCTTTGGGGCTAAGCAAGACAAAGTAAATCCCCTTTCCACATGTCAACTCTTGAAAATGAAGACCACTACTGCCCGACTCTCCCTCAAAGTCTTTTATTCTTCACGTTAAACATTCCTACTTTTTTTTTTTTTATCCATTAATTCTTTTTTTTTTTTATTAATTTTTTTATTTTTTTAATGTTTAACAATCACTGCCATACAATTGCGATTTTATCCCTCCCCACCCACCCCCCACTACCTCCCTCCCTCCCCACGACTGCATACAATTCTGTATAGATTCTACATATACTTTCCTATTGAGTATCTTTTCACTATAGTCATGCTATGTAGTCAGACTAAGATAAATGAAAGAATCCGTATAACAAATAAGAACATGATACACAAACAGATACACATACACAAACATGATCTGCTACATTATGTGAGTGACTTCCATATTTCTCTCTCTGAGTGTGGAAGGCATTTTGCCTTGAGGTCCACCATTGGGATTTTTTTTTTTTTTTCAGAAGTTCTTGTGTTATTACAAAAATCTAAGTCTACCAGAAAAAACTCTCACACACTGTGGTTGTTGCTGTGCATAAAGTTCTCCTGGTTCTGCTCCTTTCACTCAGCATCAGGTCATATAAGTCCTTCCAGGCCTCTCTGAAGTCTTCTTGTTCATCATTTCTTATGGCACAATAGTACTCCATTACATTCATATACCATAATTTATTCAGCCATTCCCCAATTGATGGACATCCCCTTGACTTCCAGTTTTTGGCAACTACATAGAGTGCTGCTATAAATATTTTTGTACATGTGGGACCCTTTCCCATTTTTATGATCTCTTGGGGATATAGTCCTAGTAGCGATATTGCTGGGTCAAAGGGTATGCACATTTTTGTAGCCCTTTGGGCATAGTTCCAAATTGCTCTCCAGAATGGTTGGATGCGCTCACAGCTCCACCAACAATGAATTAGTGTTCCAACTCTCCCACATCCTCTCCAGCATTTATCATTTTCTTGTTCTGTCATGTTTGCCAATCTTATAGGTGTGATGTGGTACCTCAGAGTTGTTTTGATTTGCATCTCTCTAACCAATAGTGATTTAGAGCATTTTTTCATATGATTATAGATAGCTTTAATTTCTTCCTCTGAAAATTGCCTGTTCATATCCTTTGACCATTTATCAATTGGGGAATGACTTGTATGATTATACATTTGGGTCAGTTCTCTATATATTCTAGAAATGAGGCCTTTATCCCCGAGCTTAGCTGTAAAAATTTTTTCCCAATTTACTACATCCCTCCGGATTTTGGTTGCATTGGGTTTGGTTGTGCAAAAACTTCTCAGTTTAATGTACTCAAAGTTATCCATTTTGCATTTCATAATGCATTCTATCTCTCCTTTAGTAAAGAATTCTTCCCTTCTCCATAGATCTGATAAATACACTATTCCTTGCTTCTCCAGTTTGTTCATGGTATCAATCTTTATACCTAAATCATGTACCCATTTGGACTTTATTCTTGTGTACGGTGTCAGGTATGGGTCTATGCCTAATTTCCGCCACACTGTTATCCAGTTTTCCCAGCAATTTTTGTCAAACAATGGGTTCTTATCCCAGAAGCTGGGGTCCTTGGGTTTATCAAACAGAAGGTTGCTATATTCCTTGCCTACTGCATCTTGAGTGCCAAGTCTACTTTTTTTTTTTTATCTTACTCTTAGAATGTATGAATTCTAGGCCAAGCCCTATTCTGATCACCTTTATCTGAGTTTATTTATCTTAAGTTTATTGCTAGCCTTCCCATGTGGCACCCAGAACTGAACACAGTACTCCAGGTATGGTCCTGCCAGAGTGGGGCACAGTGAAACTATTATTTCTCTCCTTCTACTTTTCTTAAGGTAGCATAAGATTTCATTATCCTCTTTGACTTCTGTATTAAGTTGTTGATTAATATTGATCTTGCAATTCACTACTCACTACTCCCTCAAGATCTTTCTGATGACTTCTATCTAGCCATGTCTCCATTCTGGCTTATGAAATTCATATTTTTAACCTAAATGAAAGTATGGAGCACATAAGCTTGAACCTTCAAAGTTTTGTTAGTTAGAGTCTTCCTTTGTCTTTTTTTTATCAGAGCTTCCAGTCACATCCTGGCTTCTTACTGGGGTCACTCAGTGGCTTAAAAAATTCCCTCCATCTCTCTCTCTCTCAAAAATGCCTTAAATACTAGCCTGATTCAATGTACAAACAATATTTTTCATCTTTCTTGAGTGATGATAGTGCTTTCATACGCTCAAATTCATTTCAATGTCATAATCTTTACTTCATGAAGATGGTAACTCCCACTGCTCCCCTCTACACCGTCCTGTGGTCCTGGGGGTACAGAACAAGTCAGATGCTTCCTGATGTATTTAGAACTTCTTTGATATGCAGTGCACTCTTCATTGAGGGAGTGTGTTAGTGTGCACCGCAACAATAGAACTCTTCAGCTCTGTAGCACTGAACATCATGTCCAGATGTACACAGATGCTGCTCATCATTTATCATTTCCTTTCTTTGTCTTAGATACTTTTGGTCAGATTCACTTTGCTCATGAAGTCAAATTCTTACCTTGAAATGCAGTTTCTAAATAAACTATGAGCTGTCCCAGTCTACATTTTTTCTTATGATGAAGTATCTCTGTAAATAAGCAGGGAAAATAATAAAGAGTTGTCTGTGTTACTTGCTTCCTTGTTTCTTTGAATCACCTGGAATTTGTGGTCCTAATCCCATGTCAGTATTAGATAATAAAGGGCTTTATCTCAACCCAACAATATGCCAAAGAACCTTGTGAAAAAAGCACACAAGGAATCCCTAGCATCAAACATAGTGCCTTATACATAGAATTTAATAAATGAATAGTAAACGAAATTGAACTTTACCAAGCACTGTAGGTGCTTAATAAATCCTAGTTATCAATTGCAGCACAGTGCCTTGGAAAGTACACTGAAGACACTTGATCTGAATTTGAATTCCGCTTCTGACATCCATAACCTATGCGACCTTGGGGAAATCATTACCTGATCTCTCTGGGCTTCAATTTCCTCATTAACAAAATGAGAGAGTTGGATTAGATGGCTTCTAAGGTCCAGTCTAGCTTTAAATCTATGAATCTGTGACCTGGGTTCCAGTTCAATTCATGCTACTTATCCTTGTGACCATGAGGCAAATAATTCACCTCTATGGACCACAATGACCTTACCCATGAATGAAGATTTAGGTTAGTTCACATCTAAGGTATCTAAAGCCTATGATCCAAAGCGCTTAGTACTCAAGAAGTTACTAGGGATTCAGATACATGTATATACATCAACAACTGCATCTCTAGCCTTACATCTTCTCATTCAAAGGGCTCAGACATTAGGATCCTGGGTGGTAAAGGTACTGGAGTGTATGACTCTATTGCAAAATGTATTTCTGCTTCCATTTGTGACTCAAATGTAAATTATTTTTTTAAATTAATTTATTTAACTTTTAACATTCATTTTCACAAAATTTTGGGTTCTAAATTTTCTCCCCATTTGTCCCTTCCCCCCACCCCAAAACACCAAGCATTCTAATTGCTCCTATCACCAGTCTGCCCTCTCTTCTATCATCCCTCTCAGCCCTTGTCCCCATCTTCTCTTTTGTCCTGTAGGGCCAAATAACTTTCTATACCCCTTTACCTGTATTTCTTATTTCCTAGTGGCAAGAAGAGAACTCGACAATTGTTCCTAAAACTTTGAGTTCCAATTTCTCTTCATCCCTCCCTCCCCACCCCTTCCCTTTGGAAGGCAAGCAATTCAATATAGGCCATGTCTGTGTAGTTTTGCAAATGACTTCCAAAATAGTCGTGATGTATAAGACTAACTATATTTCCCTCCATCCTATCCTGTCCCCCATTACTTCTATTCTCTTTTGATCCTGTCCCTCCCCATGAGTGTCGACCTCAAATTGCTCCCTCCTCCCCATGTCCCCCCATCCAGCATCCCCCCCACCCTGCTTATCCCCTTATCCCCCACTTTCCTGTATTGTAAGATAGGTTTTCATACCAAAATGAGTGTGCATTTAATTTCTTCCTTTAGTGGAATGTGATGAGAGTAAGCTTCATGTTTTTCTCTCACCTCCTCTCTTTATCCCTCCACTAATAAGTCTTTTGCTTGCCTCTTTTTTGAGAGATAATTTGCCCATTCCATTTCTCCCTTTCTCCTCCCAATATATTTCTCTCTCACTGCTTGATTTCATTTTTTTAAAGATATGAGCCCATCCTCTTCAATTCACTCTGTGCACTCGGTCTCTCTGTGTGTAATCCCACCCACTACCCAGACACTGAAAAGTTTCAAGAGTTACAAATATTGTCTTTCCATGTAGGAATGTAAACAGTTCAACTTTAGTAAGTCTCTTATGACTTCTCTTTGCTGTTTACCTTTACATGCTTCTCTTCATTCTTGTGTTTGAAAGTCAAATTTTCTTTTCACCTCTGGTCTTTTCATCAAGAATGCTTGAAAGTCCTTGATTTCATGGAAAGACCATTTTTTCCCCTGAAGTATTATACTCAGTTTTGCTGGGTAGGTGATTCTTGGTTTTAGTCCTAGTTCCTTTGACTTCTGGAATATCATATTCCATGCCCTTCGATCCCTTAATGTAGAGGCTGCTAGATCTTGTGTTATCCAGATTGTATTTCCACAAAACTTGAATTGTTTCTTTCTAGCTGCTTGCAATATTTTCTCCTTGACCTGGGAACTCTGGAATTTGGCCGCAATGTTCCTAGGAGTTTCTCTTTTTGGATCTCTTTCAGGTGGTGATCTGTGGATTACTAGAATCTCAGGGCAGTTTTCCTTGATAATTTCATGAAAGATGATGTCTAGGCTCTTTTTTTGATCATGGCTTTCAGGTAGTCCCATAATTTTTAAATTGTCTCTCCTGGATCTATTTTCCAGGTCAGTTGTTTTTCCAATGAGGTATTTCACATTATCTTCCATTTTTTCATTCTTTTGGTTTTGTTTTGTGATTTCTTGGTTTCCCATAAAGTCATTAGCCTCCATCTGTTCCATTCTAATTTTGAAAGAACTATTTTCTTCAGTGAGCTTTTGAACCTCCTTTTCCATTTGGCTAATTCTGCTTTTTGAAACATTCTTCTCCTCATTGGCTTTTTGAACCTCTTTTGCCAATTGAGTTAGCCTATTTTTCAAGGTGTTATTTTCTTCAGCATTTTTTTGGGTCTCTTTTAGCAAGGTGTTGACCTGCTTTTCATGCTTTACTTGAATCTCTCTCATTTCTCTTCCCAGTTTTTCCTCCACCTCTCTAACTTGATTTTCAAAATCCTTTTTGAGCTCTTCCATGGCCTGAGCCCATTGGGTGGGCTGGGATACAGAAGCTTTGATTTCCATGTCTTTCCCTGATGGTAAGGATTGTTCTTCCTCATCTGAAAGGAAGGGAGGAAATACCTGTTCACCAAGGAAGTAACCTTCTATAGTCTTATTTTTTTTTCCCTTTGCTGGGCGTTTTCCCAGACAGTGACTTGACTTCTGAGTATTCTCTTCACACCCACTTTGCCTCCAGATCCGCCCAGCCAGTGCTTGGGGTCTGAGTTTCAAATGCTGCTTCCCAGCCTTAGGGCTTCAGTAGGTGCGGGGCTGCTATTCAGTGTGACATTAAGTTCAGCTGCTCAGGTAGGGGCAGGGCCGCCTCACAGGGCTCAGTTCCCTCAGGGGGTTTATGCAGAGACCTTCAACAATGGATCCAGGCTCCTGCCTGCTTGGGGAGCCTTGGTCTGCTGCTGCCTCCCACACGGGCCTGAGTTATGGAGACACCCTGCTCCCCTCCCGACAAGCCAAAAAAGACTTTCTCACTCACCCCTGGCACCCGTGGGTGGAGGGACATGAACAGCTGCTGGAGATTCTGTCCCTGAAGCCTGTTCGGATCTGCTCCTCTCAGTGCCACGCAGCCAAGGCAGGGCTGGGCTGTGCTCCGGGTCCGCGGCATGACAGACCTTTGGCGAGAGGTTTTCAGGGCTCTCTGGAACAGAAATCTCGTCCACTCTGTTGTTCTGTGCCTTCTGCTGCTCCAGAATTTGTTGGGAGTTCTTTTTTACAGATATTTTATGGGCTGTGGGTTCAGAGATAGCATATGTGTATCTTTCTACTCCGACATCTTGGCTCCTCCCTCAAATGTAAGTTATGCCAGGTGAACAACCCCTGATTTCTCTCTTGCCTACAGATTTTTTTTTCTAAAGTCTAATGGATATTAACTATGAAAGTGAAGTCACTAGACATGCAAGGCTCCATGATTGGCAGTTTGTAAGTTTAGTAATAAGCTGATAAATGCTAATTTTTATTAGACTGACACATCCCCACAAAAATGGACAGTCTCTGCAATATATGGCAATTGTCAACAACAATTTCTTTCCCACAGATGGAAGTTTCTTATCTCTGCAGACTATTGGTACTTCTTTGTAGGAAACGTTACATGACATGTAGGATGTAAACATACTTGAGCAGGCAAGAGATATGAAAAGCAGCTAATTGAATTCTTTGGTTGATTATCTTCCCTGTGGCACACAGCACACGTTGGTCTGTTAACACTTATGAGCACAGAGTGCAGGGTAGACTGGGATCTCTTTGGCACCTTTTCCTGAAATAAGGAAAAATCATCCTTGCTCAAAGAGGTATTACAAATTAAAAGGAAGATGACAGACATATGCTGTACACATGAACGTTTGATGCCTTATTCTTTTCTCATAAATGAGAATCCAAATCCTTGCTTTCCTTTGAGAATATGCCTTTAAGGATAGAAGAGCTAACTATTAATAAGTCATGTTTTTGGCTAGAGAAAGAGATTGATATTTTGGACTCTTTAATGCCAGATTAAAAGATATTAATGGATGATCTGATCAATTGTGCAGCAATAAGGCCATAAACGTGGGGTTTTGAGTGGATGTGGGAAAATTAGCATCTGTGTGCTTGATTTGGTCGCTTTGTTTAGACACAGCTGTAATCCCACAACTTAGTAAAAAGAAGAACAAGGGATGTATGAGTTAGACATGAGTTAGACAAGAGAAGTATGAATTAGAGGTATGAGTTAGGTATATTTTGGCTGTGATTTTAAGAATACTTTGTAATCAGGCTAATTAGAAGTGTTGAATTTAATATGGAACCTGATTCAGTGGCATCACTGGGATCCTTGGTGAAAAGCATGCCATTGTCTCTTTTCTCCTACCCACCTTTAACGCCACTGCAAGAACAATCTTCTTTAAAATATGCCTATCAATACCCTTCATGAATGGATCATCCTCTGTACCCAAACATGCCTTGCTTTTGCTCACTGTTTTCACGGATTTTTCAGTGGAAGGTTCTTCAGAGGCCATCTAGTCCAATTTGTATCAAACCAAAAAATCTTTCTCCATCCCTGTTAACCTGTGGATTTTCGTTCAACCCCAAGTCAAAAGTCTTCTCTTCTCTGAAGTTTTCTCTGAACTCCCTAATTGGTATTGACATTCCCTCCCTGAATCTCCCATAGCACTTGGCTTTATAACCAATTGCCTAATACACTTTAAAGTAATACTGTGTTTATAGCTATCTGTGTTAGTGTCTTATTTCTACTCCAATAGGCTGACTCTTTTTGTATTCTCAGCATTTAGCACAGTATCTGACACATAGTAGACACTTAATGTTTACTGATTGATTAACTGTAAACACTGAAAGGGGCAATGACTGCTTTATCTAAACAGAATATATCCCCTAGTGCATGTCATAGGGTTTTGGATATAGATGGTACTTAATAAATGTTTTTGGATGGAGTAATTGAATGAAGCTTTCAAAGAGATGACATAGCAAGTTACCCTGAAGGAGAAAGGGGATGTAGCATGTACCAGGCAAGTAAAAATGTAATTTCTACCAACTCTGTTCAGATTTGAGGAGAGATAGCCCAAGCCTAAGAAGAACAGCACCCCCTCACCCCATGCCCAGATCATTGATACTGCTGCTAGCCCCTAGATCCAGGGAGTCAATCCTTGTGGAGATGCCACCTAGTAACTGCTTCTGCAGGTCCTTCTTTCCCTGTTTCCTTAGCAGCCACAGTTCCTAAAGACTTGGAAAAGAAAATTCTCATCAAAAATCCTTGGAATTGTCAAATGATTCAACATTGGAAGTATATATATTTTTATTGGTGAAAATGGCATTGAGGAAGATGTATTGTCATATACTTTGTTGGTGTACTCCAAAGACCATAAGGTCTCTGCATCTAATTTGCAACTGAAACCCCCTATATGAGTTATTTTCCCAGACTCCCTGAAAGCAGAGTATTTCTTACTTTGTTGGTCAGCAGCAACAATGCTTTGCACATATAAGAGCTTAAGAAATTATTTTTCATTCATTCGTTCTGAAAAGACAACTAATGGGCCCCCGGGGGACACTTCCGCGACATAGACACTGTGGACAGTATTGGCCAGATTTGCCTTTCCTGGTTGGAATTATTTCTAATCAGAAATGCTTTTCCTTAATTCACCACAGGAGAACATAGAAATTCTAAATGAACTTAAGTAGAGGTAAGTCCCCATATAAGGATGAATTACCTTGGTTCTTTCTTCTCCCAGTTTTGAGATCCACAGTAAAGGAAGGACATTGAACATCTGAAGAATATCCAGAGAAGGATATCCAGAATGGTGAAGGGTCTCAAATTCATTACATATGGGAATTAAAGAAGATTTAGATGTTAACTTGGTTTGGAAGAGAAAACTGGTATGGAGGTGGGGGAACTGAAGGATGGGGGAGATAAAAGTAGGATCACTTTTCCTTATCAGAGAGTTTCTCATTGTTGATATGCTGCCATTTATTCTAGTCTACCATGCACTTCTCTATTTCCTATTAGGTGACATATTTTAGAGACTGATATTTCATGACTCAGTCATACAATATCATCAGGAGAATATTAATATTAAAATGATGGACTGTTATTTTACAGAGAGATGATGGAAGTAAATTAAATCAGTCAACTAACACCTGCCTGTAGTGAACACCTCTTCTACCTAGACTGTACCAGAGATCCTCCAGGATGTATGTGCCTTTCTATTTTATGTTTTACTTTATAATAATCAGGTTGTTTATAAATGTTATCTTTGTGATTACATCTTTCATTTTAGCCTGTGTGTGGGACTTAATCTTCTTGGGTGAGAGCCTTCATCATTCTCATTATCTCTAAATAGCCCCTCAAAAGCTAGAGGTGACCCTGGACTGGAATGCCAGCAGAACATAAGCTCTTCTATGTCCTACCAATCTGAAAAGGTCTTAGATATGAGTCTGGTTATAGACTGTGGTATAAGGATGATATTAACTTTTCAAATCATATCAAGTCAATTCAACAAGCAACTACTGTTTTAATAACAGAGGATATGGATAAGTGACAAAAAAAAGTTTCCGCTCTAAATGAGGTAATGGTCTAAAGAGAGATAGAGCATGCAAACAACTACGACCCGACAAGATATACATAGGATAAATTAGAGATGATCAAGTGTGGGGAAGGCACTAGCATTAAAGGAGATTGGGAAAGAGTCTAGAGAGCAATATTTTAGTTGTGACTTGAAGGAATCCAGGAAAGCCAGAAGATGGAGATGAAGAAGGAGAACAATGAAAATGCCCATAGTTGGTAGAGGGAGTGTCTTGTTTGAGGAACAGCAAGACTGGATTACAGATTACACTGTGGGGGATAAAATGTAAGACTAGAAAGGTAGGAAGGGATCAGATTTTGAAGAGCCAAACAGAAGATTTTATATTTGAATCTGAAAGTGATAGGGATCTGTTGAGGTTTATTGAATAAAGCAGTGATATGGTCAGACCTATGTTTTAGGAAGATCAATTAGACATTCTTTTAATGGATAATGGACAAGAGTGGGGAGAGACTTGAGACAGGAAGATCAACCAGCAGTCAGCCTTTGCAATAGTCCAGGGGTGAGATGATGAATGTCTGCCTCAAAGTGTGCCAGTGTCTGAGGAGAGAAGGGGGCATATATGAGAGATGCCATAAAGGTAAAACTGTAAGCACCCTCAATACTAATATCCAAGGTTGGAGTGGGAAGATGGATATTTTTTGGGGGAAATGTGTCCAGTTTTGGACATGTTCAATTTAAGATGTAAACAGGTCATCCTATTTGAGATGTCCAATAGATAGTTGGAAATGTGAGTCTGAAGGTTTAGAGACAGGTTAAGCTAAATAAATCTGGGAATTATCAGCACAGTGAAGACAATTGAATCAAGGGAGCTGGTGATAACCAAGAAAAATAATATAAAGGGAAAAGAGGTTCTAGGAGTCTTGTGGTCATACTTAATGTTAGTGTGATTGACCTAGAGAAAGATCCAGCTAAAGAGACTGAAAAGATATGGACAGATAGGTAGGAAGCATACTGGGATAGGGCAATATTGTGAAAATCTAGAGAGGAGAGAATCAAGAAGGAGAGTGTGATCAGAGTTGTAAAGGGTAGAGAAGTCAATGAAGATTAGAAATAAAAGTCACAAGATGACAGAGTAGAAGGATGGATCTATTCTAGCTCTACCCTCATAGCACATAAAATACCTGTAAAAAATGACCATTAACAACTTCTAGAGGAGAAGAAGCCACAAAACAACAGAGTGAAAGAGATTTCCAGCCTGAGACAGCATGGAAGGCCAACAGTAAAGATTGATCACACCAGGTTTGGAACACAGTGAAGCCCAGTCTGGGCCATGCTGCACAAATAGGACTGGAGCAAGTTTCAGGTCACAGAAGCACAGGTAGCAGCTGCAGCTCCCAGATTTCTCAACCCACAAATGCCAAAAACAGCTTCAAAGGTCAGTAAAAAATTTCTTTCACCTGACTGAGAGGCAAGCATGGTCTGGTCCAGCTCTAGGCAATGGCAGTGTCCACTTCTGGAGCCCTCTGCCTAAAGACCCTGGGGGAAATGAGCAGCTGATCTGAATCTCAGTCCTGAGTGGTGGTTCTCACCCTGAGTGGAGTGAGGAGGACTGCTGGTTGATGAGGCTAGTGGTGGCTGTGGAGAGGGAATCCTACTCACAATTCCAGGGCAGAAAAGAGTGCTTGCATTTGCTCCCAGACTGGAGCTCAGGCCAGGAGAGGAGTAAATTCCTCTCCCTTGATTGTGCCACTTTGGAGGAATTGAGAATTTCCAGGTCCCTTGAGTAGACCTTCCACTTGACAAAGAACTCAAAAGTCAAGTAACTGCTTGAGAAAATGCCCAAAAAAGGGGAAAAAATAAGACTATAAAAGGTTACTTTTTTTTGGTGAATAGGTATTTTCTTCCATCCTTTCAGATGAGGAAGAACAAAGCATGCTATCAGAGGAAGACATCAAAGTCAGTAGTGGGGAGGGAAGGGGAAAAAAATCTAAGTTATATGGTAGTGATTGTAGAACACTGAAAATAAATAATATTAATTTTAAAAAAAGGTAACTCAGAAGGAATGTGATGAGAAAGGTATGAGGAAAGTCAGGAGGCAGCAGTGTCATGAAAACCTAGAGAGGAGAGAATATCTCGCAGAAGAGGGTGACCAATAGAGTCAAATGTTGCAAAGAAGTTTAAAAAAGATGAATCTAAGTTATATGGTGGTATATAACTTAGATTTCCCCCCCCTCCCCCTACCTACCTCCTCCTTCTCAAGATGGCATACAGTTTTATATAGGTTCTACACATACATTCCTATTAAATACGTTTTCACTATAGTTATGCTGTATAGAAGAATTGAAATGGGACAAATCAACAAACCAAAATGTAATACACACAAAAAACATGATCTGCTACATTCTGTGATTGAATTCCATAGTTCTTTCTCTGGATGTGGAAGACATTTTGCCTTAAAAGACCATTGGGAATTTTTTTAAGTCCTTGCATTGCATTGAAGTTCCAAGTCTACCAGAAAAAACTCTCGCACACTGTAGTTGTTGCTGGGCATAAAGTTCTCCTGCTTCTGCTCCTTTCACTCAGCATCGGATCATATATGTCTTTCCACGCCTCTCTGAAATCTTCCTGTTCATCATTTCTTATAGCACAATAGTATTCCATTACATTCATATACCATAATTTATTCAGCCATTCCCCAATTGATGGGCATCTCCTTGATTTCCAGTTTTTGGCCACCACAAAGAGTGCTGCTATAAATATTTTTGTACATGTGGGACCCTTTCCCATTTTTATGATCTCTTGGGGATACAGTCCTAGAAATGATATTACTGGGTCAAAGGGTATGCATATCTTTGTAGCCCTTTGGGCATAGTTCCAAATTGCTCTCCAGAGTGGTTGGATCAACTCACAGCTCCACCAACAATGAATTAGTGTTCCAACTCTCCCACAGCCTCTCCAACATTTATCGTCTTCCTGTTCTATCATGTTTGCCAATTGACAGGTGTGATGTGGTACCTCAGAGCTGTTTTGATTTGCATCTCTCTAATCAATAGCAATTTAGAGAATTTTTTTCTATGCCTATAGATAGCTTTAATTTCTTCCTCTGAAAACTGCCTGTTGATATCCTTTGACCATTTATCAATTGGGGAATGACTTGTATTTTTGTACATTTGACTCAGTTCTTTATATATTCTAGAAGTGAGGCCTTTATCACAGACACTAGCTGCAAAAATTCTTTCCCAGTTTTCTGCATCCCTATGAATCTTGTTTGCATTGGGTTTGGTTGTGCAAAAACTTTTCAGTTTAATGTACTTCTCAATTATCTTTGCTGGTTGTTCATCCTTGTCATTTCCAGTAACTATGGGTGTCCTCCAAGGATCTGTTCTGTTCCTTTTATTTCCTATTTCATGACCTCATCAGTTCCCATTTGTTAGATTATCATCTCCATGCAGATGATTCCCAAATCCTTGAATCTAGAACCCATTTCTTTTGAGCTATTTCTATGTATTTATGATTTTTTTCTTTCTAGATGCATTTTTCTTCACGAAATGCATTTTACACATACACATGTACAATATACACACATATGTATAAATGAGATAGATGATAGTTTACTAGATGTTATAGATATGCTATATATAATAGAGAGTAGATAATAGATGAAAGATAAATAAATATGACAGGTAGATATGGTAACTAATAGATATGTAATAGAGATATGATAGATAACTAGATATGACAAATAATAGAGATGGATAGATTGATAAATATGGATAGAAGGATGGATAAATAGTAGGTAGATGATAAGTAGATGACTATAATGATAGATTATAGATATATGTATTGATAGATGGATGGATAAATGGATAAACTGATAATAAACAGATTGATAAACCTATTATTGAGTATGATAGAGATTTGGATTCATAATATCCTGAGTATAAGGAACTCTTACTGAAGAAGCTTCCCATATTCACTGACTACTTAGTTCCTCCATCTTTTTTCTTTAAAGAATTATACAGGGTGCCAAGAGGAGATATAACTTGTCCTTGATAGGTTTGTGTATGTGTGTGCAAATAAGGACTAGACTCTAAATCCCCTTGACTCCAACCACTGTATCTTGCAGCTTCTTGATGATTAATATTATTACTGTGGAATTAATCACAATGAAGTCTTCCCAAGAAATAGAAATTGAATCACACAAAGTTATGGCTTTTTGGTCTGCATATTGGAAAATCTGTATACCTGCTTAAAATTCTTAATAACAAATATCACTGAGTCACATAGTAGTGCATACCCAAATTTATCAGGCACAGAATAACAGATGTAGAAACTTCCAAACATGAAGGAATTTTGTTCAACTAAGATATGGGTGCTGAGACAAATATTTTAAAAATAAAGTTGGCAATGATTTAATATTAAGCATATTCTTTTTAATCAGCATTGAACTCATCCCCTAGTTTCTGGAAATTCTGAAGCATAACAAAATGGACAGGTCTGGATTTGAAAAAGAAAGCTGGCATAGTTGATTGCATGGTGGATTTATGGAGACCAGGGTTTAAATCTTGTTTCAAATACTTATGAGTTATATGGACCTGGGGTACTCACAACATTGAATAAAGTCTAAGTGACTAAATTTACTAAGAGGAGGAGGAGCAGATCTATTTTACAAAAACAAAATCTATAACTCCTGAAGCAGAAAAGTTTTAAGTTCAAAACAGTGGAAAGAGTACTTAGATTTGGGCTCACAGATTCTGGATTAAAACCCTAGCTCTACTGCCTACTACCTGTATGATTTGGGGGAAGGTCCTTTACCTGTCTTGTCCTGGAATGGGTTAGATAAGAAGACTTCTAAGGTCTTTTTTAGTTGTAAGTCTATGATCCCATGACCTTTCTGAGTATCAATTTTCTAACCTATAGAATGGAAGAGAAGGAAATAATAACCCATATCTAGAGGGCTTTATAAGGTCAAATGACTATCAGAGGCCTGGGATGCAGTGGATGATCTGACCAAGCTCTAGGTGCTTTAGCCCCCTTCATGGCCATTGGAAAACAAACTGATCTCATCTGCTCATTTTACTGGGGAAAGTCTTCACATGCTTAGGGTAGAGACATCCCCCTAAGTCACTGACAGATTTAAGGTCTGTTGGTTGTGCTCAAACTGGTTTAGCTTATCTGATGAGATGATTTTACCAGGGTGTGGATATTGAATATGCTATAGATTCTTGGAGCCAGTTTTCTCTTCCTTCCTTCCTTCCTTCCTTCCTTCCTTCCTTCCTTCCTTCCTTCCTTCCTTCCTTCCTTCCTTCCTTCCTTCCTTCTTTCTCTCTCTCTCTTTATTTCTTTCTTTCATTCTTCATTTCTTTTCTTTCCTAAAACCATAAACCCATTGTAACTTTGAAGTCCATATATTAGACAACAATATGTCCCTGCCCAAGTTCCACTTAATAGCTGTTTTCTGGACCCTCCTGGCTTACAGTGATTATCAATAGTAACTGTTTCTCTTTCCCTCCCAGCTTGATTTAGTTTTTTTTTTCTTTTTTCTCATTAAAGGGGCCATTCTCTGACTGTTTCTCTTTTTTTTAACAAACAATTTATAACACCTTTATTTTAATTTGAAGAAAATTCTGAACTTATACATAAAACGCAATGGCCATTTTCATATCTATACATATTTTCATGTACATGCAATTACCCAACAAAAAAAGAGGCTTGTTTATGAAAATATAGATCTTCATTATTTATAGGTTGCTTTTCTTTTGGAATATATATTTTAACAGATAATTTTCAAAATTTTCTTACTTTTCTATCATTTGGACTTTCCTTCTATTCTCTTCTGTGCATTAAAAAAAATTCTTCAATGATCTAAATTTATTTTCTTTTTTGTTTAGCTATGCTCTCCAAAGTCACCATTCTCCTTCCCTCCTCCACACTGACAAAAAAAAAATCATTTTAACAAATTTGCACAGTCATGTAAAACAAATTTCCCCACTGGCCATTTCTGAAAATGGATGGCTTATTTTTTTTTTTAAATTTTTATTTTTTTATTTATTTTCACAAAATTTTGGGTTCCAAGTTTTCTCCCCTTTTGTCCCCTCCCCCCACCCCAAAACACCGAGCATTCTGATTTCCCCTATCACCAATCTGCCCTCTCTTCTATCATCCCTCCCTTCTCTTTTCCCCATCTTCTCTTCTGTCCTGTAGGGCCAGATAACTTTCTACACCCCATTACCTATATTTCTTATTTCCTAGTAGCAAGAACAGTACTCGACAGTTGTTCCTAAAACTTTGAGTTCCAACTTCTCTTCATCCCTCCCTCCCCACCCATTCCCTTTGGGAAGGCAAGCAATTCAATATAGGCCATATCTGTGTAGTTTTGCAAATGATTTCCATAATAGTCGTGTTGTGTAGGACTAACCATATTTCCCTCCCTTGTCTCCTGCCCCCCATTGCTTCTGTTCTCTCTTTTGATCCTGTCCCTGCCCAAGAGTGTTGACTTCAAATTGCTCCCTCCTCCCACTGCCCTCCCTTCCATCATCCCCCCCCACCCTGATGATCCCCTTCTCCCCCACTTTCCTGTATTGTAAGGTAGGTTTTCATACCAAAATGAGTGTGCATTTTATTCCTTCCTTTAGTAAAATGTGATGAGAGTAAACTTCATGTTTTTCTCTCACCTCCCCTCTTTTTCACTCCACTAAAAAGTCTTTTGCTTGCCTCTTTTATGAGAGATAATTTGCCCATTCCATTTCCTCCTTTCTCCTCCCAATATATTTCTCTCTCACCCCTTAATTTCATTTTTTTAATATATGATCCCATCCTATTCCATTCACTCTGTGCTCTCTGTCTCTGTGTGTATGTACGTGTGTATGTCTGTGTGTATCCCACCAACTACCCAGATACTGAAAAGTTTCGAGAGTTACAAATATTGTCTTTCCATGTAGGAATGTAAACAGTTCAACTTTAGTAAAGTCCCTTATGACTTCTCTTTGCTGTTTACCTTTTCATGCTTCTCTTCATTCTTGTGTTTGAAGGTCAAATTTTCTTTTCAGCTCTGGTCTTTTCATCAAGAATGCTTGAAAGTCCTTGATTTCATGGAAAGACCATTTTTTCCCCTGAAGTATTATACTCAGTTTTGCTGGGTAGGTGATTCTTGGTTTTAGTCCTAGTTCCTTTGACTTCTGGAATATCATATTCCATGCCCTTCGATCCCTTAATGTAGAAGCTGCTAGATCTTGTGTTATCCTGACTGTATTTCCACAATACTTGAATTGTTTCTTTCTAGCTGCTTGCAATATTTTCTCCTTGACCAGGGAACTCTGGAATTTGGCCACAGTGTTCCTAGGAGTTTCTCTTTTTGGATCTCTTTCAGGTGGTGATCTGTGGATTCCTGGAATACTTATTTTGCCCTCTGGTTCTAGAATCTCGGGGCAGTTTTCCCTGATAATTTCATGAAAGATGATGTCTAAGCTCTTTTTTTGATCATGGCTTTCAGGTAGTCCTATAATTTTTAAATTGTCTCTCCTGGATCTATTTTCCAGGTCAGTTGTTTTTCCAATGAGATATTTCACATTATCTTCCATTTTTCATTCTTTTGGTTTTGTTTTGTGATTTCTTGGTTTCCCATAAAGTCATTAGCCTCCATCTGTTCCATTCCAATTTTGAAAGAACTATTTTCTTCAGTGAGCTTTTGAACCTCCTTTTCCATTTGGCTAATTCTGCTTTTGAAAGTGTTCTTCTCCTCATTGGCTTTTTGAACTTCTTTTGCCAATTGAGTTAGCCTATTTTTCAGGGTGTTATTTTCTTCAGCATTTTTTTGTGTCTCCTTTAGTAAGGTGTTGACCTGCTTTTCATGCTTTTCTTGCATCTCTCTCATTTCTCTTCCCAGTTTTTCCTCCACTTCTCTAACTTGATTTTCAAAATCCTTTTTGAGCTCTTCCATGACCTGAGCCCATTGAATATTTATTTTAGATGATTGGGATGAAGCCTTGATTTCTATATCTTTCCCTGATGGTAAGCATTGTTCTTCCTCATCTGAGAGGATGGGAGGAGATATCTGTTCACCAAGAAAGTAACTTTCCATGGTCTTATTTTTTTTCCCTTTTCTGGGCATTTTCCCAGCCAGTGACTTGACTTCTGAGTGTCCTCTCCACAGCCACCAAGCCTCCAGATCTGCCCAGCTAGCGCTTGGGGTCTGAAATTCAAATGCTGCTTCCCAACCTCAGGGCTTTAGGTGGGGGCGGGGCTGCTATTCAGTGTGAAATTAAGTTCAGCTGCTCAAGTAGGGGCAGGGCCACCTCATGGGGCTCAGTTCCCTCAGGGGGTTTATGCAGAAATCTTCAACAATGGAACCAGGCTTCCGCCTGTTTTGGGAACCCTTGTGCATTGCTGCCTCCTCTGCTGCCTCCCGAGGGGGCCTGAGTTATGGGGACACCCCATTCCCCTCTTCGCCAGCCAAAAATCCCTTCTCACCAACCCCTGATGCCTGTGGGTGGAGGGACCCACACTGCTGCTGGAGATTCTGTCCCTGAAGGCCACTCGGATGCTCTCCTCTCGGTGCTGTGCGGCTAAGGCAGGGCTGGGCTCTGCGCCAGGTCTGGTGTGCGACTGACCTTTTGTGTTGGTTTTTCAGGGCCCTCTGGAACAGAAATCTCCTCCACTCCATTTTTCTGTGGCTTCTGCTGCTCCAGAATTTGTTGGGAGTTCTTTTTTACAGATATTTTATGGGTTGTGGGTTCAGGGCTAGCATATGTGTATCTTTCTACTCCGCCATCTTGGCTCCCTCTCTATTTCTTAAAAAGGCCTATTCACTGAATGGGTGAATTTTCAGGTACTATAAGTGAGTACCTGAAAAGGCCTTAGTCTAAAAAGGACAAGGTCTCCCATTGCATTTGGGTCATCTCCAGTCATCCTGATGAATATCTGGTCACTGGATCCAGATGGCTCAGGAGAAGAAATTGAGGCTTCTGACCTTGCACAGCCCTCCGTCCCTCAAAATAAAGTGCCAGCCATGTCATCATTTTTCTGATGTCATGGTCCTCTTTGAAAGTGAAAGATGAACGCAACCTGTCTTACCACTGGACTTTGTTGATTGTGGGAGAAAATGAGGATGATGACTTTGTGCAGCTCTGCCTCACTTAAATCTAATTCACAGACAAGTCAAGACATCACCCTGTGATGTCATTAGTGCTCTTCAAAAACAAAGGATAAGCAACAAGATCAAAGGAGATAATCCATATAGCATACTATGTAGATGTCAACTATTATTATTGTTGTTATGATGAAGCTATATTTTGTTAAATATTTAAAAATTCCCTTATTCATGATGGTACCCATGAGGAATTGTTCAATTAAAAAACCATTTAACACATGATAAACGCTTAATTCAATTTGGTGAAATGAATGGAACTTAGGAGATGAAAAGAATGCATATGCTTTATCATTTATTGCTTTCTACTTTAAAGAAAAAAAACACCAAGAAGCAAATTTCATGCCTGGAGATACCAACCATAATTATGTATTGTAGAAGTTTTTTCTTTCTTGACTCTGACTCTGTATGTGACTGTCTCATAAACTGAGGATATTTTCTCCTTTTCATTTTTCAAACTCCAAGGAAATTTTGTATGAAAAAAGTTATGACCTGGTAATTAATCTTCTGATGTTAAGCCTTTGTGAACTTAGAGCACGGATCATAGATTTAGAGTTGGAGGAGAGCTTAGAGGTCATTGATTCTAACTCTCCTCATTTTTATGGATGAAGAAACCGAGGGACAGAGAATTTAAGTGGTTTATCCAGGATCACATACCCAGTAAGTGTTTGAAATACAATTTGAATCCAGGACTTCCTGTCTTCAAGGTCAGTGCACTCTCTACTGCATTTTGGTAAAGCTGATTCTTGGATAATGAACATCCAGGCATGAACTGTTGTAGGACCATATTAAAAACCTTTTTAACTTGGTAGATAGAAGACTTGTGAAGACTTCTTCTAGCAGAAAATAAATGGATGAAAGTAATTTGTTTCAAAAGGCATAAAGGAGGCTAAAGCAGGTGATGTGGAACAGTTAGAACTTGGTCAGATATCTAGGATGACAAATCATTCACTACATTCTGGGTTATTGCCAGTCATATTGACTTTTTATTGCTACAGCACTTCAATGATTCTGGAAGAGAGAGTCAGGCTGATGACTTCTTATAACCATGCCTCACTCTAATCCAATTCTTATTTTGAGGCAAGACATCACCCATGATGTCATCAATCCTCTCTGAAAATGAAGGAAAACAACATCTTGGTAGAACTCAACAATGCATGCATCTTTTTGGCCACAAATTTACAGGACACATAGTTATTTTTAAAGCACTACAAAACATGAATAATAATCATGATTCAGAATGTGTATATAGAGCTCTCCTTGAAGTCAGGAAGACCTGAGTTAAAGTCAAGTCAGTATCCTGACACAGGCTGGCTATGTAACCCTGGGCATGTGACTGAACTTCTTGACCCTCTAGGCTAGAGGTTTCAAACTCAAATAAAAATAAATTAATGCAGGGTGTATATCAACTTGGAAATTGAGAAATTCACATTATATGTGTTGTATGTTTATTTAGTTTTGTTAACATTTCCTTGTTCTATTTTAATCTTTTTTTAAATTTTTTTTTAATTTGAGTTTTGCCACTTGCCCATGAGCCTCTTTGGCATCTCTCCTCTAGACAACTCTCTAAGACTTTTAGTTGCAAAGAAGGAGTTGGCCTGATTTAGTAGGGTTTTCTAATGAATTTGAAGGTATAGCACCTATATCTATTAAATTTACATAGAACTTTATTGCTTTATCATTTCTATTTTACAGATGAGCATTGACATACTGCAAATGAGGAAAATGTGATAAATGGCTTGCCTGTGGTTTTTTTCCAGTTATTTTTTACTCATAAAAAACATATTTCCATAATAGTCATACTGTAAAAGAAAACACCCAAAAAGAACAAGAAAAATAATGAAAGTTTAAAAAAAGGGATGCTTCAGTCTGTGTATAAAGTTCATCAGTTCTCTCTGGAGATGGACAGTATTTTTCATCATAGATCCTTTAGATGTTGAGTCTTGGATCATTGTATTGAATGGACCAGTTGTCTTTCACAGTTGATGATCCTTATAATAGTTCTGTTACTGTGTATAATGTTCTTCTAGTTCTGCTTACTTTACTTTGCATCATATAATTCTTTGAAGTCTTTCTAAAACCATCCTGTTCATCATTTCTTACAGCACAATAATCTTTTGTAATTGAGCTTAGTAATTTAATCTGAAATCTGGTACTGCTAGCCTACCTTTCTTCACATTTTTCATAGACTTCCTTGATATTTGACCTATTGTTTTCTCAGGGTAATTGTGTTATTATTTTGTCTACTTTTGTAAAATAGTTATTTGGTTGTTTTATTATGGCACTGAATAAATAAATTAACTTTGGTAGAATTGTCATTTTTAGTAGATTGGCTCACTCAACCCATGAACAAAGAATATTTTTCTAATATTTAGATCTATCATTATTTGTGTGAAAAGTGTTTTGTGATTATGTTCATATATTTCTTGGGTTTGTCTTTAATTTTATATTGTCCACAGTTATTTCAAATGAAATTTATTTTACTGTCTCTTCTCTCTAGGCTTTATCAGTAGTATACAAATGAGAGTAAATCTCAAACAATGCTCATCTCCCTCTTCTCATTCCCTCTACTGTAATAAAATATTGTGCCTCTTCGTGTGATGTAATTTACCTTTTTCTGCCTCCTCCATTTCACATCTGCCATTACAGTCCCTTCACACCTTAAATCTCATTTTTATCTCCACATCATTTAATTTATACCCACTCCCTTTATCTATGTATATCCCTTTGATATATCATAATAAATATGAGATTCTCAAGATTAATAAGTATCATCTTCCCTTATAGGGATGTAAACAGTTTGCTCATATTGAATAACAAGGTTTTTTTCCCCCTATTTATCTTTTTAATTTATCTTTTTTTGTGCCTCTCTTGAGACTTGTGTTTGAAGATCAAATTTTCTGTTGAGCTCTGGTCTTTTCATCAGCAAGGTCTGGAAATATCTTATTTCATTGAATGTCCATCTCCTTGCCTGAAATATTATGCTCAGTTTTGCTGGGTAATTGATCCTTGTTTGTAGTCCTAGCTCCTTTGCCTTATGGAATATCATATTCCAATCCCTCTGATCTTTTAATGCAGAAGCTGCAAGGTCCTGTGTGATCCTGACTGTAGCTCCTCGGTATTTGAATTGTTTCTTTCTGGCTGCCTGCAGTATTTTCTCCTTCACTTGATAGTTCTGGAATTTGGCAACAGTATTCCTTGGTGTTTTCAGTTTGGGATCCCTTTTGGGAGGTGAATGGCAGATTCTTTCAATGACTATTTTGCCCTCTGGATCTGCGATTTCTGGGCAATTTTCCTTGATGATTTCTTGGAAGATATTTTCCAAGCTCTTTTTTTCATCATGGCTTTCTGGTAGTCC
Organism: Notamacropus eugenii; assembly: GCF_028372415.1. Taxonomy (NCBI): domain Eukaryota; kingdom Metazoa; phylum Chordata; class Mammalia; order Diprotodontia; family Macropodidae; genus Notamacropus; species Notamacropus eugenii. The sequence goes on from NC_092872.1 coordinate 205,067,593, forward strand.
AATAATTCTTAAGATTTTCTCTCCTGGATCTATTTTCCAGGTTAGTAGTTTTTACAATTAGATATTTTATATTTTCCTTTATCTTTTCATTCTTGAGATTCTGTTTGCCTGATTTTTGATGTCTCATAGAGTCATTGGCTTCTACTTGCCCAATACTAATTTTTAACAAATTGTTTTCTTCAGTTTACTTTTGTATCTCTTTCTCCATCTATCCAATTGTTCCTTTTAAGTAGTTATTTTCTCCAGTTAGTTTTTGTGCTTCCTTTTCCGTTTGTCCAATTTTCTCAGTTAGGTTTTGTCCTTCCTTTTCCATTTGTCCAATTTTCCCAGTTAGGTTTTTGTCCTTCCTTTTCCATTTGTCCAATTTTCCTTTTAAATTCTTCCATGATTTATTTTTTCATATTTTTAAAATCATTGGTCAGTTTTTCTTCTACTTCCTTAATCTGGCTTTTAAAATCCTTCTTGAGCTCTTCTAAGAATGCTCTTTGGGCTTGAGACCAATTCATATTCCCTTCTGAAGTTTCGGATGGGAGTACAGTCTCAATGCTGCTTCTTTGATATTCATCTTTTGGTCCTTGTCCCCATAGAAAGATTTTATGGTATTATCTTTTCTGGTTTGCTTCTTAGTCATGATGATCACCCTTTTCCTGGCTTTTAAAGTGGATCTCTGCTTCTGGGGCACAGTGGACTCTGTCCCATGGTTCTTGTGCTTAGAACTTGAGGCTTTGTGTATTGTGACCTCTGGTTCTTTCAGCTAGAAGTTAGAATGCTATAACTTACCTGGTGCTGAGCTGGCTGGTATGTCACAGCAGAGGCCAGGTGAAGTCTTTCTGAGTTTCCACACAGTTACTCTGGAGCTAGCTGCATTAAGTGTGGGCAAGGGGTGGTTTGGCCACAGGAAGTCTCCTCTCCTGAGCACAGGCAGGCTCAGTAGTTGGTGAGCCCCATTTGCACTAGTATCTTCCCAATTTTCCTGGCTGTACTGAGGCATGCCTAGCATCCTGGTGTTGATGACTACGGGCTCTACCCCTCTGGGGCTCAGGATCTCCTCCAGGTTTGCTGAGGTGGGGCTGTCTGGGAAAGCTCCAGTCCTGCACTGATTCCCTTCAGCCACAGCAAGAGGGACCCTCCCCTTTGCAATTTTCCTAGTCTCACAAGCTAAGAGACTATTTACCCCTTCAGCTGATTCCAGTGTTCCAGGATTTTTCCTGAAGAAATATTTTCTGGGTTTTTCAAAGTCAGTAAGGGGAAGGGTAGAGCATTTACAGACCACTCCACCACCTTGGCTCCCCAAAGTTCAAGTAGGTGACTTACAGACATTTAATCTGCAGGCTGATAGTCTTACTTGGCTTTGCTATGGTGGGGTCTGCACCGGTACAGCCTGTGCACTCCTCCAGCACTGTGCAACAGATCCTTCCTGTCGACCTTCCAGTCTGTCCTGGGTTGGAAATCTGCCACACTCAGTCTCCTGTTGAATTCTGTCAATTTAAAATTTGTTCAGTTTCTCTTTTTAGAGGTATCTGAAGGAGTTTGTCTTAGAGCTTAGGTGAGTAGTTGCTCTCACTCTGCCATCTTGACTGTACCTCCCATCTTATTGGCAATATATAGAAATGTTGGTGATGTATGCATTTTTAGATGCATTTAATATTTCTGCTTTTCCGTATTTGGTTATGATGTTTAAATGATCATTTACAAAGTTAATGTTTGTGAAGGTGCCATGTATAGCTGAGAAAAAATGGATACTCCTTTCTATTCCCACTCCATTTTCTACAGCAGTCTATCATATCTATTTTCTAAGATTTTATTTATCTTTTTAGCTTCTTTCTATTTATCTTATGGTTGGATTTATCTAGCTCTGAGATGGGTAGATTGAGGTCTCCAATTAATATAGTTTTACTGTCTATTTCCTCCTTCAATTCCTTTAACTTTTCTCTTAAGAATTTGGATGTTATGTCATTTGGTACATATATGTTTAGTATTAATATTACTTCATTGCCTATGATTCCTTTTAGCAAGATGTAGTTTTCCTGTTTATTCCTTTTAATTAGGTCCATTGTTGCTTTGTCTTTGTCTGATATCATGATTGCGACTCCTGTCTTTTTTTTATTTCAGTTGCACTATAATAGATTCCCCTCCATTGCCTTATTTTAACTGTGTATCTTTCTATTTCAAGAGTATTTCTTGTAAGGGGACAATCTCCAGTTGTCCTGATGTGTATCTTGCCACTGGACCCAGATGGCTTCAGAGAAGAAGGTGAGACTGGTGACTTTGCACAACTCTCCCTCACTTAATTCAACAACAACAATCTCTTGTAAACAGCATATTGTTGGATTCTGATTCTTAATCCAGTCTGGTATCTATTTGTGTTTTATGGGTGAGTTTTTTCCATTTACATTCACAATTATGATCATTAACTGCATTTTCCTCCATCCTGTTTTCTTCTGTTTATTCTTCTCTCTCTTTTGATAAAGTTTATTTTGCTATTGACCATTGCCTTTTTTTATTCAACTTCCATTTTGTTACCCCTCCCTTGCTCTTATCCCTATTCCATTCTATTCCCCTGTTGCATAAGATAGATTTCTATTACCAATTATATACATGTGCTTATATGTATATGTACATATGCATGTATATATGTGTGAATATAAATATACATGGATAGATACACACATACACAAACATTATATATTATGTATTTATATAATATATGTTTATATGCACACACACATTTATATGTAATTTGCATGTACCTGTGTATGTTTGTGTATGTGTGTGTATGTCTGTGTGTCTGTGTGTATTTCTCTTTGAACCAATTTAGATGTGAGTGAGGTTCAGGCATTGCCCACCCCACACAACCCAACATTTTTCCTTCCACTGTAAAAGCTCATTGTAGGGCCAGAGCCAATATGGCAAAGTAAAGGCAGAGTATCTTAGATCCAGAGGGTAAAATACCAATTGAAATAATCTATCAATTGCCTCCTGAAAAAGATCTCAAAATGAAAACTCACAGGAAAATTGCAACCAAATTTCAGAGTTCCCATGTCAAGGAGAAAATATTGCAAACAGTCAGAAAGAAATAATTTAAATATTATGGAGTCATAGGATAACACACAAGTTAGCAGCTCCTATATTAGATGGCTTGGAATATTGCATTCTAGAGTATAAAGGAGCTAGTATCACAACCAAGAATCACTTACCCAGCAAAACTGAGTATAATCCTTTGGAAGAAAATGGTTATTTAATAAATTCAAGCATTTCTGATAAAAAGATCAAAGCAAACTACCAAAAAATTATTTTATAGAACTAGAAAAGTTAACTACAAAATTCATCTGGAAGAACAAAAGGTCAAGAATATCCAAGGAATTAGTGAAAAAAATTCAAAGAAAGGTAGCCTAGAAATACCAGATCTCAAACTATATTATAAAGCAGTAGTCATCAAAACTTTCTGGTATTGGCTAAGAAAGAGAATGGCAGATCAGTGGAATAGTACACAAGATAGAGTGTTCAATAACCACAGTAACCTAGTGTTTGATAAACCCAAAGACCCAGTTTTTGGGATAAGAACTTACTATTTGAAAAAACTGTTTGGAAACTAAGAAAACAATAGGACACAAACTAGGTGGAGACAATATCTCACACTGTCTATCAAGATATGGCCAAAATGCGTACATGAATTTGACACAAAGGGTGACACCATAAGTAAACTAGAAGACCAAGGAATAGTCTGCCTGTCAGATCTATGGGGAGGGAAAGATTCATGACCAAACAAGAGACAGTGTGCATTGCCAAATGTAAAACTGATAATTTTGATTATATTAAATAAAAAAAGCTTTTGTACAAACAAGACCAATACAACCAAAATTAGAAGGATAGCAGAAGATGGGAAATGATCTTTACAGTGTCTCTGATAGAGACAGAATTTCTCAAATATATAGCAACTGAATCAAATTTATATGAATAAAATCATGCTGCAATTGGTAAGCGGACAAAGATATGAACAGGCAGTTTTCAGATGAAGAGATAAAGGCAGGCATATGAATAAGTGCTCTAAATCACTTTTGATTAGAGAAATACAAATTAAAACAACTCTGAGATACCACCTCACACCTATTTGATTGGCTAATATGATAAAAAAAAGGAAAATGATACACATTGGAGAGGATTGGGAATATTGGGACACTGTGGGTGGTGTTGTGAATTGATCCAACCATTTTTGAGAACAATTTGGAACTATGCTCAAATGAAAACCAAACTGTGCATACTCTTCAATCCAGCAATAGCATTTCTAGGTCTGTATCCCACATAAATCATTAAAAAAGGAAAAGGGCATACATGTGCAAACATATTTATGGAGGCCCTTATCATGATGGCAAAATATTGGAAACTGAGGGGATGCCTGTCATTTGGGGAATGGTTGAAGAAGCTGTGGTATATGAATGTAATGGAATACTATTGTGCAATAAGGAATGATGAACAGGCAGATTTCAGAAAAACCTGGAAACACTCGTACAAATTGATTCAAAATGAAATGAGCAGAACCACGAAAACATTGTACATAGTATCAGCTACATTGTGTGATCATCAGGTATAAATGACTTGGATCTTCTCAGCAACACAATGATCCAAGACAAATACAAAGGACTCACAAAGGAAAATGCTACCCATATCCAGATAAAGAACTGATTAACTCTGAAAGCAGATCAAAGCATATTTTTCCACTTACTTCATTCTTTCTTGTGTTTTTTTTTCCTTTTTGATGTTCCTTCTTCCACAACTATGACTAATATGGAAATATTTTTACATGATAGCACATGAACAAACTATATCAAACTGCTTACCGTTTTCAAAGAGGGAAGGGGAGGGAAGGAAAGGAGAGAGAAAAATTTGGAATTCAAAAACTTATAAAAATGAATGCTAAAAATTTTCTTGACATGTAACTGGGGAAAAAATAAATGCTATTAAACTGAAAAAACCCAGTAGAATAGAAAATCTGACTTTTAAATATAAGGCTCAAGAGGAGCGTAAAAAAGATAAACAGGAAAGATAAATTATAAGTGATTCAATGAGGTTAAACTTTTTATATTCCTACATGGGAAAAATTATACTCATCATTCTTAAGAACTTAATCATTCTTAGGGCAGTTAGGAGGATACATAGAGAGGATGGGTGTGAGACAGCTATGATGGGATGACTTCCAAAAAAAAATTAAGGAGTGAGAAAGAGGGATGTACTGCAAAAAGAGAGAAGAAAGGGGTAAATTGTCTCACAGAAAATAGATGCAAAAGAACTTCTACAGCAGGCACAATGTGGAGGGGTAGGCAATGTTTGAACCTTCCTCTTATCAGACTTAGCTCAAAGAGGGAATAGCATGCCCACTCAGTCAGAAATAGAAGTCTATCTTACCCTACAAGGAAATGGGAGGGGAGGAAGATAAAAGGTGAAGGGGTGATACACGGGAGGTGTTATTTTCTTCAATATTTCTGTGCCTCTTTCCTCTTATTTCTTTACCTAATTTTTCTTCTACCTCTATGAAAGTCTTTTCTTCTTAGCTCTTCCAGGAATTCTTGTTGAGCTTATGTCTAATTAACTTTTTTCTTTTTTTTCCTTTTTGCTTGTAGCTTTTTTGACTTCAGTCTTCTGAGTTTATGTTTTTTCTTCCCTGTCATCATAAAAGCTTTCAATAGGTTCTTTTTTTGTTATTTGTTCATTTCCCACCCTATTTCTTGATTTTGAACTTTAGGTTAAAGTTGGGTTCTGTTCCCTGTACAGAGTGGGGGCAGGGAGGGACACTGTCTCAAGCTTCAGACTTTTTTCCACTGTCGTTTTTGGAGTTAGTTCTCAGGGTTTGGAAATTTTTGGTGATTGCAAGTTGTGTGATTTGATGAGAGGTGTTGTCACTGTTCTCCTAGTGTGCGCTGTGGCACAGGGAAGGAAGGATCCCTGGTTCTTTGGATTTGCAACTGAAACTGCTCCTCAGTGTCCCTGTTCCCTTGGGATGGGGCACGATTCTATTTTTGAGGGTTCCTGATCCTTGTGACCAGAAGTGGTACTACTCCTTGGGACCCTGTTCACTTGTAATTAATACATCCAAATATGAACCCCAAATGGCAGCCATTAAGGAGCCTTTTAGGGCTGAGAAAGTAAAAGTTCCAAGTTCAAAAAACCAAGAAAACTCTCTTTCTCTTAGTTCAGTTTTCATTTGGTTGGTGCTGAAGCAGCCTTGATGGATGTATAATTTAACATTGATGTGCATATAAACTCTCTCTCTCTCTCTCTCTCTCTCTCTCTCTCTCTCTCTCTCTCTCTCTTTCTCTCTTTCTCTCTCTCACACACACACACATACACACAGAACTTGTCCAATGATGGCATTATGTGTAATCTGATGTCAATATCATTTGGTTTCAAATGAGACAATATTGCTATTATCTGTGGTTCTATTTGCCAAATATCATTTGCTTCCAAATTGCTCAATGATAAACAAATGCACAAGTAAAATCCCAAAGATTAGAATGATTAAAACTTACTAATACCCTAGAGAAAACATAACACTTATCAAGTATGTTACAGATGAAAATAACATCTTCAGCAGAACACTTGTACCTTTAAACTGGCTTCTTCTTCTTCTTCTTTTATTTTACAAATTGATGTAACTTTTCCTGAACAGAAACCCATTTTTTTAAGCATAAAAACTATCTTGGTAATGAGGGACTACTGCTTGTCATTAATTAATGAGATGAATTCTTTCCTTCAGTTTGCTACTTTAATATGCATGAGGGAGTCTCCTCTTGACCCACCTCTTTTCCCTTCTGAATACACAGTGGTGCAGAACCTACTTACAAGATGACCAGATTCATTTTCTAATATTGTACTGCAGGGCATAGTATTACATTGAGCCAAAAAGGGAATCATTTTGCAGTATCCTTACCAACTCCCTCCTCATCCCAACACTATGCCACTGGGACTTGAGCATGACTACGCAGGTGGTTAAGAGATGAGGAAAAGATCATATACTTACCAGAAACAAATGACAGTATTAGTTCACCAATGAAAGAAATCATTTTAACACTTACGTGAAATACTCTAAATCAGTTGCTCCCCACAGCCAGCAATTTGTAGGAAATTATTTTCAGTACCTAATGATACATGTATTTTGACTGAGATCTTATCTAAAGAATTCATTCTCTTGCTGCTCAGGCTCATTCATCAAATGCAGTACTTTGGTGGACACGTACAAAGTACAAAAAAAACAAAACAAATATATGCTTGTAAAACAGAAGAATGACCCAATAAAACAACTCCTACCACACCTCAGCCACTGGAGAATATTGATGAATTAAAAAAAAAAATCTTTCATTCTTCAATGGTTTGCAATTTTATTGCAGTGGGTATTCTTTCTGCCAAATGCAGATTACAAAGTCTCCATTATAGATTATAATTTTCTACAGTCAACTGTCTGGTAACCAACTCTCTCAATATGAGCCTCTGTTAAATTAGTTAAATGTGTTCTCAGATAGAGTACAGATTCTGCTGCTATACCTTACTCAAAATCTTTCCAGCATGGTAGAACCTACCAAAGCTTGTAACTTTCTGGGACAGGATGTATGGCTATCTGGGAGGTATTTGAAAATGCACTGGTTATGAAGTCAGAGGAAATGGATTCATATTCTACCTATGACACTTCCTTCCTATATCATCTTGGAAACAAGCCATTTATCCTCTTGGGCCTCATTTTCCTCAATTATAAAATTTTTTGGAGGGGACAGTTGAATTAGATGGCTCTCAAGTCCCTTCCAGTTACATATCATTGATCCTCTTATTCCCACACTGCTATGAGGCTTAAATCATAAAAACAACCCAAATTTTACAAAGTGATTGAAGATTTAGTAGCATCCTTCTCTCAGTTCTCCCTTTACACTTATAAATCATTTTCTCCAAAACTATAGCCTTATGAAGCAACTAGGACAAATATTATTTTCTTTGGTATAGAATAATATTGATGTAATTAAATATATTAAATCATATGTATTAGATTATTATGAGGAAATTGAGGCTTAAAAATATTAAATGACTCATCCATGGTCAAAAAGATAGTAGTCAACAGTGGAACTGTCAATGAAAGCAAATCTGACTTTAAGGGCTGCTATATGAACAGAAGAATCTGGTTTTGTCTCCTACTGCACATATTCTGTATTTTAGATCAACAGATAAATTGATGAATTGATGAATACCTCTAAACTGATTTTGAAGGAGATTTCTGTGGTCAAAATTAAATATATATTTTCTACAACTTTAAAAAAATTAACATGCATGCATACCAGTTGAAAAATGAATCAAAGTGGCTCAAACAATAATATCAGCTACCTGGATTCACAATAATATTTGATCCTTTGGGTTTTATGCACTTAAAATAAATTCACTCAATATTTCATAAGAGACAACTGTGGAGGAATGGAAAGAACACTTCTGACCTAAAGTCAGAGGGCCTGGGATAGAGTCCCAGGTCTGATACATAGTAGTTATGGAGTTGCTATATATGGAAATTGCTACATCTTTGTATATAAGCCACTTAACTTTTCTGACCTTCATTTTCCTGATCTGTAAAATGGAGAGATGATGATGATGATGATAAAACCTCATACAGGGATGAGAAATTGCTACTTTATAGAATTTGCAAACTCCAGCTCTAACTGTAATTGTTAATTATTATTAACAGAACTAAAAACAAAACAGTACTTAGTGATAGGTAGAAAAAAGTGACAAGACAATGAAGAATGATAAAAATACAAATATAGATATTTTCACTAACACAAAAGCCAAAAGAGAACCAATAAATTAAAATGCAAGTTTATAATTGCCAAAGGCAAAAGAAAAGAAATGTTATAGAATATTAACACTTGAAGAGACCTTAGAGATCATCTAGAATAGGAGTTCTTAACCTTGTTTGTGTCATGGACCCTTTGGGCAACAGTCTAGTGGTGTCTATGGACCCCTGCTCAGGATAATGTTTTTAAATGCATGAAATACATAGGATTACAAATGATTTATATTTTGTTTTATATATATCATATATTTATATGTTTTATATATTTTATTTATAATATGTTTTATAATCATTTATATTTTTAAACAGTTAAAAAATAAATTCATCAACCCTATCTGATCCAAGTCAATAAGTGTTTCTTAAATATATACTTACTGAAGATAGAGACAAAATGAAAAAAAAAGCTTCTGTCCTCAAGGTGCTTAAATTCTACTTCTTATGTGAGTATGGACAAGTTGCTTAACTTTTCTAGGCTTTAGTTTCCTGATGTGTGAAAGGAGGCTAGAGGATTAGACAACTTCTGAGCCCACTCCTTCTCCCATGAGATCCTAAGCATAGACATGAAGCATAAGCTATTTTAAGGTAACAGAAACTCTCAGGGCCAGGGTTCTGTGAGATCTGGTATTTGACATAGTGTGAATAGGATTTCTGTGAGAAAGTGTCATTCTATCTCTCCCTCTAAAATGTTGCATATGAAAGAGTGCATAAAAATTGTATTAAATATGACAATTTTTGCTATTAAAATAGGCCCAATTTCCTCTATTTTGTTCCAAAATTTCCCCAACTTCCCTTTATCCTCAGGGTAGATCATATCAGAAAATCATCATTTATGGGTTTTGTTGCTTTATTTCAAGCCCAAGGGATCTGAGACCAAATTACTGTGCAGAAAGGTGCCCCAGAAATACCCTGGGAATGAACAACTCCCTTACGACATTAAAAACAACAGGGGCTGATCAGCTGCTTTATTGCTTTATTGTCTATTTCCATAAAGTCTTTGTGTAACATTTTGTTCCTTTGTGTAACATTTCTGACAGCTAAGTTTATGAAATGAATACCTTATGACTCTCTGAAAATAGTTAAAAAAAAATAAAGACAGATCTCAAAGTTTGCTGCAGAGCTCTCAGAGCTTTTTGTTGGTTTTAGTTGTTATTTGTTTTAATTATTTCTGGAAATGAGTCTAGGTAGGCTACTATAGGAGAAGGGAAGGCTATCATATGAGGCAGGGAAGAATGATTAAGACAAAGCCCTTAAACGTCCATGGAGATCTTGGGAAATGGGAGCATTGGGGTTCCTGAATCACCACCACATGGTTCAGCCATAAGGATCAACCTCAGAGAACAGAGCTTACTCAATTATTATTAATTTGAAAAATCTAGTTCTGTTGGGCTATGATCACATTGAAACAGATATGGCTCCTTGGACACCTGAAAATCCTCAATCAGCCTGGTTGACCAATCAATTATCTGCTTTGTAAATGATTTATTATGGTAACTTCGTTCATTCAAAAGAAAAGGAAACAAACAAACAAAACAACTTTAGTCTTCTAGCTATAATGCAAGGCCCCAATACTCTACCCTTAAACTTAAAATATATTCTGTATCATAATTCTATGTTGTGATGGATGCAAAGCTGACCTGGAAGCCAGGAAGACCTCAGTTTGAGTCCTGCTTCTAGCATAATTGTCTGTGTGATATCGGGCAAAATCACTTAAATCTCAGTGCTTTATGTAACTCTGCAGACAGATTGTAGACTTGCATCAGTTAAAATCCATTTTCTCATGCAGGAACTCCTTATACCAAATGAGCCTACAGGTCTAATCCTTACCCTCATCCTCATCTCTTATTCTCTAAACCCAGATGTAATTTAAATAAAATAATCCTCATATTAACTGATTTTACAAAGACACCTAAGTAAACTGCTTTAATGATGGTTGCTGGTCAAATAGCCATATCCCATTTCCTCCACAGACTATGCAAAGTAAATGAATTGTGCATTCCCCTGATTAGAGGCTTAATCACACATACACAAAGGAAAAGGCAATTCTCCAAAGGAGCAATGGCTAGGCTAATTTGCCATACTATACTGCAAGTCTCTTTTCAAACATCTTTCTGTATAAAAAGATGGTCTCACTAAGAAGAGAAATTCTATGAAGTCCTGATATTTGCTAAGAAGAATAAATATGAGGGGATGGAGTTGACTTTGTGATGGAAGTTGAATTACTGGTCTTACTGGAAAAATGCCGAGAAAGATGGTAGTGAGAAAAAATCAGTTAACCATTTGGAAGCTTATTGCTAGTCAGGCAAACAATAGACTTTAAGATGAAGAATTCTTGGGTGGAGAGAAAGTCAGTAAATGGGTTCCAGTGACTGCCCTTCTCTCTATTATATGAAATTACATTTTTAAAAAATTTGTGAGGAATCTGAAAGAAAGCAAAACAAAACAATGTCCTTTTAGAAATTTTATGGAAAGGATGTGGAATTCTAGGGTGATCATGTATGTCTTTCGTTTTGAACAATGAAAAAAGGACTGGCTATATGAATACGCCACATTATCCATCTCCAGGACTTTGCTCATATGCTTTCTAATGGATTGAATTCTTCTCTTTTCCTTCCATTGTTTCCACGTCTGTCTGTTGAAATTCTACCTCGTTTCAGGCCAAACTGAAATTCGACCGCCCATGAGGAATTTCACTTGATTGCCCCAACTAGAAACAATCTTTTCCTGTTTCCATCTAGGACAGCACTTGCTTATGTACTTATTATGGATCATTTCATATTACAGTTATTTGCACATGCAAAATACATCCTTCAACGCCACAATATAATGTGACTTATTGAGTGCAAGATCTACATTTTACTTTTTATTTTTTAGCAATGCTTAAGCTGGTGGATAAGCAGGTAAGACAAATAGGTCAAGATCTAGGTGATCTTACCAGACAACCTAAGGGCTAGTTGCCTATTTCTGAGTTTGATGAGTTTCTAGTTAAAGAACCCCAATGACAACAGTGATGTGACTACTATTCCTCTCTTACTGATGAGGGTCTGGACTACAGTTGGGGGGAGTTCTCAGCTAAACTCCTTGGAATGGCAGAACATGGTTGTAATTTTTAAGGGCCATCTTAGCCCATAAAGCATCATCATTCCACACCTGGAAAGAAACACAAACTTATGTCAGGAAATACCTTCAGGATGTGACCTCAAGCACAGTCTCTCATGAGGAAGTAAGGAGAAGTGGACTGTGCATGTGCATTTTTGAGGGGGGAAAGTTTTTCTCCTATAAGGTTGATCTCCCTAACAAAGACTTATGATAAGAGAACATACAGTGACTTAGCATTTATTTATGATACTTTTAAAGGGGATAAGCATAGAGAACTCATAATTTCCTTTTTTCTTTCTTTCCAGATCAATAGACAGTCAGCACTATAAAAGCAAGAAGGAAGAAATGATGTCCTCACATAGTTAGCCAACTTCTTCAAACTGATCCACAGAAGACTTTTCCAGGCAATTTTTCATGAATGTCAATGGTATATGCCTGATTTAGTGGGTGAGGCCTTTCATACACTAAACCTGACTCTCTGGGCTTCTGTTAGGTCAGTTTTGTTACTTGTATTTCTGTAAAGAAAAATGAGTATTGCTAAGAGCGATGGGTCTTTATGTCACCCATTTTCAGGTCTTATAAAAATGTTGGCCTAGTAGGCCAACAAATAGAAGCTGATTGAAAGCAATGCTTCCCTGTAGGAAAGACACTGACCCTGCATTGAAAGGTGGGTTTAGTAATAACCCAGGGTACTGATCTAATGGCTTGTGAATAGTATTTATCTGTAGAAAATAAATATAACAAGCTCCTCGGAAAGTACTGCTGGACAATTAATTTCTAGCACAGTTCTTATTTTGACACCCTTTTTTCCTTTTATGTAAGAGTATTCTTGTTGAGAAAAAGAAAACAGCGTTTATTAGAAGAGTCCCCTCATAGGTCAGGGTGAATTTCCTATTGTTTATAGAATGTAGGTTTATTTGATGTGCTTGGAATGTTAAAGAATTAATAAGATTCTATCCTGAGGATGCCCACTGCCATTTTAAATAGCAATAGTAATAATAGCCAAGCCATGGGCTAGTGGGAAACAGAGGAAAGGGAGCTTTATTTGGAGTCACAGGATCTGAATTCAAATTCTAGATCTGCTATTTGCTATCAATGTGACCCTGGGCAAGATGTTTAATCCCCCTGGTCTCAGTTTCCTCATTGGTAAAATGAGGAGGTTGGATTAGATTACCTTGAAGGTCGCTTCTGGACTTAAATCTATAATCCTATCCTTTTAATTGTGCACATTTCAAAGCTGACCCTGATGTCATATAAACAAAGAATGTTTCTTTCCCCTTCCCATTCCCATTTAGGAAGGGGATTTTAAAATTAATTTCCCTGTTTTTTATAGGCCCAAGTCAAGGCGTCCACTTTTATCAGTTCTTGCTACATTTTGCCTAAACAAATTGTACAAAAGATCACAAAATGGGAAATATTCTGAGCCTTGAGTTCTGTCTTCTGGGACTTTCCTTGCAATACACACATACTAATTTCCACGTCTTGAATTGAAAATAATAATAACAAAGAGCATGTTGGCTATGTAGCTACTAATACAATTGCTTTTGATTTAAACAGGACTTATAAACCCATCTGTCAGGAATTTATCTTCTTTGACGCCTTTGCCTGGCTCTCAGCTTCAAACGCCTGACTGGTAGGCTGATGGGCTGCTTTCCAAATTTCTCCATTATCTCTTTAATTCTTGCAAGGTTGGTCTTGCTGATGGTAAAATCACAGCGAGTGGCTCCCATGTCATAACCCACGGCACAGTTCTTGGTTGAAGAGGTAAAGCCTTCTGCCCTGGCAGTGACTACGTATTCTCCAGGATTTAGGAGACGCCAATAATCCCCATCGTTGGCTGTTGAAAAGGAGAAAAATGCAAGAAAATGAAATGAGAGCACTTCTCTCCTACCTCAAGTGTTGACACACTCATTTTAAGACGAGTCATCTAGCCAAAGACGTGCTTCCAGACAGCAAAGGCAGAATTCCTGGTATTTGGCTAGTGTAGCTTTTCAATAAATTTGAGGAGCTCACATTTTTCATATTTGGAAGCTCCATTAATGGTCCTAACTGGAAAAGGGATTTTAGACTTTTAATTTTAGATTTTTAAAAATACCTATAGGCCCAAGTCACACCTATGGAAAAGTCACCACAGACATATCTCCCTTTTCATGGCATGACTGAACCATTCATTATGGAAATGGAACTTCCAAATGCTAGACAGGGAAAACAAAATGCCATCCTGAAAAGTCATTATTGCTTCGCTTCCCTGATTTTTCACAGCACAACTGCAAGAGAAAAATGTGATTTTTTAAAAAAATACTTCATTTTTGAAATAGAATGAAAAGGAATAGTACAGGTTGAGGCCAAACAGGCCTTGGAGAGAAGCTGGAATATACTTCCATTTTCCATGTACCAGGGGCCAAGGTAAACTTGACTAAGGCTTATTGAACTTCACGTATATTATAGCTGCCCTCTTAGCTGATAGGGGGATCTGAAGAGAGATCTTTTTAGGCAGAAGATAGTCATAAGAATGAAGAACTTGGGATCAATAAATACAGGTTTCAGAACTCTGGCCTAAAATGCCTCTTGCCATTATATATCCCTATGGTTGTAGGATTGAGCTAGAGCATTGATCACTTACTATGCTCTGCAGTGTCCTACGCATTGCGAAGGAAACAGAAGCAGCTAAGATATGTTTTCTGTCTCCAAAGAGACCACAATTCAGCTAGGAAAGACCAGCACAGGAAGCAAGACAGTTTTAAGTGCTAAACAGGGTGGGACAGAATTTAAATATTATACTTGTCAGGTAATAGTGGAATTGTTACTTAAATAGGGTCTTAAATGATGCAGATGCAGAGTGAAGGGGTTGGGCATTCTAGATGAAGGGAAATAACAAGATGATGGTCTAGGGCTACAGAATTAGAGGCATGGCATCTTTTTTGAGTAGTGAGGAGACTGTCTATTTAGAATGGGAGTTTTGTGAGTAATGAGTAATAAGGTGGATAATTAAGGCAAAATCAGATTATAAGGGGTTCTAAATGCTATGAAGAAGAGTTAGGATTTCATATACAAGATGGAGGGAGCCATACGAGGCTTTAGAGCAGTGACTTGATGAAAGCAATGTTTGTGTATATAAGTATAATCTGGTAGTAGTAACATAGGATGAATTTTGAGGAGAAAAGTCTAAAATTAGGGAGGGGTTGTGGTAGTCCAGGTATGAAGAGATAAGGCTCAGGATAAAAGTGGTAGAAATGGAGAGAAACCAATAGATTAGAGAAATATCAGAAAGGAAAAATTTATAGAATTTAGCAACTGACTTGATGTGTGATTGAATTGAAGAGGTTGAGGCAAATGGTTATGTTTTACCTGGAGAAGAGAAACTCAGGGGGACCTGATAGCTATCTTCACAAATTTGAAGAGCTCTCATGAGGAGGAAGTACTAGTGTTGTTCCATTTGACCACAGATGGCAGAACCAGAAATAATTAATAGAGGTTATAAAGAGGATAATTTAGGCTTTATATCAGGATAACTTTTCTAACAATTAGAGCTTTCTAAAAGTGTAACAAGTTGCCTCCAGAAGTGGTGGGTTTTCCATTCCTTGGAAGTCTTTCAAACAAAGACAAGATGACCACGTGTCAGATATACTACAATGGAGATTCCTTTAATGTACAGGATGGACTGGATGATGGTTGAGATTCCTTCTAACTTAAACTTTGTGATTCTGTATGAGTCCCAGATGACACCAATTTTGAGAATTCAGATTAATGAGAGAATAGCAGTAACAAAGACAGTGAAGAGAGGAGGAGGAGCTGCCTGAGAGAGAAATTGATGACTTCAGTCCTGGACAGGTTCTTCAGGTGATAAGTGACACATTCATGTAGAAATGTACAGGAGGCAGCTGGAGATGTAAGATGGTAGCTTAGGTGAGAGAAAAGAAATGAGTATGTAAGTCATAAACTTAAGAATAAGTGGCATCAGAAGAATTAAGCTGGATATTTTTTTCTCCTCCCCATCTCATAGACCTCTTTGCTGTAACTATCCTAGAGATAAAAGGGTGGTTTCATTTTGGTTGGATGTGATTTCTTTGGAGTATGGAACTTTCAGGGGAGGAAATTCCATCCACAAGTTCAAATGGATAACTCCTCTGCAAAAGTTAGTGGGCTGAGAAAGCCTTTGGGGCATAGAGAAGCTCTGAATTAGCCGAAAATCTAACATGACATTGAAAGAAAGATTCGATTGCCTTCAAGTGCTGCATATCTTATGCATTGACATCTGAGCATGTATTAACTAAGTGAAATGTGGCAAATTCATGAAAAATTATAATCCAACCCAGACCTGAATTTCCATATTATATCACAAACATGATACTAACATGACATGCCACTAATTTAGAACTTTTTTATATTAGCAGCTCACATCTATAAAGTGTTTTACAGCTGACAAAAGAATTGCTTCAAAAGAACTATGTGAAGTAGGCAAAGATATTACAAGTATTATTTTTTCATTTTGCCAAGATGTTTTTACTGAAGAGATTTGTATACTGTTCCTGAGCTATTACATGGCTCCAAATTACCACAGTCCAAAGCAATGCATTTTTTTTTCTTTCCTGTATTTATTCCTCAGTGCCCATGAGCAATAGACATAAAAACCTATTTATTTTTGGGAAAGGGAAGAAAGAATCCAGAATTTAAATGCTTATATTAACAGAAACATGGCATTACTCTAAAAAAACTTATTATGGAGAGTAAACAATGACATTCTCTGGGCTTTCAATAATGTTATTTCTAATGCTTTAGATATGTTTTGAAGGAGAGATATTTAACAGAAAGAGCCATTTAGGTAATGTTTTCTATTTTGAAGACTAACCTGACTATATATAAACTGAAACCAAGTCTAATGTGAGCATATGTATAACTCTAGGCCCCCAAAAGCTACATCAGTGGACTCTGAATTTGGGCTGATGCTTCCAAACAAGAAAGACTTCAAACACAGCCTGAGTTTCAAATGCAGCCCATATTCGATGGGCCAGTGTTCATTACACAAAGACTGGCCTAGAGGCAGGTAGGTGGTACACTAGAGTTCTGACTATGGAGTCAAGAAGATTCATCTTAGTGAGTTCAAATCTGGCCTCAAACACTTACTAGCTGTGTGATCCTGGGCAAGTTGCTTAACCCTGTTTGTTTAAGTCCCCTCATTATGAAGTGACCTGGAGAATAAAATGGCAAAACACTGCAGGATCTCAGATGAGAAAAATTCCAATTGGGATCATGAACAGTCAAACATGATGGAAACAACTGAACAGCAAAGTTAGATTCAGAGAGGTTCAGCCCCAGAAGGGTGGACATCAGGTGTTTTATTGTTATTGTTGTTTTGTTTTGAAATTACAGCTAGCTCAAAAGACCATGTGTAATGGGATAGTGGAGGTAGGGATGTGAGGAAGTTAGGTGATATAACTGTATTAGAAGAAGGGTCCAAACTAAGAGAATCACACCTCCTTTGGAGGTCTGCAGTACAACCAGTGAGTAGTCCAATACGCTCAAATATGGAAATAAATGTCTCTTGTCAGTTTGTCAAGACTTTACCTGATTTCTCACTTAGGTGAAAATATGAGGTTTTCACACATATCAAAAGTCACATCAAAGCTATTCTGAGGATTTGATACGAGAATTAAATTCTAACTGGCCATTATCTCCCCACCAGAGAGCTAAAGGCCATGCAGTATGATTTTGCCTTCTAGGTTAGGTGTTTATAGGAATCAGCAGGTCTGCACTGTTTGTGAGAAACATCATGCCTGGAAAATCTTATTAGGAAAAACTCCATGTGTGGAAGGAATTGTACAAGCCAACATCAGAAACAAAAAGCCCCAGCAACAACAAAGAAATCAGACCTAACTGAAACCCCAGGAAATAGTGCTGGATGTGGCATTCTTATGAGGGAGTTTTGAACCCCTCATCCCTATTTCTAATGTACTGTGGGATAATCTAGTCACAACAGATCTTAATGTGATTTCAACCAACTGAGCCATTATGTGTTAGTTGGCTATTACCTTTAGAAACTCCATAAGTACATGATTGGAAGAGGGATAGGAGGTAGGGGAGATGATGGAAGAAAGCAAATTCACTCCATATGGGAAAAGGTACCCTCCAAATCCTTTTGGCAAAAGTTAATTATTATAGTGATATCTGTCTGCAGAGAACTACCCTTCTAAAACAGAACTTATCTAAGTTAAATTACATGGAAGCAAAGCCAATTCATCAAATCCTTAAAACGCATGTGTCAATAGTCCTTTGCCAAGAAAAATTCAGAACAGGATCACGAAGAGTCATACATACCTGATTGAACAAGTTCACACTCACACACACAAGCACACACAATACCTTGCCTACCTATATTACAGACTTAATAATAATGTGTATAAGCTACTTTGTCTCCATAAAGCACTATATAATAGTACTAGTATTACTATGGCTATTGCTAGTACTGCTACTGTTATCAACCAGTTTAGTTAGCCCAAACAGTATGTCACATTTTCAACTGATACTTTTTCTCTGCCATAACATGGGATCACAGGACCACAATTTTGTGAAGAAGAGCTTCAGAGACCATATTGCCCAACCTTCTCATATTATTACCAAACTGAGGCTCCGGGAATTCTCCCAAGTTTACATGGGAAGTGAGCATCAGAAGAGGGATTTGAACTCAGGTCCTCTGACTCCACAGCTAGTCCATTTTACACTGCTTCACATGCTAGAGACCTAATCTAAACCAACAATAGCACAAGTAAATTGACACTTCAAGACATGTTTATAATGCCATTCTTGTGTATTTGGGGCTCTATCAAGAGAAAGCACTCTCAAATCATTATTCTGGCCCTGAAAATACTTTGTAAAAAGTTGTCAACATTGCAGAAGAGTGGTTAATCTGTGTCTTAACAATGGGTAGTATTCAAAATCCCAAGCTTCCCATCCCGCTGCCTCCCCAAGATGTCTACGTTACTACAAGTGCATCAATGTGAAAGACAATTCATGTTTTTTCAAGTCCTTGCAGAGACTATTCCAATTTCTTTATTTTCCTCTATCTTAATCCCATTTATCTTTCAAATTCAATCCAAGTTCTCCATAGAGTGATTTTACCTTTCTTGGAATTTTTCTCACTTTTTATCTGTCCCATTTATTTGCAATTTAACTGATTCTTCACTGCTACATATGTTTATGTGTTGATAAGACTATATCTAGAATGCTGCATTCACCTCTGAGCACCACATTTTAGGAAGGACACTGATAAACTAGAAAGCATCTAGAGGACACCAACTAGGAAGGAGAAGGGTATCTAGTTCATGTCATCTGATGATAAATTCAAAGAACTTGGTTTTTTAGTCTGAGGCACATGATAGCCATCTTCAAGAATCTGAAGAGATGTCTTATGGAAGAGGGATAAGAATTGTTTTTGTTTGGTCTCAGAGGAAAGAACTAGGACCAATGGGTAGCCTTTAGCTTTCTTTCTCTCCTTTGTCTCTCCCTAGTTTAGATATTAAAGGAATATTAATATCATAGGAAAAGTTTTTCTATTTTTGCTAACATTTAATTTAGTATTGGAAAAATTACTCTTTCAATATTTGATAGAATCCACTTGTAAATCACTTGGCTCTGGATTTTTTTCCTTTGATTAATTCATTTATGGTCTATTCATTTTTTTGATATTCAGCTATTTAAATAATTTCAGCTCTGTCAATCTACACATTTTATGTTTTAAAATATTTATCTATTTCATTTAGTTATTTATTTGGGGGGCATCTTTCTGGTCAAAATCTTATTTGATAGTTTCTTTTATTTATTTTTTATGAACAATTTAGTTTTCTTCTCTTTTAAAATAAGACTACATTTTATTAGTTTTTTTAAAGCTCTTTGCTTCATTTATTAATTAATTGTGGGGGTTTTGTTCTGTTTTCAATTATGCTAATATTTCTCTTGATTTTTAGAAGTTCTACTTTGGTATTTAAGTGAAGGGGTTGCATTTCTAGGTTTGTTTGTTTTTTTAATTGTAATTGTATGCCCAAGTCATTGATTTTTCTTCTATTTTGTTAATGAAATCATTTACACAGATTCATGCATGCACGCACACACACACACACACATACACACACACATGCATCTTTAGCTGCATTCCATATATTTTGGCATTTTGTTATTTTCTTTGATGAAATTTCCTAATATTTAGATGATTTTTCCCTGCACGCCAATTCTTTGGGACTAAGCTATTTAGTTTCTGATTTTTAAACTTTTTCTTCAAACTCTATCATCTTTATCTGTGAGAACTTTATCATAATCCTGAATTCCTTCTTAATCTTAAACCTCATTCTTTCCCCTACCCGTCTCTGCCTATTTTCCTTTTGAATTTAATGTATTTCTGTCCCATGATCTGTATTTATTCTCTTATATATGTTCAGATATTTGTGTTGTCCCTTTCTTGTCCAGTTCAAATGAAAAATGAGATGCCCATTCCTTTTGCCTCCTTTTTCTATGCTTGTGTACTTTTCACTCTGTGTAACTGCTGTCATGTGAAACACTGAATTTCATCCACTTTTTCTTCTTTCATCATATCAATAGTAACTGTTGCGGTTTCCCTCCCAGCTTGATTTACTTGTTTTTTTTTTTTTTCTTTTGCTCATTAAAGGGGCAATTCCCTGATTACTTCTTAAAAAGGCCTATTCACTGAATGGGAGGTACCTCACTCTAAGTGAGTACCTGAATAGGCTAAGGTCTCCCATTGCATCCTGGGCCTTCTCCAGTCATCCTGATAAATATCTGGTCACTGAATCCAGATGGCTCAGGAGGGGAAAGTGAGGCTATTGACCTTATACAGTCCTCCCTCACTCAAAACAAAGTCACGTGCAAATCATGTCTGTCATCATTTCTCTGATGTCATGGTCTTCTTCAAAAATGAGGGATGAACACAACAGAAATATATATATATATATATATATATATATATATATATGCATACATACACATATATATATATGCATACACACATATATATATGCATACACACACATATATATATATGTATATATATATATATATATATATACATACATACATAATTTTCAGTGCTTCCATTCATACATGAATTGGACTTGCTAACTTTGGAAATTCGTCCCAACTCTAGTATTAGACACAATTTTATTGTATAATTATATTAAGCAAAGGATATGTTTAGTATTTCTCCTTCTTCCATTATTTTAAGAAGCTTACATATGCCAAGACAGGCTTAATTTTTGGAAAAGTGGCATGCACAGGTGTCAAATACAACTCCTTTCTGTCTCTATTAAGCAATCACCAAAGAGCTATTGTTTCTATTTTTTGTGTGTTTTTTTAAATCCATTTTCAGTTTTTAACATTCACTTTCACAGAATTTTGAATTTAAAATTTTCTCCTCATCTTTCCCCTCTCCCCACCCAAGGACAGTGTGTGTTTTGACAGTCCTTTCCATCAATCTGTGCTCTTTTCAATCACCTTCCCCTCTTATCCTCTTCCCTTTTATTTTCCTGTAGGACAAGATAGATTTCTATATCCCACTGCCTATATATCTTATTTCATAGTTGCATGTAAAAATGATTTTTCACATTCATTTTTAAGGCTTTGAATTTCTCTCCCTTCCCCTCTCCCCATTCACCCTCATTGAGAAGGCAAGCAACTTGATAAAGGCTATTCACGTGTAGTCATGCAAAACACTTGCATAACAGTCATGTTGTGAAAGACAAACTATATTTCCCTCTATCCTGTCCCTCCCTCCATTTATTCTATTTTCTCCTTTGACCTGTCCCTCTACCAAAATGTTTGCTTCTGATTACCACTTCCATCAATCTGCCATCCCTTCTATTATCCTCCCTCTCTAATCCCCTTCCTCCCTGCTTTCCTGTGGGATAAAATAAACTTCTATATTCAATTGAGTGTGTATGTTATTCTCTCCTGAACCCAAATCTGGTGAAAGTAAGCCTCACTTATTCCCTCTCTTCTTCCCCTGCACTGTAAAAGCTCTTTCTTTTCTCTTTTATGAGATGATTTATTATATTCTACCTCTTCCTTTCTCTTTCTCCTAGTACATTCCTCTCAACACTTAATTTTCTTTTTTAGATATTTTCCTTTCATATTCAGCTCACTCAGTGCCTGCCACTCTCCACATACACACACACATACATACATAGACACAAACACACATATACATATGTGTGTGTATATATATGTATACATACATACATACATACATTTACTCCATATCCACACACAAATGCATACACATATATTATCCTTGCAACTATCCTAATACTGAGAAAGGTCTCATGAGTTTCAAATATCATCTTTTCATGCAGGAATGCAAATAGTTCAGCTTTAATGAGTCCCTTGTTTCTCTTCTCTTCTCTTCTTTACCTTTTCAGGCTTATCTTGATTGTTTTATTTGAAAGTCCAATTTTCTATTCAGCTCTGGTCTTTTCAACAAGAATTCTCGGAAGTCCTCCATTTCATTGAAGTTCCATTTTTTTTCCCTGAAGGTTTTGTTAGGTAGGTGATTCTTGGTTTTAATCCTAGCTTCTTTGACCTCTGGAATATCATATTCCAAACCCTTTGATCCCTTAGTGTGGAAGCTGCTAAATCTTGTGTTATCCTGATTGTCTTTCCACAACACTTGAATTGTTTCTTTGTGGATGCTTGTAATATTTTCTCCTCAACCTGGAACTCTAGAATTTGGCTATAATATTCCTAGGAGTTTTCTCTCTGAGATCTCAAGAGGCAATCCATGGATTCTTTTAATTTTATTTTACTCTCTGGTTCTAGAATATCAGACCAGTTTTCTTTGATAATTTCTTGAAAGATGATGTCTAGGCTCCTTTTACGATCATGGCTTTCAGGTAGTCCCATAATTTTTAAATTATCTCTCCTGCATCCATTTTCCAAGTAAGTTGATATTCCAATGAGATACTTCACATTGTCTATTATTTTTTTCATTTTTTTGGTTTTGTTTTATAATTTCTTGATTTCTCATAAAGTCATTAGCTTTCCTTTGCTCCATTATAATTTTGAAAGAATTATTTTCTTCAGTGAGCTCTGAACCTCTTTTTCCATTTGGTCCATTCTGCTTTTTAAAGCATTCTTTTCCTCATTGGTTTTTTGGACCTCTTTTGCCATTTGGGTTAGCCTAATTTTAAATGTGTTATTTTCTTCATCATTTGGGGGGCAGGTGTTCCTTTAGCAAGTTGTTGACTCATTTTTCACATATCATCCCAGAAAGTGCCAGCTCCTTTGCCTGGCATTTAAGGCCCTACTTCTTTTGGTGGTAATCTACTTTTCCAGACTCAAGGAGCACTGATTTAGAATTGGGATAGGATATCAGAGTTCATGCAGAGCATTCCCCTCACTTTACAAATCAGGAAACTGAAACTGAAAGATTTTTGAATGACTTTCTCCATGTTACACAAATAGTAATTGGGAGAAATGGAATTAAAATCCAGTGCTTTCAACCTAAATTGGTTCTCTTTCAGCTTCACCTGTGACAAGCCTTAAGATTTAGGTTATTATTTGCTGATTTTCCCCCTATGTCTCTGTATAATTAGCTAAGAATAATACATTCTTTCCCTAAAGCTTTGTTGAATGTTCTCCTATGTTGGCCACATGGTGTGGTGGACAGAGTTCTGGGCTTGAAGTCAGCAGAGGTCTAAATTTGAATCTTGCCTCTAATTATAGGCAATTATTCATCCTCTCTCTAATCCTCAATTTCCTTATCTAAAAAAACCCTATATTATTTATCTCACAGTATTAGCTGAGCATCAAATGATATAATTAATTAATTGGCATACACTTATCAAGCACTTACTATATTTTTTTTCTTTTTTTTTTATTTAACTTTTAACATTTATTTTCATAAAATTTTGGGTTACAAATTTTCTCCCCTTTTATCCCCTCTCCCCCCCAAACCCGAGCTTTCTAATTGCCCCTGTGACCTATCTGCTCTCTCCTCTATCCTTCCTCCCTGCCCTTGTCTCCGTCTTCTCTTTTGTCCTGTAGGGCCAGATAGCTTTCTTGACCCCTTAACCTGTATTTCTTGTTACCCAGTGGTAAGAACATTACATTTGGTCTTAACACTTTGAGTTCCAACTTCTTTGGCTCCCTCCCTCTCCACCCCTTCCCCTTGGAAGACAGGCAATTCAATATAGGCCATATCTGTTTAGTTTTGCAAATGATTTCCATACTAGTTGTGTTGTATAGGACTAACTATATTTCCCTCCATCCTATCCTGTACCCCTTTACTTCTATTTTCTTATGGTCCTTTCCCTCCCCATGAGTGTCAACCTCAGATTGCATTCTCCTCCCCATGCCCTCCCCTCCATCCTCCCCCCCACCCTGCTTGTGCCCCTGTCCCCCACTCTCCTGTATTTTGAGATAGGTTTTCCTATCAAAATGAGTGTGCATTATATTCTTTCCTTTAGTGGAATGTGATGAGAGTAGACCTCATGTTTTTCTCTTGCCTCCCCTCTTTATCCCACCGCTAATAAGTCTTCTGCTTGCCTCTTTTATGAGAGATAATTTGCCCCATATAACTTCTCCCTTTCTCCTCCCAATATTTCTCTCTCACTGCTTGATTTCATTTTTTTTTAAGATATGATCCCATCCTCTTCAATTCACTTTGTGCACTCTGTCTCTATGTATGTGTGCGTGTGTGCATGTGTGTGTGTGTGTACTCCCACCCAGTACCCAGATACTGAAATGTTTCAAGAGTTACAAATATTGTCTTTCCATGTAGGAATGTAAACAGTTCAACTTTAGTAAGTCCCTTATGACTTCTCTTTGCTGTTCACCTTTTCATGGTTCTCTTCATTCTTGTGTTAGAAAGTCAAATTTTCTTTCCAGCTCTGGTCTTTTCATCAGGAAAATTTGAAAGTCCTCTATTTCATTGAAAGACCATTTTTTCTCCTGAAGTATTATACTCAGTTTTGCTGGGTAGGTGATTCTTGGCTTCAGTCCTAGTTCCTTTGACTTCTGGAATATCCTGTTCCATTCCCTTCTATCCCTCAATGTAGAGGGTGCCAGATCTTGTGCTATCCTGATTGTATTTCCACAATACTTGAATTGTTTCTTTCTAGCTGATGGCAATATTTTCTCTTTCACCTGGGAATTCTGGAATTTGGCCACAATGCTCCTAGGAGTTTCTCTTTTTGGATCTCTTTCATGCGGTGTTCTGCGGATTCCTTGAATATTTATTTTGCCTTCTGGTTCTAGAATCTCAGGGCAGTTTTCCTTGATAATTTCATGGAAGATGATGTCTGGGCTCTTCTTTTGGTCATGGTTTTCAGGTAGTCCCAGAATTTTTACATTGTCTCTCCTGGTTCTATTTTCCAGGTCAGTTGTTTTTCCAATAAGATATTTCACATTATCTTCCATTTTTTGAATCTGCGCAGTATGTTCTGAGATATCTGTCTTTCTCATAAAGTCCTTAGCGTCCATCCGTACCATTCCAGTTTTGAAAGATCTATTTTCTTCAGTGAGCTTTTGAATCTCCTTTTCCATTTGGTTAATTCTGCTTTTGAAAGCATTCTTCTCCTCATTGGCCTCTTGCACCTCCCTTGCCAGCTGAGTTAGGCTAGTTCTCAAGGTGCCAATTTCTTCAAGATTTTTTTGGTTCTCCTTTAGCAGGGAGCTGATCTGCTTTCATGCTTCTCCCTCATCCCTCTCATTTCCTTTCCCAGTCTTTCCTCCACCTCTCTAACTTGATTTTCAAAATTCCTCTTGAGCTCTTCCATGGCCCGAGCCCATTGGGTGGGCTGGGACACAGAATCCTCGATTTCTGTGTCTTTGCCTGATGGCAAGCATTGTTCCTCCCCATCAGAAAGGAAGGGAGGAAGTGTTTTTTTCTCTCCGATAAAGTACCCATCAATAGTTTTATTTCTTTTCCCTTTTCTTGGCATTTTCTCCAACCAGTGGCGTGACCTCTGAATGTTCTCCTCACACCCACCTCGCCTCCTGGTCCTCCCAGCCAGCGTTTGGGGACTGAGATTCAAATGCTGCTTCCCGCCTTAGGGTTTTTTGCGGGGGCAGGGCTGCTATTCAGTGTTAAATTAAGTTCAGGTGCTGGGGTCAGGGGCAGGGCCGCCTCTCTGGCTCAGTTCCCTCAGGAGGTTTATGCACAGACCTTCCACAATGGATCCAGGCTCCCGCCCGTTTGGGGAGCCCCTGTCTGCATCCACCTCTCAGCTTCTATCTCCTGGGGAGACCCGAGCCATGGGGGCACCCCACTCCCCTCTCAATCCACCAAAGAGACTCTCTCACCTACCCCCGTCAGTCACCTGTTGGTGGGGGGGCTTGTGCCGCCGCCGAAGATCCCGTCTCTGGAGCCTTCTCAGATCTGTGCCTCTCGGAGCCATGGCCGCCGCCGCAGGTCCGGGCTGGGCTCCGCGTCTGCAGCGCGACGGACCTTTTGCGAGAGGTTTGCAGGTCCTTCTGTGGGTGGGGGGACCTGTGTGGCCACTGGAGATCCCATCCCCGTAGCCCTCTCGGATCTTTTCCTCTCGGTGTCGTGGCCGCGGCAGGGCTGCACTCTGCTCCCTGTCCCGGCGCCCAGTCCACGGCTCGAAGGACCCCCAGCGAGAGGTTTGCAGGTCTCTCCGGAGCAGAAATCTCCCTCGCTCCAATATTCCGTGGTCTCTGGGTACAGAATTCGCCCTGGCTTGGTCCCCTCTAGCCGTTCTGTGGTTTGTGGGTTCGGAGCTATGTGTATGTGCATCTTTCTACTTCGCCATCTTGGCTCCGCCCCCAAGCACTTACTATATATCAGGCAGGAGGAAGCTGGCTGGCTCAGTGGATAGAGCACTGGGCTTGGAATCAGGAAGATCTGAGTTCAAATCTCACCTCGTATACTTACTATGTGACCCTGGACAAGTCACTTAATTTCTATTTGCCTTAATCCACTGCAGAAGAAATGACAAACCAACGTAGAACCTTTGCCAAGAAAACTCCACAGAAAGCATTGGTGTGCTATGATCCATGGGGTCACAAAGAGTCAGACACAATTGACTGACTGAACAACATATGCCAGTACCTGTGCTTAGGACTGGAGAGTCAAAGAAAAATTTAAATTGGGACTTTCATTTCAAGACTTTTTAGAGTAGTAAACGGGGATAAAACATACAACCTACCTAAATATATCAACATCTCTCTCTTTACATCCAAGACATATATAAGATAATTTTGGAAGGAGGGCAAGAGGATTTTTTTGTGGGGTCAGGAAAGGCTCCATAAGAAGGTGGCAGCTGAGCTGAGCCTTGAAGGCAGTTAAAGAGTCTTAAGGGGAAGAAGGAAAGAGAGGATACATTCCAGCCATAGGGGACAGACACTGAAGCCACAGCAAAGGCATGAAGATGATGGGGGTGAAGTGCCAATGTGGGAGGTACAGAATGACCCACTATGGTTAGATCATAGTGTGAGTAAAGGGGAATAATATGCAATGATGCTCTAAAGATAGGACGGCACTCTGCTGTGAAGGGCTTGGAAGTCTAATCACATGCTTTGTTATCATTATCTTTGTCCTCCTTATCATCCACAGACTGGTACTGATTTATTATGATGCTATGAGGGCATGTTATGTACAGTTTTCTAATGATGCTGTTGCCAGAAATACTGCCATCATGCTATCCTGTTGCCCTAACTCAGGGCATCCCTTAAAGATCAATTTTATACTGAAATTCTTTTGGGACATCAGGTAAATCAGGGATTTACCCTTTGGATGGTGTACAAGATGGTCCATTTTAGAATGAGTTCAATTGCACTGACAAAAGCGCTTACAAGGAAATTTCCTCAGAGCTAACTCCACTCTACTTGTCTATTGGTATCTCTAACTGTTCTATTGGTTTTTCTCTCAGCATATCTTCCAATTTCCCACTGACGTGTCTTGGCTCATGTGGTTGCCTACACTTGAAATGCCCTCCCCTACCACCTCTGCTACTCCTTCAAAGCCCAGAGAAGTAGCATGTTACAGAGGACAGGGCACTGAACCTAAACCCAGGAAGACCTGGTTGGAAAACCACTTCAGACTGAAGAAAGGTGACCATAGGTAAATAACTTAAGTTCTCTGCACATCACACTCACATAGTAACAGTGGTATGGAAGGAGTCTAACTCTACATTCAAGTAGGAATGACATTTGATAATTCATTGACATATGAGCCATAACAATTTTACTTGGTCCTAAAGTATCTGTAACTGTCTCCCTTGCTCTGTTCCATCCTGCACAATGCAGCCAGTTGAATCATCCTTGAATATAATTCTAATAATGTCAATCTTCTGCTCAAAAAAAAGAAAGAAAAGAAAATCAGTGGCTCCTCATTGGTTACAGAATAAATTCCAAACAACTCTGTCTCAGCATTCTAGGCCTCTGAAGTTCCTTCTAACTTCAAATCTATGATACTACGATGAACTCCTTGCTATCAGCTACAACATCTTTCCAATATAATGTTCCATCAGGGTCCTTCACAAATCCTTGTCTTGAGTAAATTGGCTTACTTATCCTAAACCTGGAGTATACCTCCCTGCCTCTGCTCATGCCACTATTCTCTTCTGTCTTTCTCACTCTAAATTCTAGATTTTCATTTAGGCCCAGATCAAGTCTTACCTTTATCTCAATTTAACATGATTCAATACCCCTCAGAACTCCTTCAGTAATCACTATCTGGTACTAATCCTCTAATGTCTTACCATATGTTTAGTTCTTTTTTTCTGTGTATGCTTTACTTTCCTGGGCCAGATTTTAAACTCCTTAAAGGCAAAAGACTTACAAGTCTATCTGGGGATGCACATATGAATATCTATTGCTACACAAGGTATGTTTATGTGTATTTGTGTAGACAGAAATGCAGTTATACAAACATAACAATACATTGTATGTGAAATGTTTGTTGCTTGAAAATACAAACACACACACACACACACAATATTCCTAGCACAATGATTATTTTGTAGTAGGTGCTCAATATGTGTGGGTGTTTGTCCTTCATTGCCAAAGACCATGCCATCAGAGAAATAATGACATGACTTGCACCAACCTCACTTCTCCTCCAGAGCCATCTGAATCCAGTGACTAGATATTCATCAGAATGACTGGAGATGACCCAGCTAGAGATGTCAAGTGTCTGAGGTGAGATTTGAACTCAGGTCCTCCTGACTCCTGCACTGGTGCTCTATCCATTGCACCACTGAGCTGTCCCTAGGTGCTTAATAAATCTGTTGGTGAATCCTCTCTCCCCTCTTCCTTTTCTATCTTCAATGAAAGAAATGGGATGAATGAACAAGAAAGTAGAAAATGACTGTTGGACCCAAATGAAATACAACGGTGGGAAAGAGAAAAGGAGAATTCAGTTTTGGTATTTATTGTCCTAATCACAAATCTTGTTTCTCATGGTTTCTGCACAATTAGACAATTTGAAAATTGCATATCTTAATGGAAGTCAAGGCTTATAAATGTATTTCTTGGTACCTGTTCGAATATCATGGTTAACACCTTCCACAGAAATGACAGCGTTTGGAATTCCTTTTCCATGTGAATCTCTTACTATGCCTTTGATGCCACGATGAACCTGTTCAATAAAAAAAAAATACGATTATCAATTATAGTCATATGGTTTAAGACCAAAGAATAAATTAATTTCTGAAATTTAAAAGGGAAACTATCCTGTGATAATTTAGAGATAATTAAGGACTAATCACTGCTAAGAATTTTCACATGGTCACACAATTTAAAAGACTTGTTATTTATTCTCAGTATATCCCGGAATTGTTGGTTTCAGAAAATACTGTTCTATGTCCTTTAAGGTCATTTAGCAGAGTTTGCTTACACTGTACTTAAAGCAAAATAGTCACTCATTGAGGTACTAAAAATGAATAGCCATACATTCATTAAGGACCCAGAAGTTCATATTAGGAGTTACATATGTAGAAAATGGAAAACAAATAAGACATTTATAGGAATCAATTTTGTTAAATCTTCCTTCCTTCCCTACATCTTTACAGACTTAACGGCAAAGAGTCAGTGAAACCTTATAATCTGAAAGTATGTTTCTCTTTGAGGATCCTTGGGCAGAAAGGATTTCACCTTTCTTGGCCTCCATTTCCCCATCAACAAAATGATTGGGACTCTAGGGAAGTATGGAAAGATCTAAATGAACTGATACAGAGTGAAGCAAGTAGAGCCAAACAAACAATGTGTTGTTTTTGAGTGGTATCCAACTGTCCATGACCCAATTTGGGATTTTCTTGGCAAAGATACTGGAGTAGTTTGTCATTTCTTTCTCCAGCTCATTTTACAGATGAGGAGACTGAGGCAAATAGGGTTAAGCGACTTGCCTAGGATCACACAGCTAGCAAGAATATGAGGTCAGATTTGAACTCAAGAAGATGAGTTTTCCTCACTCCAGGCCCAATACTCTATCCACTGCACCACTGAGCTGTCCCAGTGACTGAAGCAATGAAACGAAAAAGAACAACCACAAAAAAGTGAATGTTGAAAAATTACAAAAAACTAATATGGCTCAAAATAAGAGATAGGAAGAGATACCCCCATTCCACGCCTTTGCAGAGGTTGGAGGCTGATAAATGTGACACATTGTATGTGTTTTCAAATGTCAATATATTGCTTTCCTTCTTATTTTTTGTCTTGAAAATATTTGTTATATGAGCTGGCTCTCTGGGAGAAGGAGTGGGAGGGGATATTGGGGAAAATTTCGGGAATGTAAAAAAATAACAAAAGACATCAATAAACAGTTTTCTAAAAAAATAATAAAAATGAGTGGGTTTCAACCAACTGCACTATAAGGTACTTTTTATCTGTGATTCTATAACTCAGCTAATATACTTAACACAGGTAGAACCAAGACTGTATTTTTATTTTATTTTATTTTTTTATTATATTTTATGTTTAATTTTTTTCAAATTTATTTATTTATTTGTTTTCAATTTTCAACAATCACTTCCAAAAGTTTTAAATTTCTCCCCTTCCCTTCCATCTCTCTCTCCAAGACAGCATGCGATCTTATATGGGCTCTACAGAAACATTTTTATTAAGCACTTTTTTACATTAGTGATGCTGCAGAGAAGAATTAAAATGACTGGGAGAAATCATGAATAAAACTAAACAAAACCAAGCATAACAAAAGAGAAAATAAGACTCCATTTTTTTTTTTTAAAGAGTGTCTATGAAAGGGTAGAAAAAGGTACCAACTACTTTTCAAGGTTCCCCCTTGCCGGAAGCATGGGGTTGTCCATCAAGAGCTAGATGACTACTTGTTTGAGATGATACAAAGGGGATTCTTGGTCGAGTTTAAGAGGGAGCAAATGGCATCTTGGAGCCCTTCAATTATTATAGTTTATGACTACACTCAAACGATATTCCCAGGCTGAAAGTGATCTAAGAACCCATTTGTCCCAATGTGTACCTGAAAAACAGTCTCTCCTCAAGATTCTCAACAAGTGGTCACCCCATCCATCTCTATTTGAAGGCCTCTAATCAGATGGAACTCACAGCCTTCAGGAATGGTCCATTTCACTTTTGGACTTTTGGTTTGCTTTGGAAAGATTCTGCTTTTTCCTTTTCTATAGACCCAGAATCTTAGTAACTTCCACCTATAGCTCCTGGTTCTGCCCCCAGTGGTAAAGTAGAACAAATCTAGTTCCTCTAATATCATAGCCCTTAAAATACTTGGAGAATCTGGACTTCTCTTCAACACAAATTGAGGGCAGAGCAGAGCCCAAGGGAGTAGGTTGTGTGGGCTGGGGGAGTGATACATTCCAGTGTAAATTCCTTGCTCTCCACACTGTCCAATGAAGGAAGAGGCTATCAAGAACTAGTTCTCCTCAAAGTTCATGACTTGAGTGCCAAGTTTTATAACTCTTAAGAAGGCAATGCTAGTTTGCTGAGCCATTCCTCTAACATGTTCAACTCTTCATGACCGCATTTGAGGTTTTCTTAGCAAAAGATACTGGAGTGGTTAGCCATTTGCTTCTCCAGTTCATTTTACAGACAAGGAAACTGAGGCGAACAGGGACTCACCTAGTAACACATATCTAGTAAGTGTCTGAGGTTAGATTACACCTCACAAAGATGAGTCCTTCTGATTCTCAAGTCGGTCTGAACACTCCATACACCCCATGATATAAAGTGCTCTAGAGATTACAGAATTTAGAGACAATAGGAACCTTATAAATAATTTAGTTCAACCTTCATTTTGTCTAGGGGGAAACTGAGGCTGAGAGAGATTTCATGACTTCCCCAAGGTTATAGAATTATTAAACAGCAGTTCTGGGATTCAAATCCAGGTCCTTTGGCTCAATAATCAGTGCTTTATCTCTTATTTTTTTAGTATTGGTCTCCCTGTCTCAGTCAGAGACCGCAGCAGCCTTTTACAGGTCTGAACTCACTGCTGATTTGCATGGAAGTTCTGAACTTCTCAGTACCCAGCCTGGGCTGATTCTACCCTTTTTAGGTGGCCTGGTGGCTCTTGGTTCCCAGGAGTTCACCATATTGGTGCTGCTTGTTAATGTGGTCATCTGATTGAATATAGCCATACTGCACCTTAGAACCCCTGAGCACAAGCGATTCAGTACTGGTAGCCTTCCCAGTGCCCAGGATTACAGACTGCAGCTCCACATCTGACTGCTCTGGATTAGTCTATACTCCCTTCCTCCACCCAATATTCATTTTTTATATCTAGATAGTAGTAGAAAACCAAAAATAGGGCACTGGCTACATGCTTTGGAAATGGCAAATTACATAAAGTTTAGTGAATCATATGTTAATGTATTCATTTCATGATAAAATCAAGCAATTAAAATAGATGATTGGATCATTAGAGCCAGTGACCTCAAATCACTTTCATGTATATGGTTAAGCTTAATAAATGGAGTCGAGATTATGTAAAATTTCAAAGCATGTTTCCAAACATGGGCATTTGACTTTTAAACTCATATTTTTCTATAAAACCCCACAGCATTATTCACACTGGAAAATGTTTTTATGGTAGGAAGCCCACAGTATTTCATCTATCAGAAAGGAAACTGCTTTGCTATTTTATTTACTTAAAATATTTTTTGTTAAACTACTGGCCTTATTTTCAGAAAGGTAAAGGTTTCTTCTGTCAGTACTAGCCCACTCTTTTTCTATTCTTTTTAAATAAATGCTTGCAATTAAAAACAGGCCAGAAGGAAATCTATGAAAGTATTTCCCAACACAAAGGAATTCCGGGATAGGAGAAAGAAACAGGTTAACTCCTGCAGCACTAAGCAAAATAATAGAAAAATGGCATGAACACTGCCAAGGAGAACTCAACTGTTTTCCAAAGGAAACAGCAGAGCTTTGGGGGAAGCTGCAGCGTGTACAATGATATTGGCTAATATTTCAGCATATAGAACTTCAAGATTGGAAAACACTTTACATAAACACACATATGCATACATGTACACACACATTCATATGTGCATGTGCACATATATACATGTATGTGCACATGCACGCACACATTATGTATATATGTGTGAGTATATATACTCATTTGCGCTTTAAAATAACTGGGAGCTAGATGTCATTACTAATCCTATTTAATTCCCTTGTTTTACCATTAAGGCCCTGTGCTAAGTGCTTTTTGCAAGCATCACCTCATTTGATCCTCACAATAACCCTGAGAGGTTAGGGCTCTTATTATCCTCTTTCTCCAGCTGAGGAAACTGAGGCAAATAGGTGAAGTGACTCCTCCACGGTCACATAGCTAATAAACGTCTTAGACTAGATTGAACTCACCTTTTCCTGACTCCGGGATCAGCACTTATCCACTGCACCACAAGCTAGCTTCCTCCGATAGGCTAAATGACTTGCCCAGTGTCACACAGCTGTTCCTGAGGCAGGATTCAAACTCAGGCCTTCTTGATTGATAAGTTTAGAGCTCTGTCTACTGTGTACCTAGCTGACTGTATGAGACAAAGCACTAGACTTGGACTTTTAATCCTAGTTCTATCCCTTATGAGTTTTATGAGCCTAGATAAGTCGCATTTCCTTTCTAGAACTCAGTTTCCACAATGTGTAGAATGAGAGGACTGGCCTGGATGATCTCTGAGGGCTTTACAGCATTGTGGATAGTCTATCATTCTGTTCTAAAGGCTTTCCATACGAATGACATCTTGAAGTGAGTCTCCTCTGATTTTTTTTGATTAAAAAAAGAAGATTTTAACTAAACAATTTTGTTGCTGGAGGAGCCTGGGAAAGTTAACAACAATTCATACGCATCACTGAATGTCTTACTCAACCAGTTTCATAGCCTTTTTACAGACATGGGAAATAAGGATCAGAATGTGAAGCAATTTGCTCATAGTCCTGCAGTCAGCAAGTAGCAACATTGGAAAATGAATGTAAATTTTCTTGACTTAATCCCAAGCTCCCCCCATTAGACCATAATTATTATCATCATTATTATTGCAGCAGACCTTAATCTGACAACACAATGTTTGTTTACAGCAACAGGATCTAAGGAGGAGCCATGTGGGTATGTACAGGTAGGTCCTTGTTTCACGAATAAAGGATTTCTTGTGGGTGAGATTTTCAAACTTGCCACTGGCTGTAATAAAGCTAGCCAGCTTCCTTTTAAACCAAATAAAATTATGATCAAACAATTTAGGATATGTTCACACTTAACCCTTTTCCTTCAAAATCTTTATTAGTCCTTAGTTTATATATCTTTTCTCTAACACCTCTCTTCATGTCTAAATTAGGGGTTTCAAACACATCACTCGTGATCCACAATGTTCCCAAGTGCAGCCAGACCAGACTAAAATGTGATGGGGAAATATTAAACAAAACAAATAGAAACACAATAGCACACACATAATGTGAATATGTGGCTTTCTATGGTCCACAGGGATTCTTAGGTACAATTAGTTAATTTCCATTTGAGTTTGGCATCACTGGTCTAAGGCATCAGATGTTTAATGATGTAACCCTGGTATAAACTTGGGTCATTAGTTGCCTTTCAACTACTCAGCTGGTAAAATTACCTTCACCTCAAAGGACATTGCTAAATCTTGTACTGAAAAACTTTAAAAAATTCTTACCTGTTCCATAAATACTATCAAAGATTCACGATTGTTCTCCCATTCCTCAGGTAGGTCACTCTCATGAGGATATTTATCACAGCCCACATAGATTGACAACTCAAAACAATTTGTGTGAAGGTAACTGAAGTCATTCAGACCTGCCAATATAAGCAAAGAGGATTTTAACTAAAAAATTGTCCAAACTGGCATTAGTAAGGAAATAAGGCTTTTCTATAACTTGATTCCTAACATTAATCATCAGTAAAATTGCAGAGCATATAGACATGTAACTAACCTATTTGTTAGCGTATGAGCCACCAGAAATCTCTACATGTTAAAAGAAAGCTTCTTAGCTTGGCATCCATCAATTTAAAAAAAATAGTTTGATAACTCTTGTTATTTTTTGTTTGTTTCAATTGTGTCCGACTCTTTCTGACCCTATGTGGGGTATTCTTGCAAAGATGCTGGAAGAGCTTGCCATTTTTTTTCTCCAGCTTATTTTGCAGATGAGGAGACTGAGGCAAACAGGGTTAAGTGACTTGCTCAGGGTCACACAGCTAGTAAGTGTCTAAGGCCAGACTTGAACTCATGATGATAAGTCTTTCTGACTTCAAGTCTGATTCTATCCAGTGGGCCACTTAGCTGCCTCTTTTATATGTAATTAGTTACTTTCATAATCCAATGTCTTTTATTTTACACATTTTTAAATGCTCTTATGAGTCTATAAGCTTCACCAGACTGCCAAAAGGGTCCAGGATACAAGGTTAAGAGCTTCTATTTTAGTGTCTACCACCATGATAGTAGGTGGAGAAGGACAGTGGCCAAGGGCAGATGTTAAAGGAAAGTGTCAGAAACTTCAGGAAGTGATGTCATTGCTGTGCAGAACCAAGAAAAGGTGGGAAGGGTTGAAGACAGGACAAAGCACCTTGACAGGAAAGAAAAAAAACAACCCACAAAAAATGCCCAGAAAGCATAAAAGGAGTGTTTACATTAGCACAGAAGAACTGAAAAGACTGGACAAACAAAGATTGGAAAGGAAGGGAAAATGAGAAATAGCAGAAGTTTGTAGAACAAGGAAAGTGTCTTTGGTTATAGAGTAAGTCTGTGTGGTATCTATGATCAGTTTCTAGATTTTGAGTGTATCTGATTAATCAGAACATCCCAGTTCTCAACCATTTGAGAAGTCAGAGGGACCTCATTGTAGCCGCAAAGAGAAATTGTAATTATCAAGGAGGTACAGGAATCAAAAACTGGAACAACTGGGAGGCCAAATTAAGAACCAATTATACAATGCAAATGAAGGAGGGTGTGTGTAGTACATACATATGCAAGCCCATATGCAGAATTCAGCCCATTTGCTCACATCCAGAGAAAATATCAGAGGAGATATAAAGACAAACTGTATTTTTTTTTAAAAAAGCTATTCTATGGATAGCAAGAAAAATATGTTAAAAATAAGCTAATAAAACAATAATACTGCATTTTAACTCAGACATTTTCTTTAATTTCTGCTTTTCATCTTATCATTTACTCAAATTGTTTTTCAAATGGATTCCTTTTTTAAATCACTTTTTTCTGCCATGAAATAATTGTTTGTGGTTTTAAAATTAATTTGATTCTTTTTTTTTTTTAACGTCCTGAATCATGTTTTCCTGTGGACTTGTTCAGGCCTCAGCTGTCACTGCAAATGAGCTAGTTTTCACATGTAGGCTTTAAGGAATATTCTCATATCAAATTAATGTTACCAAATATAAGTGGGTAAAAACCCATAGTGGACATTGAATTAAGAGTATAATCTGTACTCCACATTTTCATTCTTTTCTTTCAAAAGCTTTAACAACCACACATCTGAACAATGTTTTGTCAAGATGCCAAACAGTAGGGATCAAAAAGAGGCCTCCTTCTATAAGCTGTCAGATGCCTCTGGAATCAGAGTCACTTGGGGCCTCACAGAACACAGATGTTCAATGTTATGTTACGTGTGTTACCAGGGGAAAAACTGAAGTCTCAGCCCACAGCATATGTTGCTTCACATTAGCACTTTCCCTTCCACTGGGACCAGGCTCAAACACTTTCTCCTCGTACTGTTCTTCATACTGGCTCAATTACCACCAAATTATTAATATTGTGCACTATCGGAACACGTCTGCTTAAGATCACTGCTTTCTGCAGCCAAGAACAGCACTATGAAAATGCTAACTGGCCAAGTATTTCAAAGCAGGAGATGATTCAATATGCCATTCTCTCTCTACTAGGTTTGTGTATTTGTCATGTGGAAATGAATTAGAGACCTCCTTCTCTCCCATATGTCTTTCAGGGATAGAGGGCACCCATAAAAGTGGATAGAGGTTAAATTGGTGCAATAGCAATGATTCAAGGCCAAAATCATGCATAGATAATTTAAGAGAGGCACTTGATTATATGGACAAAGGTTGGATCTGGTAGTTGCCACCCCCCAAAAAAACGGTGTTATTTGGAAGGCTCGGACCCCTCACCTCCACCTTTTAGTTTTCCTAGCTCACCTATGGGAGGAAACCTTTCCCAGTTCCCTTCAGTTGCTAATACCTTCCCTTCTTTATATTCTCTCTCATTCTCTGTGTCTACCCATCATTCTCTCTACCTCCGTCTGTTTCTGTTTCTGTCTCTCTTATGTCTCTAAATCTCAAATGTATCTAGTTATTTATATGTCATCTTCCTCACTATAAAGTATGCTTCTTGAGGACAGAGATTTTTGCTTTTTTCTGTATCTCTGGCACTTAGCACCATGTCTAGTACGTAGCAAGTGTTTGATAAATTCTTGTTGATCAACAGTCCAACAGTCAGGCCTCACATTTGGGACCACAGCAACAAACAGCCAGTTGTCTGACAAATAAACTTCTCAGTTGTCAGGCACATGTTTTGGCACTGTACTAATAATGAATGTGAAAAGGCTTACATTTTATTGGGCTTTATAGTCATAAAGCACTTATAAACACAAATGTATGTATCCTACCTTTTCTGTCCCCAGGCTATTACTAACCAATGGGTAGAGCAAACATTCTCATCTCCCTTTTGTGATGGGAAACTGAGTCTCAAAGATTTTAAAGGACTTGTTGGCAGTCCCATGACTAGTAGGTGGCAAGCCCAGCACTAAAACTTAGGTATTTCCTTCCAAATACAGCACTGTATGCAGAATAAGCTGATTGCTATTCTCAACATACCAATAAAATGAGATGGCTATTATCATCCTACTTCATAGGGTCCTTGTGAGTAGCTGTGATATAATTTGTAAATGCTCTGAAAATGCTAAATTTGGACAATGAGCACTCCCATCTCTAATGAGGGTCCTTCATCATCACCTGCAGTGCTCTAACCAAATGATCAAGAATTGGATTGAATCATAAGAGGATGTGATCATTTTATCTCTGTCCCCGGTTTCTGCAATGTGTCATTTTGTGCCTTTCCAAGATAACTGCTTCCAGAAGCAAAAATTATTTTCTACATGAGCCTGGGTGGAAACAGAGATGGCTTTTGACCCAGATAGTTCCTCATAATCCTTGGGTATTGGCTAAGGGTGGTGAGACACTCTTTTGTGCTCTGCATTTGACTGAAATCCCTCTCTTGTCCCCAAGTTCAATATGAAACACAGAATCCAACATTTCTTAAGGATCTGTGACTCAGATGGTATCACGCCACAGAATTTTACAACACAGAGATAACAGGGAACAATGAACTGATGATATTCACACGTAGGCAGGTTCAAGGCAAGTATCTACCCTGTAATATATATTTAGAAGCTTACTGAACCCTGAAGCAACTTTACTTTTTTAATTGACAGTTTACCTACCACTCATTAACTAATGCCTGTCAGGTCACTGCTCAGAAATATGAAAGCAGAAGTAAAGAGCATGAGGAAGGGAGAGTGGGAGGGGAAGGAGAAGGGCAGGAAATTAGAAATACCATTTCATTAATCTCCAGTGAAATGATTCTGCAGACCTCATTATATCACCAGGAAGAAGAGTGATTAAAAAGACTGGACCCCTCCTCTCTTCTCCTGCCACCCCCACCCCTCAACTTGGAAAGGAAGTCAATGAAATAAATGGAAAGTCAAACTGGTTAAAAGCCCAAATGCCACCTAGACTGGTCATACAGTAGTTGACTTAAAAATGTTACTATTGACTCTGCATTGGCCAGTCTGGCTGTCCTGCTGCCTGCTGCAGAAAAGTCATGGTACTTATAGAGATCAAGGAACATACTGACTGTTAAAAAGTGGGTCTGGTCTTTTGACCGAAGCTTTTTAAATTGGTGGTAGGGTGTGGTTTTGTGGTTTTTGTCACAATGAAATGTTAGTGACAGAAATGGGTTAACCCTTGATTCTTTTCCAATTTTTTTAATGTGCCTTATGAACTCTTTTTGCTCTTCTCATAGAGTCTTTCATTTAAAAATATACAAAACAGTTAAGCAGTATCTATATCTGACAATGTATGGAGCATTTTGCCATAGTACTCCCTCACCTCTTTAATATAAGGAGGATGGTATTTTTTAATATCTATTCTCCCTGTGCATCATAGTTAAAATTTTATTTTTTTGGCTCTACATGGAAGGAGAGGATGGCACGGGATAAAATGCCAGGACTTGGCAAAGACAGCTATGATTTAGTCGAAAATGTCCTGGACCTGGAGTCAAGAGCCATAGCATTGAAAAGGAGCCTTGCTGATTATTAGCTGTATAACCCTGGTCGAACCATCATACCTCTAAGCCTCGGTTTTCTCAGGTGTAAAATAGGAAAATATCTGCCTCACAAGGTTACTATGAAGAAGGAGCCTATCAAATGAGAAAGTAATCACATCTAACGATACGTAATATAAATATTTACTAAGACACAATAATATTATTAAAAATTAACAATAACATTGGAATATCATATAAATATAACATAGCCACAGTTCACATTTCTACTGCACCTTCAGGTTTACAAACTATTTTCTCTCAAAATCTAATGAGGTTGGTATGGATATTATCTAATATATCAGTGAAAGCTTTCTGTGCACAGTGAATCCCAGATAAGAGATAATTTTTATCACCAACAGTAAGTAAACAACTATTTTATTCAGGCAGGAAATGGTACTGCCAAATGCTGTTTTTCTTTCCCTGAGAGCAGTTGTAAACTCTATAGCCATATCAAAGCTGAAACTTTAAAATAGTAGGGCAATGAGAAGAATACTCTGGTTTCTGAGTACTCCCTCCTCTGGGAGTAATAAGAGCAATTGTTTGTATCTACAGGGTGTCCCAAAAGTTTTAGTGCAGTTTTAAACTTTGATAGTTGAAATACCCTGACTTTGAGTATACCCTGTATATTACTATAGCTTTCAAATGCACTATATGAACATCTCATTAAATTCTAACAACAACCCTTGCTATTACTATCTCCATTTCATAGATGAGGGGACTAAAGTTCAGAGACAGTGACATGCTTAGGGATGCACAGCATTGTATGAGACAGGATTCAAACCCAAGACTCCCTGATTCCAAGGCTATCTGTCCAGTCACCTTGCCATACTATACCTCAATAAGTAAGTACAGGCACTGAACAGAAACCCTGCTATTACTGTGTTTTTTGCAATCATCACTTGTCTAATTCACCAAAAATTTGGTCATCAATAAAAAGAAAATAATTTACATTTGTAATGTACCAGACTTTCACACTGGCTCACCTGACCCCTAGAGGAGCCCTCAGTCCATCAATAAGTCAGTCAATAAGCATTGATTGTGTCTTCTATGTACCAAACACTGTGCTAAGTTTCCCTCCAAAGAAGATAGTTCAAGTTTTACCATTTACATTTAAAAAAATTGCGGTTGAGTAGTTTAGTGAATAGATTTGGTTAAGGTCACACAGCTAGCACAAGGCAGAGAAATGGCTTGAACCCAGATAGTCTTTTGGCTTCATGTCTTGTGCTTTGCATATTCTGGGTCAAAGTAGCTACATAAACAGGGGACAGTCAATGATATAAGAAAGAGCTGGCCTATGCAAAGGCCCTTAGAGAAATGTAGCATATCTTAACTTGATTTCTTTGCCCCGGGTTGCCGATGCAATTTATGGCAGCCAAAGCTAGCAAACTATCTGTCTCAGGAAAGTGTATGGTTTTTATTTTCAAAATGAGAAAACATTAGGAAGAGGTTTAGGAGAGACAAAGGTAATGCTATTTAGCCTGAATAGGAATGGAAGTACCTTGAGGGCAGGAGTTATTTCATTTTTGTCTTTATATCTCCAGGATCTAGCCCAGTGTTAGGTATATAGTAGGCCCTTAATGAATGCTTGACCCTTGGTTGATTGATAGAGCTAATTCAAAAGTCTGAGACTAAAGAATTTGGAGACACTAAAAATATTAAGTGACAGTGGAAGCATTTTATAATGTGAATGTTAAGACATAAAACTAACACCCATCTCATAGACTCATTTGATTTAATCAGGTTTTTAAATGCATTCAGTTTTGTTTCAGGGAACTGAGGTGTAACTCAGTCAAAGGAACCAATTCTGATTTTTAAATCTAAACCAACTTAGATTTTTTACAAGAAAGAAGCACCATGGAACAGTGTAAATCCGGGTGACACTCAACAAGTCAGTTAAGCTCCTTAAGCCCCTCGTGCAGAG
Organism: Notamacropus eugenii; assembly: GCF_028372415.1. NCBI lineage: Eukaryota > Metazoa > Chordata > Mammalia > Diprotodontia > Macropodidae > Notamacropus > Notamacropus eugenii. The sequence goes on from NC_092872.1 coordinate 205,109,240, forward strand.
GGGCTTTAATGAGATCACAAGGCCAATCCTACTCCTTAACTCTATGTAGAGAAGAAGGAAATAAGGTAAAGTAAGAGAAGACAGCCACAAAAATGTGATATGCTAAAGATTCTGATGCATGAAAGGATCTAAAGTGAGTTAAATATGACACATCTTGAAACAGTATTTTTAAAAAAGCCTGAAGAATTCCTAAATCTATGCTCTTAAGACCTGAAACCATGTGAAGGAGAGAGAGAGAGAGAGAGAGAGAGAGAGAGAGAGAGAGAGAGAGAGATTGATTTAGGACCACTTCCTGGGATGCATGGTAGAATGGCAACGGATGACAAATGGAAGCCACTTAAGTCTTTGAACAAGAAAAGACTGAACAAAAATGACTAAAAGGGATTTGATACACGAGTGCAAAGCTTCAGGCCCAGCTCAACTGATTATATGATAATTTGGGGCAAAGCTTCTACCAGGTTCTTACTTCCAGCAACAGTATGCCAAGAAGCTCCATTCACAGTCCCATCCTCTTTCTGAAAATCTTCAGTGTGGCACACTCTTCTCCGGGCATCTGTCATGAGCCGGTGGGTTGATGCGTAGGAGTAGGCCAGCCATCGGAATACGTGATCATCAGGGGTAGGTGTCTGCTCCTGGGTCTTCCATAATGATCGGACCATATCATATGGGTATGCCACCACCAATTCTCCTCCCTGTAAATTACCTCCCAGCACAAATGGAATTTTTTCCATCCAGGCTATTATTGCCCTTGTCTCAACGGCCACCTTAATATAAAGAAGAAGAAAGACAACTTGATATCATTACAGTTACTTGTACCACAAAGTCAGTTTAATGTGAATCACAGGATCATATATTTAGAGCTGGATTGGATTTGAGAAGTCACTGAGTCAAGTCTCCTCATCTGAGAGATGAGCAAAATAAGGGAGATAAGGATTACCTGACTAGTAAGTGTATGAAGTACACTTCCTGAGTACAAATCCTGGGCCTTATCCACTGTATCATACTGCCTTAGGGTCAATGGTTGACAGAAAATTATTGCATTTAATCCCATCCTGTTCTGATTAATTTATCCAATTTAGGAGAACAGAATATAAGAACCATACATGCTATTAAACATAACTATGATTGGAGGACCCTTTGAAGAAGGATTCATGAATTCATATAGTCTTCCTATTCCCTCCCCTTCAACACACAGCCCTCACTTGTTCTATTCCAAATTGTCTCTTGTTTCGTCATCTACTCATGTTACATAGCTAGGCAGCTACATGGTACAGGGTTTGGTGCTTGGCCTGGAGTTATGAAGACCTGAGTTAGACTTTAGGAAAGCCACGTAACCTCAGGAAACTGCGTCAGTTTTCTCAACTATAAAATGGGGATAGTAATAGCACCTATCTCCCAAGGTTGTCTTAGCACTCTTCCTGACTCATAGGTTCTTAATAAATGCTTGGTTCCTTCCTCTTTCCTTCACCACTTCCCTGTGCTTTCTTTTGCTACTTAAACCTTAATTTACTGAGAAAACCAAAATCTTCCACTGAGAAATTCCTATTTCCTTATTCCACACCTCAAATCCTTCTATACTGCTTCATAGTCTCTCCTCCCTAGTCATAGTCTTTGAAGAAGAGATTGTATGTTGCCAGAACAAGGTCAACACCTCTACTTCTGCCCCTGATCCCACATCCCTTTCTTCCAGAAGAAACTTCCCTCCTTGATCATTCATTCACCCTCCCTACCTCTCTTTCCCTCTCCTTCCCCTTCCCCTCTTCCTATTTCTTTCTTTCTCTCTTTTTCTCTTTCTCTTCTCTCTTTCTTCCCCTCCTCCTCCCTCTTTCCCCCATTTTCTCCTTATCTATTGTTTCCTTCCCTAATGTCTTTCTCCCAACCTTTAAATTATCTTTTTCTAATTTAACTCTGCCATTTGCTTAAATTTTACATCTCTCCTTATGTTCATAGTCAAATTCCTAGAAAATGCTATTAACACGTTCATTCTCTTACCTCTCCACACCTTGCAAATCTAGCTTTTGATTCTTGAAGTTCACGGAAAGTGTTTTCTTCAAGGTTACTTATTAATGCCAACTCTGATGGCCCTTTCCTCAGTTTTCATTTTATTTGGCCTATCCCTGATGATCTAATATTGTGACATATGCCTCATGGGATACTCCCTCTACTTTCTTGACACTGCTTTGTCCTGGTTCTTCTCTTACCTAGAGACGGCTCCCTTTCAGTCTCCTCTGTTGGTTCCTCATTCATCTCCAAGTCCTTCACTGTAAGTATTCCCTAAAACTCTCTCCTGGTCCTCCTGTTCATTTCTCTTTGATAGCAATTTCATTGACCTCCAGGGATTCAATTATTAGTTCTGAGCAGAGGGCTCCGAAACACAGCCTTGACCTCTATCCTGTATGTCAGTCTTGCATAACCACATTGTCTCTTACCTGGATGTTCCATCAACATCTTAAACTCAGCATGTAGGAAATAGAAATCATTATCCTTTCCCCAAATCCAACCCCTCTTTCGAGCTCCTCCATTTCTATTGAAGGCACCACGAATTTTCTTGTCATCCATGTTTGCCACCCTTAAGTTATCTTTGACTCCCCTTTCCTTTTGCCTCCCGTATCTGATAAGTTTCTGAATCCTGTCTATTCTACCTCCCAAACATGTCTGTCTACCTCTAGCCACACATATGACCACCTCCTTAGTTCATTTCTTTATCACCTTTTACTCAAATGACTAAGTGTGTCCCTGCTTACAACATTTTCCCTTTTCAACCAATCTTCCACACAGCTGTCAGATCAGTCTTCCAAAAGCACAGACCCAACCATTTTGACTCCTCTCCTCAAAATCTTCACTGGCTTGCTATTGACTCCAGAAAAAATGGAAACCCTTTATGACACTGAAACCCATCTCAGTCTGGGCTCAGTCTACTTTTCCAGACTACTGTCTAGAACTCTCCTTCATGAACTTTATCTTTCAGCCACATGAGCCTAATTGTTGCTTCTGAACTTGGCATTCCACCTTCCATCTCCCATCCCTGTGCTTTCTCAAAAGTTGTCCTCCATGCTTTCACTCATTCCTTCATATCCAACTCTCAGAATCTTTAGCTTCCTTTGCTTTAGGGTCATCTAGTAGGGTAAGTCTTTCCTGACCCCATCAGTGCTTTTTTTTCTATCTGTAATACTTTACAACATCATTGGCTCAATAAAAGCATGTCAAATTGAGCTGAAAACTCTCATCTAATCACTCTGTTTTTCCTTTTCAATTATGTTTAACCCATTTATGCTGGCGGAATGTCTCTAGCTTTTGCTACTCAGGAAACTCTGGATATGAATCCCACATCAGATATAAGAATTAAGACTAGATGACCCATACAGTTCCTTCTTCATCTAAATCTACCTTACTTTCCTTTGTTATGATCACAATGCTTGATATTATATTCTCAACAACTCTGGATTCTTCTAGTTCTTCACTTGGTAGATAACATATGCTGTCCTTGTGGTGTTTTAGAAGGATGGAATGGACCTTACCCACCAAAGGCACCAAATGGTGTTTCAGTCACTCACTACCCAACACACTGAGTAAATAGACTTTTACTTGGTTTTCAGAAAAAAAAACATAGGATCAGTCTTTGGGAGAAAAAGGTATTCCTTCCCTCAGTAAACAACAAAACAAAACAAAACAAAAAAATAACCCAAATGAATTTTTAAAAACCCACCAAAAGCAAAGGTGTCAAATACAGAGTTCCTGCCAATAGTTCCAGTCAGATTAAAATGCAATTGAGAAACATTTAACAAAACAAACAAAAATACAATAGGACACAGATAATGTCAATATAAGCTTTCTAAGTCAGATGCCACCCAAAGAGATGCTTATGTATGTTGGTCCTTTTCTATTTCAGTTTGAAATCATATATTTAAAGCATCTTGGAGAGGAGAGAGCTGATAAAAGTTTAACAGGAATTCACTTTTTGGGGTGCATGGGAAGCAGTAAACTCAGGTAAATACTTAGAGATTACTGATTTGCAGTAATCAGAGGAAGAAAAGGCTAGTACATCATTAGCTTATTTCATTTTTTGTCCTTTAATGATTCTTGCAAGTTCTCTGCCAAATCCTGTAATTATCTTTCATTTGGCTCCAAATTTATTCTTCTGCTTTTTATTGTTGTGATATGGAAATGTTTCATGTTTTAAGATCTATCTAGAGAATTTTGAACTTTTTTACACCAAGTCATTAAGACAATAATAAGTAGTAATTAAGTGACACGCTCTAATCTGAGGATTTATGTTTCTTGTTATGAACTCCCATACAATTGTAAGGTGATATATTGAAACCATCTCTCTTTTAAAATCCAAATCAAGACGTAAAAATACTGACAAAAATAAATAAACCCTTAAGATGACATTCTACAATTCATTACTATACAGAGAAAGACATACCAGCTAAAGATTTCATCACTATCCCCTCAGAAACAAAAGCAAAAAAACCCACCCACCCATGGAATGCAGGTTTTTTTGTGTTTCCTGTCATGACGGAATCCCAGTAAGGGGGGATTAGCTCTATAAATCATATTTGTGTCATTCAGCTAGCATTCCTTTCATTCCTAACAATATAACAGCTTATGAAAAGGTAAAGAATTTTCAAAGTAGAAGCTAAATAGAAAAAAAAATCCTGTTCCCTTTCCCATTGTGACTTATAGAAGTGTCATTAAGAAAATTGAGTATATTAGAAATAAATTTTTATGATGTCAAAAACTCAAAGAAGATATTAATAATGTTGACCCATTATATAGTTCAACCAGTTAATCAGCCCTGATACCATGCTTTACTATACAAAGAATATTAGTTTATAATCCATGTTGCAGGAGATAGAAAAGAGGGGAGCATAAATAGTTACCAAAAAAATCACAGTAGTAGGTAAAAATTGACATTTTTAAATGAGTAATTCAGGGCAGGCCTACAGGAGTTTAATGAAAAGAAAGATTAGGGCAAGGAGTTCCAGAAAGGACTTGACCTGAGCTTTTAGGATGGGGAAGAGTCTGATAGATAATAGTGGGAAAGTAATAAGAATTCAGACAATGGAAAAAGCATATGGATGAAATTTACATATTAGGTGAGAATAATTTCTCTTATTAAGTATTCTGTGCCTGTGAAAAAATTAATGATCTAATTCCATATTTGTTTTCTTACAACAGACTACTGGCCATAAGCTGATGGAGTTAATTAAAGTGAAGGCAAATTCTTTCTAGTTATTAAGGAGGTAGGCCCCCAAATCTTTGATTCTAGTAGCACCAGTGACAACAATATGTCAACAATAATAGTTGAAAAAAAGTTACTTTCAAACTTGAGGATTGACATTTCTATTTATGACACATAATGAATATAATATAATTATATAACTAAATTAAAATTAAATATAAGAAATACAATTAAACACTCTTCTCATGTAACACTATGCCAAGAAATTGTTTGTAAATGTATTTCTCATCTAGAGTCACATTTATTCTTTAAAAACAACCTGGAAAAAGGTCTATTCTTTACTATTTAAAATGACTTTTCATTTCACTTGGACCTTTTCTGCCTACAAATCCACGTTGATTTGGGTTATCTGTCATTTTTTTGCTTATGAGTTATTTTGACTTACCGTTGCATTTTCAGATAGAAACCATTCAGGTATTGGAATGTGATGATTGGGGACTTTCCTTGGGAAATTCCGACGGTCCTCAGCTTCCCAAAGCATAGTATTTAAATCTGGAAAATTGTTGTTGATATCAATACCATCATGGGTCCAACGTCCCAGAGACCATCCTCCCAATTCAGAGCCCTGGGAGACAATTTCAGAATATGAACTCATATTTTGTAAGACAAGGTTTCCATTGTGGTAAGATCATACTCATCATGCAAACTCAGATTTGTGCTGTACCTCTGCATTTCCCCATGATGGCATGCTCCACTGGAGAATATTCAGGGACAATAAACAGAAACAACTTTATGGATCTACAGTTGGTAATCATAATCAAATGATTCCACATGGTCACAATTCTAACAAATTGTTGATTGTCCTTCAGAAATTGACTTTTTAACAAAAACTGGGCCCTAATAAGGGAATTAAGGAGAAAAGACTGAATCCCATTTTAATAATTGGTTATTAATATAACAGTAAAATAATAATTTCTCTCACTGACTTCAAGTCCATAGATCTCTCCATTACACTACCTGGCTGCCTATACATGAGCTTCTAGAGGTACCATGGCCAAAATATCACAGTTGAGTCAATCTCTAATGATAAGGCTCTTTAAATTTGAATAATATGATAATAACAATCAGTAGCATAGAATTTTAAGCAAAGCACTTTACATGACTCATTTGTTTGACGACTTCTATGGTCCAGAGCTATCAAACACATAGTGGTCTATGATATGCAATTGGGGAATATTTAACAAAATGCAAAATATATGATAGAGCATAGATAACATTAGTATGTTCCTTTCTAAGTTAATATGCAGCCTACAGGGATCCTTATATGTGCTTTAGTGACCCTGCTTCTGAGTTTCACATCATTGATTCACATAACTGGGGCCATACTTAGGAGGACCTGTCAAAGTCTTCATGCTTTTGATATAGTGAGATGCCTTGATCTCCTCCAGGAGATGAGGTTTTGGAGGAGAATTTTAGTGGAAATCCTTGAGAAAAAAGTCTACCCTCTTCTGACTCAAAAGTAGTCAGTGAAGTACCTAAAAGGAGGGAGCTAGGGAAAATACCAGTATATATATAGTCTTTTCAGTGAGGACATGGTACCTGACTAACCTTGCTTACAGTTATCAAAGGAAAAGGTATCCTTAACCCTAACTCTGAAAATATGAACACTTTTACAAGGTCAGGGATGAGCATACTTTCCTCACAGAATATTAAAGAGATTCCTCTGACACGAAAAGAGGATTTCAAAAGAAGAAAAATCTGGGAGGACACTACATAGGGGGGGTGTGTGTGGGAGGAGTAATGATATGAAAAAACAGAAAAGGAAAAGGCTTGTTGTTTTGGTTAATTGTTTGTTAATATTTCTCAAAAAAACAGGATCCTAAACAAGAATGGCTCGAGAGAGTTAGTAGAGTAGTAGAACATAAAGCTAGAAAGTTAGATTGTAATAAGATTCTAAAGGCCCATGGATGCCAAGACAAGAACTTTGGATTTAATTCTATGAGGAACAGGAAGCCATAGAGAATTTATTTTGTTTTGTTTCTAACAAGGCAGTCATCCCAGTACGAAGTATTTTCAAGATTAATCTAGGAGGGATATTTAAGGTAGATTAATACAATGTACACTAGTGATGCTTTGCCAAAATGCAAATTGCCATTTTAATAGACTTTCTCTGCCTAGCCTTAACAAATATCACAGAAAATCTCCAATAGAAAAGTTGTTTCCATTTATAAACATTAAAAGGAAAGCCTACAAAATCAAAGCTGGCATTTTGACTGATACACATTCACTTTCCTAACTTGACTGTTCTATATATCTTTCTCCCTGGGACACTGGGATTTTTAACTGCTGGGCTGTCCCTCTTGTAAGCTCTTAGGATTCTCCAATGAGGAATTTATATGAGAGGAGGGGGATACATTTAAAAGGGGAAGTTTTTGCATAATGTGGGATATCATTTAACTGTACACTAATTCTTTCAGAAAAGATAAAGCAGAACCATGACAGGACGGAAATGACATTACCACTTCATAAGCTTTCTCATAACCATCTGGATTGGCAGAAGGAAGAAGGTGAATCCGGGTGTCTTCAATGAGTCGGATGATCCGTGGGTTCCCAGCCCTATATTCTTGGCACAGAAACTGCATCAATAAAAGCATGAGTTCTCGTCCAAGCACCTCATTCCCGTGTGCCCCTGCTATATAGCGGAATTCTGGTTCACCTTTACTCAAAGGAATAGAAAGTATAAATACAAATATGGGATGCAAATAGTGAAATACAAGCTTGTACATCATTCCCAATCAAATATATTTAATGAATTGTGGGATAAAAATAATAATAATGAGGAGGTTAATAAATAATAATAGCTGATAGTTATACAGTACTTTAAGTACTTTCCATACATGATGCCATTTTATTATTGCAATAATCTTTTATCACCCCTGCTATTATAGCTGACCTTTATATATGGCTTTAAGGTACAGGGTTTTTTTTTCATACATTAGTAGATGTTGTGAAGGTCAAATAATCCTCCCAACAGTTCTACAGGTAGGTAGTCTAAGTGTTGTGATACCCAGCTTGTAGCTGAAAAAAATAATAAGATTGAGAAGGATAGAGTGGATTGCTCCAGGTTGCACAGCTAATATGTAACAAGGGGCTCAAATCCAATGCCCCTTCCACTGAACCAAGGTGCCTGGACTGGGAGCAAAGAGACCTTGAATTCTAGTCCTGACATTACAAGAAGTCTCCTAGGTGATCCTAGGCAAATAACTGATGCTCTGGAATCCAGATTCCTAGTTTATAAATAACATTCACTATGTGTAGCCTTGGTGAAACCAGTATTTGGTGGGGAGGGATGCTATTCCATTAAAGGATAGCAGTTAGGAGTATAACTTGAACCTAAAAATATTTCTCATAGACTGACAATATTTAGGAAGGGCAAACAGGTATAATTCTCGACCAGCACCCTTTCTGTGAGGAAATCAGAAGGGTCAGCCTCTAAGGCCAAGTCCCTGTCTTGCCTCCTAACAGGAATCAAAGCCTCCCTTGGAGAAGGATGAGTGCCAGAAACTAGAGGTAGTTACTGATTCCTCCCTGTGAGTCACATCTGTACAGATCCATGTGGATATACATAACATACACGGCAACACATAGAATAGTATCTATAAGCTGATGAGGAAGTGGAGATGAAGGCTTGCCCAAAGTTGCAAAGCTAGATGGCGGCAGACTGGAGTTTGAACCCAAGGTTCTGACTTCAAATCCAGAGTTTTTTTCATTATCCCAGGCAGTGAGTTAGCACAGTAAATAAAAGTACTGGAGCTGGAGTCAGGATGACTCCAGTTCAAACTCTGCCTCAGACACTTACCAGCTGTGAGACCCTGGGAAAGGCACTGACTCGATTCTCTCACTTGCAAAATGAGTTTAAGGACTATGGGGTGTTTTTTGCTCAGGAGAATGTTTGCTCAAAAGCAGTGGTTTTGCCAAAGAGTCAGCCAATAAGACTGAAAATACCCCTGCTCTAGAATACAGTGTTTAGCGAGTTGCCAAAAAATTAATCACCAAGTAGCCAAACCTGTGATGATCCTCTATGATCTCAGCTGGGTTGGTCCTCCATTGAGACTTATAATCTCTATCTTTAAGCCTTTCTAACCGGGCAGGTCCTGCTGGATCTTTTTCTCTATCTATCTGTGAATTTATATCTAAGTTTACCAAATCAATAACTGTTGTTGTTTATACTTCATTTTCTAAAAGGACCAATAACATCATGGGGTGATGTTTTGACTCATGCATGAACTGGATTTAAATGAGGCAGAGTTGCCTCAGTCTCTCTTTCAGAGTCATTGAAGTCCAGTGGCAAGACAAAAGCCAGGATGGCTGGTAATGGCCCAGGATGCAGTGGAGGACCTTGGCCTCTTTGATATCTGACTAAGCTTTAAGTGCTTTAGAGCACCTGTTTCAGCTGCCTGCATGGCTATTGGAACAAACTGTTTTCACTTTTGTGAAAAACATTCATGACAATAATAAAGACATATTGTAAACTTATTCATGGTCTAAATTTTTTTTTACAACTGGCTGGCAACTGTTTAAAGTCACAAAATTCTTCCTTCATCTAAGGTGGTATCTATGAAAGCTACATATATTTCATAAAGCCATATATTTCTAACCAACTTCGTGCTCTCCTGGGTTGTCAGAGATTTCCACAGCATATAACTTCAGCCCTTGGTAGCTTTTGCCAATATTGTAAATCCTTGTGATATTTGGGCACATTTCATTCACAATTTTCATCAACTGAAAGAGAAAACAAAGAAACAAAAGAAAAAATTTCTACACCCCTTTCATTCAAGATGGAATTTTCAAAGTGTAGCCACTGAGTTAGCAATAAGAAGCAAGGAGACTCATTTTGTTTACAGCATCACAGTATTTCTGGGTTGGACAGTTGACTCTAATCAAAAGACAAATCCCCCAGACAACATAATCCCAAAGTGAGTATCTAGCATTTGTCTGAAGACCTTTAGTAAAAGGAAAGCCACTACCTTCTGTGGTAGCTCATTTGGCTATTGCATAGCTTCAATTGTTAGAAAGTCTTTTCCTACATCAAGCTTAAACTTGCCCTTTTGAATTGTCCCATCCATTATTCCTAATTCTGCTATCTTGAGACAAGAAGAAATCTGACTGCTCTTCAATATAGTATGCCATCATATAATGGATGACATCGCTCATGTTTCCTAGAAATCTCTTCTTATCCAAGCTAAACACAGGATCATAGATTTAGAACTGGAAGGAAACTTGGAGATTAGCTAATACTAACTTCTCACTTAATAGATGAAAATGATTAAGTGACTTGTCTAAGGTATGACTCCTTCCACCAGTTCTCATATGTCATTAACTAGAAGGCCTCCGCCATCCTGGTTGCCTTATTCTGTATGCTCTTTACCTTATCAATATCTTTCCAATGATGAATGCACAATATACCAGATGTTTGACTAGGATTGGGCATAGAGAGCTTCTCACCTCCATATTCCTGGATGCCATGGCTCTCTTACTGTAGCCCAAAATTACAGTGGCTTTCATGCTAGGATGTATGTGTGTGTTTGTGTACATGTACATACATATACACATATACATACAAACATACATAGACATACATAGACATATATACACATATATACATACCTACCCACACATACACAAAGACCATCACTGATAATTATATTATTTGATCTGCTTTCTTAGGAAAGTAATGGTCACTTTGGCAAATGCAGCTGAAGTTGCTCTAGTTAAGAAGGAAGAACAAAATCCTTCTCACATGGAATTTCTTGTTTCTTATCACAAAACAAATGGAAGGTACTAGGAACAAAATCTAAGAATCACAGTCAGAGCCAGAAGGAACCTTACAAGTCATCTGGCCCAACACCGTTTTTATGTTATTAACAATATACTATTTCATTATACTTATGGTTTCCCTATCTTACCCAGCCTGGAAGTACAGGAGCTATTCACAGGACCAGTTCCACTATAGATGGGCATGGGAGCTTTAACCTACACCTATTCTGCACTGGGCTAGTACATCTCTCCTTAGAAAACCAGATGGCTGGCTCATGGCTCCAAGTGGTCACTCTATTGACATCAGACTTGGGGCAGACACTTGATCAATCTGATTAGCCCACTGTAGCTCTGAATACCAGAACATAAGAGATCCATCAGCCTCAGCCTCCCCATAGCCAGGATGACAGGTCACTATGGCCAACACACTAATTTTAAGGAAAAAGAGACCAAAGTCCAAAGAGGAGCAGTGACTTGCCCAAGATGGTACAGAAAGTTAATGGTAGAGCTGCCGTTGTAATCTGAAAATTAAATGGAAATTAAAATTGGGCAAAAAATGTTTTGTTGACCAAGTAGCTGATGCCACAGAGAGGGGAGAAGGGGAAGGGAATTACTTGAGATTCACTGTATTACAACCTATTCTTTCCCTGAAAAAAATGATTTATTGTAAAAGACAAAGCTTCTTCTATTTTATACTTGCTTTAAGAAATATATTCAATCTGTTTATTATATCTGAATCAAAAACTTCAAAGTGGAGAGATTTAAAAAGATGCTCTGGGGTCAAACATCTGTCCAAGAAAGCAAATGAGGATTGAAAATAAAAGTATTTATTAAATATTAAAAAACATTATTTTCCCCTCAAGATTCCCTTTCTGATTCTTAAAGGCCTTTGTATTACTTGATCTGCTTTTTTTCAAAATTAGATTACAATTCAAAAGTATTACTCGTACAATCTCATATGAATATGAAAAGCTTTAAAGGTTAATATGCTAACTTTAAGAGCCTGCTGAAGCCTGTAGATAATTAATTTTGAAAGCAGTGAGAAGAAAAAAACTTGTTCCCTTTTACTTCATTATTTTAGCTCTGGGGTAAAGGTTTCCAGAATGAGAATAAGATAATGCTTTGGGGTTGTGAGGTGCCAACTAAGGCAATAAGATGCAAAAGAAAGAGAATAGACTTGCAGCCTAAGGAATCTTGCCTTCAAATTTGTCCTATGTGACCTTGGGCAAGTTTCCACCAGAGGTAAGGGCTGTGTGTGCACAAAGGTCAAATTGCCATCTCTCCTTGAAAAGACAATCCATTCTTAACTGTTATACAACTCTTTAATTATAAGAGGAAAGAAATATTCCTTGAAAGAAGTTCTCCAAAGAGGGGGAAAAAGATGAAATAAAATCAGAAGTCTTCCAGCTATACACCAGTCAACTTGACTGATTCCTCACAAAATTTGGAGCATATGATTAAAGGAACTGTTTATAAGAAAGGTAAGGGAGGATTGATCACTAAGAGCCAGTATAGCTTTGTTAAGCACAAGTGATGCTTGTTTAATTTTATTTCCTTTTTGACAGGATAACTTGACTAAGATATTGTTTTTGGCATCTTATAACGTGATCATAGCAAAGCACTTTGACAAAGTCTCTGACAATATCCTTGAGAATAAGTGGGAGAGACAAGTGCCAGATGAAAGTAGAGTTGGATGAATTAGGAACTGGTTAAATAACTTGATCCAAAGATAGTCAATGTCAACTTGAGGTCTGTCAGTCAACAAGCATTTATTAAATGCCTACTATGTACCAAGCACTGGGGATACAAAGAAAGATAGAAGAATAAAACAACTTCTGCTCTCAAGAAGTTCTTAGTCTAATGGGAGTGACAATATGCAAGCAACTATTTTAAAAAGTTATGATAAATCAAGGATTGGTTGTTATCCTTCATCTTTGAAGAAGACCAAGATGACATCACCATTGTAAAGTGAAGTTTCATTGTGTCCAGCTGTAGCTGATCAGACCAATACGAGCTCTGAATACTCTATCACAGGTTGGGCACAGACAGTCCATGTAAATATTTGAGGTGGATATCCCAAATCTGCACATCGTGCAATTACTTTGTGCTGTCTCAACTCTGCTTTGCTCATAGAGCACAGTATTTTTTCTTACATGGGCACGCCATGATGAGAGGTCCTGTGCCAGTGTCTCCCATATCGCGCAGTCAAATCCAAAGTTTTTGAGCGAGAACTTGAGTGTCCTTGTATCATTTCTTCTGGCCACCATGTGATTGCCTGCTCCATGCAAGTTCTCCATAAAATAGCCTTTTTGGTGAGCATACATTTGGCATTAGAATAATGTGACCAGCCCATCAGAGTTGCATTCTCCGAAACATAGTTTGAATACTTGGCAGTTCAGCTTGAGCAAGAACTTCAGTGTCTGGTACCTTATCCTGCCAGGTGATCCTCAGAATCTTCCTAAGACAGTTCAAATGGAAATGATTCAGTTTCCTGGCATGACGCTGGTAGACTGTCCATGTTTCACAAGCATATAACAATGAGGTGAGCACAACAGCTCTGTAGACCTTCAATTTGGTAGTCAGTCTAATACCTCTTCTCTCCCAAACTTTTCTTCAGCACCTCCCAAACACTGGGTTAGATCTGGCAATGCTTGCATCAACTTCATTGTCAATGTGTACACTACCAAGGTAAATGAACTTATCCACAGCACTCAAAACTTCTTCATTTGTTGTAACCAATGGTTCTATGTATGGATGGTATGGTGGTAGCTGATGGAGCACCTGTGGTTTGGTGTTTTTTTTGGTGTTAATTATTAGACCAAAATTAGCACAAGCAATAGAGAATTGTTTTGTTGCATCTTAGCTTTAGAGGCTGCATTGAGTGCACAATCATCTGCAAATAGAAAATCATGCACCAACACTTCCTCCACTTTGGAAGATGGTCATATACCTGAGAGGCAGTGTGGCTTCAGAAAGGGTTGGGGAACAGTCAATATGGGGTTTGCTGCTCGACAACTCCAGGAGAAATGCCAGGAGCAGAACAGAGGTCTGTATGTAACATTTGTAGATCTGATCAAGGACTTTGACACTGTTAGTCATGAGGGCTTATGGAAAATTATGTCAAAATTAGGTTGCCCTGGAAGTTCATCAATATTGTACGTCAATTTCATGATGGCATGTTTGCCTGGGTCCTGGATAATGGACAAAGCTCTCATGCCTTCCTAGTCATCAATGGAGTGAAACAGGGCTATATGCTTCCTTCCATGCTTTTCACATGATGTTTTCAGCCATGTTGACAAATGTTTTCAGTGAGGATGAACACAGCATCAAGGTCAACTACCATACTGATGATTAAGTTCTTCAATTTGAAAAGGCTACAAGCCAAATCAAGGACAGTCTTGAGGGGAAGGCACTAAGATTAAGTGGGACTGGGAAAGACTTTTTACAAGAAAATAAGTACCCCAAAGATCTGAACTTGGCTCTAGGCAGTTTGTCATTTTACTAATAAATTGGATAAAGGCATAGAGGGCATATTTTTTAAAATTTGTCATTGATATAAAGCTAGAATGGAAAGCAAACATACTGGCAAAATGGGAATCCAAAAATATCTCACCAGGAACAACTTGGCAAATCTTATAAATTTAATTTTGATGGGAATAAATTTAAAGTTCTATTATTGGATTAAAAAAAAAGAATTGCAAAAGAATAGGACAGAAAAAGAATAGCTCCTGTAAGGGTTAGTGGTAGGGAACCTGAGGATTTTATTGTACTACAAGCTCAAAATGAGTCAGTAGTATGACCCAGCAACCAAGAAAAGCCTAAAACATCTTGTAATGTGTTAAGAGAAGTATGGATCTGAAGCAAGAGATATCACAGTACCATTGAACTTCTGCTCTAGATAGATCACTCCTGTAGTAAAGTATGAGATACAAAACAGCTCCAGGACAATCAGAAGAAGGAGATCAAAATGGCTTCTTTTGAAGATCCAGCTTCCCTCACCTACTGGCAGTTCCTTGAACACATTTTGAATATATTTTAATATTATCTCCTGTTGTTCAGCTGGAATTGTTGGGATGCTCTATCCTCTCACCATCACCTTTGACTTTCCTTGTCTTCTTTGACTTCCTTCAAGACTCAGTTCAAACTCCCATTCTGCAGGAAGCTTTTCCTGGTGCCTCCCCCAATCCCGAACAGTTGCCAATTACTTTCCATCTATTATGTGTGTGCATTAAGAAAAAATACATGGCTATTTCTATTTTGTCTTTCCCACTTAAATATGTGCTCCTTGAGGTCAGGTACTAACTTTCAACTTTCTTTGTATTTCTAGTGCTAGATGTTGTGCTTAAAATTTTCTGACTGACTGACTTGTGAAGGTACTGGAGACCATGCCATGTGTTGACTGGCTGCAGAAGCTGAGAATCTTTAATCCTGAGAGGATATTTGGAGACTTGTCAAGTAGAAGATTAATTGGACTTGTCCTACAGAGTTAGAGATCTGAGGTGCTGTAAAGGGGAAAAAAAATCTAACAATTAGAGCTGTTCAAAATTGCTACCAGTTGGCATGGAAGGAAGGAAGATCCTACTCATAGGAGGTCTTATACTAGAGACTGGATGACCATTTGCTCAAGATGTTTCTAATGGGATTAGTTGGTCTAGATGGCATCTGAATTCCTTTCCAACTTTGAGATTCTGGTTTTGAGTAAGGTTTCATAACCTCCCTGGACTTCAGTCTCTACATCTATAAAATTAACTTGGACTAAATAACTTCTTATGATTTAGACATACAAAGATCTGTGATTCAAATACAGATCATCCCTGTCTTCTTTTCTCTTTTTTTGATATATCATAGCATTACTTCATTCACTCCAGGTTGTTTTAGTTAATACTTATTGGACCAATAACATTCACATAAATCTGTTTGCTTGCCTTTACAGTTACTGCTCTGGTAACATTTTTATGGTTTTCCAATGAAATCTCAAGTACTTTGAGAGGTATCAACTACATGATCATTTGTAAAGACTAGGTCCTTTGAGATAGCTCAAAAGAGAGTGGAATAATTTTGATTGTTACAAAATTTATTAAGATAAAAAAGGAAGAAGTTCATTTATTGAGGTAGATGTGCTATTCAAATCATTGCTCAAAAAAATTCCTTAAAGTCCTAAGGCAACACTGTTGTTATTTAGAAGTGGGTTAATATTTGTTAGGGTCAGTCATCAAACATTCAGGTGTCATTGTAAGCATTGTGCTAAGTAGTGGGCATACAAAAAAATGGAGATGTTGACAGAGAAAGATGTATATATGTGTATAAGTGTATGTGTATATATGTATGTATGTGTACCTGTTGTTCAATCTTTGTGTCTGACTCTTCCAGACCCCAGTGGACCATAGCACACCAGGCCCTTCTATCCTTGTCTACTTCTCAAAGTCTGTCCAAGTTCATGTTCATTGCTTCCAAGACACTATCTATCCATGTCATTCTATGCCATTCCCTTTCCCAACATCAAGGTCTACATACACATACAGTGTGTATATATTTAAGTCAAAACTCTTTACATGAGTACTATGTTTTTTATATAATGTTTTCACTTTTTTGTGGATTGGCACAGCCAAAGAATTCATTATCTGATGGCCAACCATCTGGTGATGAGCACTTACAAACTAAGGCTTTTTCTCTGTGAATATGTATAATCCATTGCCTAACTAATGTTCAAAGCCTTTCTGGATGAGTGGAATAAAGATAGGTGATAGCTCAAATTATATTCTTCTATCTATACAGACTGATACATACACACACATATATATATATACATATGTATATATATATATGTAACTGTACATATTTGTGTATATACATATATGCCAGTGAATTATTACATTACAATTATAGGATTGTATAACTAAAAATGGTATCCTGCAGTTACAACTTTTATGAAACCAGTGTCACCTCTATGCCATGTGAAGGCATACTAGTATTACTTGGATAACATAGATACATGTGTAGAATAATAAATTATGCATCAGCAAAAAAAAAGAGTAATATAAACTTGTCAGATATAGTAATATCAATCCAGGAAGATGTCTTTATATCTATGATCTCATACATGGTACAGCCATCCCACAAAAATATTTAGGAGTTATTATTCACATTCCTGAATTTAGTGAAGTATGAGACCTTGCCACTTGTAGTTGGCCAACGACCACGATTAATTAGAATAAATCTTCCAGTCAAATCAGTTCTTCAAAGTATAAATACCTCATAAAATTCCCATACAAATACATGATCTAAGAATTGGATCTGTAGAGTTTTCAGAAAACCCAACACCTATATTAGCTTGGCTCAACTCTAACCTCGTCACTTCTGTTTCCGAATGGGCTTTAGTTCAAATAGCTAAAGCTGAATGTCTTGGAACAGAGGCATGCTTAATGCATAGTAAGCTCCTTGATCTGTTTAAGAAAGTTGGGTGATGTTCTTCATATATGAAAAAGGATAATTAAAAAGATAATGAAAATATAAATGTATATTATATATTACATATATAAATAAAAAGATAATAAAAATTAAAAAATTTTTAAAAGACTCATGGGTCACTAAGTTTTTCTCCCACTCAGATGAGGAGCTACAGATTTGTATGGTCTTCAGCAAACTGTTCCAATTTGTTGGGTTTCAGTGCTCTAATTACAGAGTTAAGGGACTATCCTCTAAAGTCCTTTCCAATTCTATAATTATATAATGCATTTAGCATCCCTCATCCTTCCTAACAATCAGTAGTACAAGGTCACCAAGAAGAAGTGAAAGATGAGGTATATGGCAAGGAAACAGTGATATTAACTGGGTTCCACTCATTCAAAACTTTGGTATTAGTTTCATTAGCACCATCCTACAATCAACTGAGATAAGCATGTATAAAGGAATAGCAATATACATAGTAAAGTAAAATATAGGAGTTTAAAAAATATTATTGAGGTATTGAAGACTTGGGGTTTAACTTGGGGTTGGATCACTTTTTATAGCTTTTTAGATTCTTGACTGGTTACAGTTTGTGTCTAGTGCATGATCAAATGTAGTAAGGCATTGTTGTTCTTATGAACTAGGATAGTTTTTATTTATTAAACAAAGAAATATGCCACAATCAGAAGTCAACTGGGATCAATTAAGTTAAAGGAAGCACATGCTGGCAAGAGAGGCATTTAATAGATGATAGAGAAATAACTTAATGATTCTTTTAAAATAATCTTTAAGTTGTCTGCATGTTAAGGAGCAGCCTGCATAGAAAAATGGACATTGAACTGAGAATGATAGCTCTGGATAATATTAAATTAATCTGGGAACCTATTCAAAGCTATATTATATATCTCTTATTGACTGAAAATCTGTGGTGTAATATAGGCTAACATAAAAGTAATTTAGAAAAGTTATCTTAGAAACTGACCTAGGTAATGGAAATAATGAAAACTACTAAAAGTATCAAATATTCCTGTCACAGTTCAACATGCTTAAGAGAACATAATTATGGAAAGTTCAGTCACATTCATGATCCAGTTCCAGAGGAAAGGAGATAAAATAGCGATAACAACAACTGAAAATATGACTCCTGTTAGAAAAAAGAAAAATGGAAGCTGAGACAGTATTTTTATAAAGCATTGTTTTTAACATAACAAGTCCTTAATTAATATTATCCTTTGGACAAACATATTCCTATATTTTATCTGATTTAAATTGTGAGGTTTTTCTTTTCCTTTCATCATTCTGTATGGCTCTGGGAAAATCATTTAACCTCTAAGCATCTAACGCAACTTTCTGGAATTTATAAGTCATGGTGTGGTAGGCAGCTTGCACTGGTAGAAGGATTTCCCCATGCTGATACTTTAATAGATTCTTCACATACCTGTGAATATATAAATATATGCTTATGTCTATGGATACGTTTATATGCTTAGGTGTGTATATATGTACTATTATATATATATATATATATATATATATATATATATATATATATATATATATATATATATATAAAATCTTCACATATTTGGTGAGTTAATTTATCTAAAGAAATACATGCCTCTGAATATGCCATGAACTACAATTTCAAGCCTTCAATTCAGACAAAGAAAATGTTGCATTCACATTTAAGATTTCAGTTACTTAGAAAGGTCTTGGAATATTGGCATGAGTCACATTAGAAGTATCTCTTTATATGAGTCACTCCACACAAAATAAATTTCCCCTCAATATTAGACTACCACAATATTTCTGTGGAAACCACATTTTATTCCCAAGCAACAAACTTTTTACTAGTACCTCTCCTACTTTTGTGCTGGGAGGCCATTTCTATCACAGGAAGATGAGAAAAGAAGCATTTCTTAAAGTTCCTCTTTTCTGGCAATGCCACATGATCAAGGATGCCTCCATTGTCCATCTCTGTAAGGGTAAAGGTAATACATTGTCCTGCAACAATCATAGGGGGATCTCTCTTAGTCATTGTTGGCAAAATTCTTGCTAGAGTCCTCCTTAATAGCCTGATCCTTCATCTGTAAAATAGGCATATACCTGAGAGCCAGTGTGATTTCAGAAAGGGCCAAGGAACAGTCAATATGGTGTTTGCTTCCCAACAACTCCAGGAGAAATCCCAGGAGCAGAACAGAGGTCTGTACATAACATTTGTAGATCTGACCAAGGCCTCTGACACTGTTAGTTATGAGGGCTCATGGAAATATATGTCACATGATCTAGACACAATGTGAAACACCTGAAAGTCTGGCTCCAGCTAGCTACAGATTCTATAAATGCACAGCCCAGAGTAATGTTAGCTTCAGTAAGGTGAATATAAGCACTAATTGATTTTAATTCATTAGTAAATATATTATTGATTAATGGGAGAGGCTAAGATAATTTGTCCATAGAGTACGGGAAAACTTAGAAAGATGTGGAGCTCTTTACTGTGATTTTAGAAGTTTTTGAGAGATTTTGTCCTGAGTTTTTATTGATCTGTGATTATAATGAAATGCAAAATATGTTTAAGAAATGATGAATTAGATGTAAAGATAAGCTGGAAACTACAGACATCAGATTCAATGAAAGAAAGATAGAAGCTGAGATATTTAGTTCATAGGAGAGAATATCTAAGAAAGGAGTGAGTAGGAGTGACCTCAGATATCTATTCTTGTGTTTGCCCTTTGTTTTCCAAAAGAACCATGACATCAGGGAAATGATGACATACTTGCAGTTAACTTTGTTTTGAGTGAGGGAGGGCTAAGCAAGGTCACCAGCCTCACTTTCTCCTCCTGAGCCATCTGGATTCAGTGACCAGATATTCATCAGAATGAATGCAGATGGCCCAGGATGCAATGGGAGAACCTTGCCCTTTTAGGCTTAGGTCTCTTCAGGTACTCACTTCAAATGAGGTAACTCCCATTCAGTGAACTCTTCTCTTTAAGAAGTGAGTCAAGGGATGATCTGTTTAATTAGAAAAAAAAATAATCAAGCTGTTTGAAAGACAAACAGTTAGCAATGATATTCATTCAAAGCCAGGAGGGCCCAAAATACAACCATTAAGTGGAGGTTGGGCAGGGACCTATTGTGGTCCAATCTGTGAGCTTCAGAGTGAATTGGGTTAAGGGTTTTGAGAAGGAAAGGGAGAGAGAGAGAAAGAGAGAGAGAGAGAGAGAGAGAGAGAGAGAGAGAGAGAGAGAGAGAGAGGAAAATTCTACACAAATGCCTTAGGTCAATAAGCAAGGGAAACTAGGGGTTCCAATGGAAGGGGGCAAATCTAATCTCATCTTTATCATTAAGACTTGGAGGGAAAAAAACCCATAAGTTGAAAATGGCTCTGGAAGCATATAATAAATCAAAAGAAACTGTATAGTTAAAAGAGGAGGAGAAGTAAGGTAACATTCTATATTAAGGTGTGTGTGTGTGTGTGTGTGTGTGTGTGTGTACCCAGAAAATCTAAGTATAATCCTGAATAAAAAATAATTCAGTTCATTTCATGAACTGAAAGACTTTCAGCTATTTGTAAGAAAACGATCAAAACTCAATGAAAAATTTAAACATAAAAGATCCAGAAGAAACATAAAGAAATCATAACAGACTAATTATAAGACATTGATTTAGATCAAATGGTTTGCTTATGATACATGAAAATATTATTATTAGTAATAGTATTCTTAAAATTCTTACCATTACTAAGGTAGTTTGAAAGAGGTTGGGGCTGAGTCGTGAATGATGTGGTGATTCTAAAAAACTAAATAGGGTAGGAAAAGGTTAAAGGGAGAAAACTCATGAAAACAATGTGAAAGGAATAACTAATATAGAGAAAGCATATTGGAATTTAACTCTCATATGGGATAAAAAGGAAACAACACATACATCTGAAGAGGTTTAGAAGTCTTCTGAACTTCTAGAGAGGTGTGAAAACTGGAGGTGAGGGACTTTTAGAAGGTTACGTAGATGAAGATTAGAAGAGTGGGGTGAAGAGATGGGAGAGAGTTAGAGGGATAGCTAAAATATGGAATAAGAGGGTAAGGGGAGAAAAATAGTGTAACAGGGATGGGGTGAAAAGAGATGTTGAGAAGGAAAATAGTAAAAGTAATATGAGGGATATTTATAAATAGTCATTAAAACTTTGAATATAAATTATAAAAAATAATAACAAAATTTGTTTGAAAAGACAAAAAGTCAAGAATGCCAAAGGAAATATTTTTTTCAAATATAAAAGAAGTTTAGCAGTACCAGATTTTAAACTCTATTATAAAGCAGTAATTATCAAAACTATCTGATACTGACCAAGAAATAGAAGGGTAGATCAGTGAAATAGAGCAGAGATATAATTTACAGCAGCAAATAAACATAATAATCATATATTTGACAAGGGTAAAGACTTAAGATTTTGGGATAAGAATTCATTATTTGGTAAAAATTGTTGGGAAAACTGGAAAGTAGCATGGCAAAAACTGGGCAGAGATCAATATCTTACAACATTTAACCAAGATAAAGTCAAAATGGATACATGATCTAGAAATAGAGATTTTATAAGAAAAATAAAACATGGACATATCGCTTATGGATAGGGGAACAATTTACAAATAAGCAAGATACAGAGAGCAAAGTCAGGTGTAAATGCAAGTGCAATGTAATTTATATAAAATTACATTAATTGATTAATTAATGTAAAATTAGATTAAATTAAAAAAAGTTTTTGTACTAACAAAACAAATGTAGCCAAGATCAGAAGGAAAGCAGAAAATTGGGGGAAATTTTCTATAGTCTATCAGACAAAAGTCTCATATCTAAAATATATCTAGAACTTTGTCAAATCCATAAGAAGAAGCAAATCATTACCCAACTGATAAGTGGTCAGAAGATATGAACAGGTACTTTTCCTGATGAAGAAGTCAAAACAATTTATAGTCATATGAAAAAAATTCTGTAAATCATTGCTGATTAGGGAAATGCAAATTAAAACAATCCTGAGGTATCATTTTACACATAGCATATTGGCTAAAATGATAGAAAAGAAAAGTGACTAATGTTGGAGGGGATGTGTAAAAATTGGGACACTAATTCATTGTTAGTGGAATTGTGAACTGATGCAACCATTTTGGAGAGCCATCTGGAATTACGCCCAAAATATTATTAAACTATGTATACACTCTCTGACCCAGCAATATCAGTACTAGGTCTATTTATGAAGATAATTTGGGAAAAGGGAAAACTACCTGTATATTCTAAAATGTTTATAGCAGCCTTCTTTTTGGTGACAAAGTACTGGAAATTGCAGGGAAGCCCATCAGCTGGGGAATAGCTGAACAAATTGTGGTATGTAATTGTGAAGGGATATTACTATACTATAAGAAATGTTGTGTTCAAAGATCTTAGAATAAACACGGAAGGAGTTGCACAAAACAATGAAAGATAAGCAGAACTAAGAGAATATTGCAATAATAGCAACATTGTTTTAAAAACAACTTTGAGAGAATATGTTATTTTGATTATATAAATTCCTAAATTAACTACAAAGGATATATGAAGAAAGTCTGTATCCAGAGAAAGAAGTGATAAATAGAAGTATGAATACAATAATTTTACATATTGACATATATCTACATATATATGTGTATATATATGGGTGTGTGTGTGAATACACACATACACACACATAAGCACACACCTATCTGTGTCCAATGGTAGCCATCTCTAGAGTGGGATACAGGGAGAGGGAAGAAAAAAAAGAAATTTGCATGATAATTTTGTTATATGTTTGAAAGGAATAGCAAGCTGTGCATAGTAGATTTGTAATTTCATGTGAAGTCATGTTTTTATTATACTATATTAGAAATGCTTGTTTTATTCCATAAATTAAAAATAAAATAGAAAAATAAAGAAGATATTCTCGTGGGAGGGAATTACAAGATGAACATTTGGGTAAAGATCAATGCCGTTGGAAACAGGTTTGAAACCTGGCCAAGAGGCAGGGCATAATAACAACAGAAGGTTTTTAATTATCCAAACACTTCCTCCAGCTCTCTTGCTGCTAGAAAGAGAGCAGCTAATAACTTCTTGATTTATCATAATGTAAATGTTATCCTTCAAAAGGTGGAAGAGGAACAACGTGAAATCCTATATTGGATCTGATCACTTACATGGAGGAATCAGTTACTAGTACTGAAATGATGAAAATGTCATCATTAGGAGCAGTGCAGGGGCACAGTCACCAAGAACAATGTGACTGGGGTCTGAAGGATCTGAGTTAAAATCCTTCCTCAGACATTTAATAACCGAGTGACCTTGGACAACTTACGTTGTCTCTCTCTTTTCACTCATCTGTAAAATAGGGATAATAATACACCAAACTCTCAGTATTGTTGTATCAAATGAGATGTATGTAACGTGTACATTTTGCAAAATTTAAAAGTACTATGCTTGCTACACTAGTTAGCTATGATAATAATTATATTAGTATAGCTACAATGCAGTTCTATATATTACATAACATAATATTACTAGTTGGACACGACTGAAAATGACTGAACAAAATATCACTATTATTGATGGAATAATACTATTAGGCTATCTATAATATATAACTATATATGCATACATATATATAAAACAAATACTACCATATTATAAATATCTTAATAAGGTTTTATAGATAATATATACTCATGTATATATTTAATTATATATTGTATATATATATATATATATATATATATATATATATATATATATATATAGTAACATATATTACAGCTCTCCTAATAACTCTAGTATTGTTGTTATTGTCATTAACGCTGAGAGGAAAAAGGCCATATTCTCCTTGACATTGTGATAGAAGAGAAGAGGAAAGGTAAGTATAGCTTAATATTCACTGTAGATAGATTTGGAGAAGGAAAATTTCAGAGAGATCAGCAACAAAACTACGTGGAATGCCATAGACTAAAAATTCTAGAGGGGAAGTCTTCCCGGGAAGATCAGGAAACTCTCAAGAATTAAATTCTAAAGATGCAAAAAGGAAGAATTCTGATGAGAAGTAAAAACAAACAGGGATTATCTGAAGAGACTAATAGCAATGCACAGAGAAGTTATTACTCAACCTGGAATTTTAAAAGCTATGTACCAGAAAGGAAAGCAAAGGCACATAGCAGGGAATGAATATCAGAATATGGTGTGGTCTTGTAATACAGTCCCAAGAACTCTAAAGCTTAGAATGATAAGGCTGGTGAGAGATGTTAAGGATAGCAAAAAAAAGTTCCTGTTTTTATTTGTTTGTTGCGTTTTGCTTTGTTTTGTTTTGTAGATGCAGAAGTAAAGAAGGGGATCAAAGAAGGGATCAGAGTCTGGCTTGGTGTGGTGTTAGACTATGCCAACTGACAAGAAAGAGAAGGTTGACTGCTTAATTCTTATTTTCATTTTGTTTTCTTTGCCGAAAAGAATGACTTTTATATTGAAAATTAAAAAAAAACAAAAATGGCTAACCAGCAGTTGCTATTTAAGATAAGAAAGAATATGGTAAGAGGGAATCTAATTGCCCTTGTTAAATTCAAATCACCTGACACAAATGAATTCCAGCCTTGGGTTCTTGGTGTACATGACTGATGAGCCACTGTTAGTGACAGATGAAACATCATGGAAAATGGGAAGGGTATCCCCAAAAAAGGAAAGGAAAAACAATGTCCTAATTTCCAAAAAAGGGAAGAAAATAGAGTCTGAAAACTCTAGTCCTCTGAATAAATTTCAATTCCTGGGAAAAGTCTAAAATGGATAATTAAAAGATGGTTAGTGAACATTTAGGAGAGAAAGCAATGATTAGAAATAGTCAGCCCCTGCTGGTTTCATGAAAGTGAGATCATGCTACACTTACCTTTTTTTCCTTTTTAAATTTTTTGACAGCAAGTGAAATTAATGCCTAAAGATCAGGGAAACCATATAGATATAATTTACCTAGAATTCAGTGAAGCATTTCATAGTATTTCATAATATCTTGTGGTAAAGATAAACACTGATCAGGTGATCACTAAATTAAATGGATTCCAAATTGGTTGAACACATAGATTGGAAGAGGAGTCATTGATGGCTCACTGTTAGCTTAAAGAAGAATCTCCAAGGAACTGGACTTGGCCCTGTGATGGTTAGGATTTTTATTGATGATTTGCGTAAAGGCACAGATGGTATGATCTTGAAATTTTCAGATGACACAAAATTGGAAGAGAAAATACCTTGAATTAAAAAGTTGGGAACCCAAAAGATCTTCACAAACCAGAGCCCTGGGCTAAATTTAATAAGGAAAAATTCAGTGGGTATAAATGCAATATCTCACACTGGGATTCAAAAAATAATACAGCAAGGAGACATATTCAGACAACAGTTTGTCTGAAAAGGACCTGGAGGTTTTAGTAAGTCCAATGAATACCAATGGTTAGATATGATAGCTTTACAAAAATGTTAATGTGATCTTAGGCTGCATGAAGAGAGGCTTAGCTTCCAAGTCTAAAGACCACATGTGGAGTATTTTGTTCAGTTTTGAAAACTGTAGCTTGAAGAGGACATGGGTAAATTAGACTGTATGCAGAGAGGGGGTAAATAAAATGGTAAAAGAACTTGGTTCCATGTCACATAAAAGGATGCTGAAGGAACTAAGTATGTTTATTATGGAGAGAAAGGTCTGGGGAAACTGATAGCTGTCCAAATATTCCAACTTTGTGGAAGAGGAAATCGACTTGTGATTTCTGAAGATTCTCCTAGCTCTGACACTCTATGAAACAAAGGATTTTATTGCATCTGGAAACTTAATTCTATTGGATATTCTTAAATGAGAAAAGGAAACGTGAAACTACCTTTTAAGGATACTTTCAACTTGACTTATCTACATGCAATTAATTGTTTAAATGCATTTAGATTTATTATTCTTGACATTAATTATGTCAATTGAGTTTATAACTGTCTAATCTTGTGCTGAGAAAATAGGCTATGAAATCCCTGATGAACTAAATCTGTGACTCAGTACACAACTGCTCAATAAAACTGAAAGATGAGTCATGCAGCAGAAATACACCGAAGATTTTGAGCTCCAAAATGATTCACATACTTCAAGTCCAAACAAATTATCTTGATTTCTGAAGAGCAAGACAGGAAGAAATATTGCTTTGGCACATCCCACACCTAAGTCTGTGCGGATATGAGTCTGGAAATTTTTTGGTCTCAAGTGGGAAATGAGATTGCTAGAGATAAACCTCAATTTGGTCATGTCATTGAGTTTGGGTCAAAGGCACAATCCAGACACCTTTGCAAATATGTCAGACTGTCCTCTTCAACTAAGCCCCAGTGTTCCAACATGATGCACATTTGACTCCATCTGGGTATTCACTCTCTTAATACAAACCTCAGCCCTCAAATATATGTGGTTCATATTGCAAGAAATCTGGTTTAGTGAGGTCTTGCTATGTCTGTGCACACAGAATCACAGAATTTTAGAATAGAAAGGCAAATTAGATACCATTTAGTCCACAAGCTACCTTCCCTTTACAATGTACTTTATGGTCATCCAAATTTTGTTCGAAACCTCTTTCTAGTGCTAATATGGCTATCATATTTCCCCTTAGTCTTTTATTTTCTCTGAGACCAGGCACTTAACTTTTCTCAATCTCAATTTCCCCATATGTAAAATAAGGTTAATACCACCTATCTCATAAGGTTGCTGTGGTGATCAAAAGAAATAATAGTTTAAGCTGTCTGCAAACCTTCAAGCATCATATACATAATAATATTATTCTTAAACTAAAATTTCCAGAGGCTTAAAGCAATAATCACTTGACCAACATCTTAGTCTGAACACATTCCAGCTTTGGAATATCCCTTCTAGGATATAGTGCTCAGACCTGAACACAGTACTATAGATGTGAGATGAATAGGACTGTGCAGTGGAGCTATCAACCCCCTTGTTCTGGACTATAGGCTTTCATTAATGTGAGGTAAGGCAGAGTTAGCTTTTTGGGTATGCCAGGTCATAGCTGATATTTTTAAGCTACTTGAAAACAGGGACTCTGGCTTCTCATTCTTTGGTAGGTCTTTGAGGCCATGTTATGTCCTCAAAAATGTTGTCAAATGTCCAGAATTAATGACTTCTATAATCAAACCTTGAAAGACTTCTGTTTAGCAGAATTTCTCTTAGTTTGTTATATTCTCTTAGGAGAGGAGAAGTAGGAGGGTATATACATTCAGGCACCGTCAGAGGAATAAAATTAGTAGATTCACAGGGGCTGTGTCAGACTTGTCCACTGACATCTTTATGACTGATGGAATATTTCACTTTTCATTCAGATGTTAGGATGGGCCAAACACAACCTAAAATGCCAAACTGGAACTTTACCCATGGGAAAATCTTCAGGTTGAAATTTTGGAAAAATATGTCAGTAACAAGGAGATAATGAGAAATGGCAAATATCTGAGTAGCCTAAATCTTGAATCCACTAACTTTTAAATAGCTTAGGAAGTTGTCTTTTCAGGAAAGTTGCTACAAAAGTCCATTGTATTATCATACTATTCTAACTCTTGACAAAGGGGACTTCTTAATTTTCTTTATAATACCACCCTATTCACATATCCCACAAACGAAATGAGCCCGATCATGGCTTACCTGTCTCATTTCTTTGTAGTTGTGATGCTTAAAATCCAGGTCATCTGTAGTTGTCATTTCATTTCTTCTGTGATAATAATTATTAGGATCTAAGGGAAAAAAAATACAAGTTTTTATTTATTTAAATAAATCCACCAATCTTTTGAGTGCTTACTATGTGCCTAGCTCGGTCCTAGGGACTTTTGTGGTCACACAAGAAACGTAAGACTTTTGTCCTGGCTGTTAAGAAACTTTTGTTGTTATTGTTTGGCTGTTTTCAGTCATGTCCTATTCTTTGTAATCCTATTTGGAATCTTCTTGGCAAAGATACTGCAGTAGTTTGCCTTTCCTTCTCTAGTTCATTTCACAGATGAGGAAAATGAGGCAAATAGGATTAAATGATTTGCCCAGGGTCACACAGCTAGTAAGGAACTGGGATCAGATTTGAACTCAGGAAGATAAGTCTTCCTGAGTCAAAGCCTGGCCCTCCATTGGCTGTGCCATCTAGCTGCCCATTAAGAAGCTTAGAGGCCAAATCAGGAGTTGGTTGGAAGGAGGATAGGGAAGATATACTTAAACAGAAAACAAGTATTTCTCCATGGTACTTATTCAGCATGAAAAGTCACCAAATAGGAAAAATCTTTTTGTACAAAGTTGCTTATATCAGTGTCTTAAAGAAGATATTATTAGTCTTTTAAATAACAAAGTATTTTTAATAAACTGTGAAGGGTGATGATAATATCATGATTAACAGTTAAATAGATTTTCTGTTGATTGTATCAAAGCTTGAAACATGATGGAGCCTCCTAAATGAGATCTATAATCACTCAAATATTTCAGCATAACTGTCCCCTCAAAGAGAAACAAACAAATAAATAACATACAAAAACATAAATCCAAAACGGAACCAGGGAAAGCAGGCTGGATTTTCTTCATGAAATTATATCGCTCTTTATGACCCCAAGTTTTGTTTTCTTTTGTTTTCTGAAACAAAGTTCCCCATTTTTTAAACAACCATTGTCTAAAGAAGCAAAACTGAGAATTTCCTAGGGGCATTAGCATGGCCTATGGTGAGTGCAAACTGTAACACATATACAATCAAGAATTGCTGAAATAATGGTTGAAAGGATGTCATCACGCAAGCAAATTAGCATGATCAGGAGATCATGTGTTATTCCTTTGTATTGTGGTGTATGTATTGTATGTCAGAAGGATTCAGAAATGACAATACACCTGCCACAGTTTAAGACAGATGGCATTGGTCTCTGACATGGGCCAAACATGAGTAAACATGAAATGGATTTCAGTTACAACTGCTTTTTTTATGGGCTGATACTTAACTATATCACCAGAACACTGGAAATATCTTGCCAGTGTTAGGCAGCACTTCATTCGGATTTCCATCAAAAAGAGCCTCAAGTCCAAAGTAGACAACCATGAATCACAGAGCATACCTCACAACTGAACCCAGAATAGATGAAGCTGGGGGAGACACTGAGCACAGTGGATAGAGTGCAGGCCTTGAGTTAGGAAGAGTCCCCTTCCTGAGTTGAAATCTGGCCTTTGGACATTTACTATCCTTGTGACCCTGGGCAAGTCATTTAACACTGTTTGCCTTAGTTCCTCATCTATAAAATGAGCTGGAGAAGGACACGGCAAACCCCTCCAGTACCTTTGCTAAGAAAACCACAAACGGGGTCACAAAGTGTCAGACATGATTGAAAAAACTCAACAACACAGTTACAACAACACCACTGATAAATTGCTTAAATGTCAAAAACAAAAAGGTAAAGATCTTGAAGGTACTGAAAATCTACAAAGCAAAAGCTCTGAATGTAAAGAAATAGTAAAGAATGGAATAAGTAAAGAAATGCAATGCAAAAATAGTGCCGATTTCTCCAATGACTTTGAAGGGTTTACTTAAAATGAAATTTTGAAAAACTGTTTTTGAATTTGAATACATGAATCTACCAAATTGACCACCCATAACCAAAGAAGGCAGTTTAAACATTGATATCTATTATAATTAGCATGAATGAATGTGTTCTACAACATTTGACAGAATGCCAAAACATGTCACAACCAATACACAATGGCCTGTATTGTGATCATTCCCACAGTAAAGACTATGGGAATAGTAGAGTAGGTAGAGTTTTTTAGGAATACTCCTAAAGATATGAAGCAAACATCATTAAGGCAGAAACATATTGAGAAAAGTATTTGAAAATGTGAAGAAATGTATGGTATAATTATAACAACATCTCACCAGTACACACAGTAGAAAATGTGGACACCATAAACATTTTGTTAAGAGTAATGAAAAAGAAACATGGAAAGAATATGGAAAACAAAAGAATACCAGAAATTCTTGATGTCTTTAATAAACAATTAAATGTGAAAGTCAAATGGTTAAGCTGTCAAGGGAGCACAAAGAGTAAACAATTCATCTGCAATCTAGAATTATACTATAGAGGCTTCAAAAGGCAAGAAAGAAACTTATAGAAAAGAAAGAACTTCTGAAGAAGGAGGATGTGGAAAAGGACAATTTCTAGTTATCTATTTGATTAGAAGAAATCACAAAAAAAAAAATACAAAGTCCATCAGATTCAAAAATACCATGAATGAGTGAATGAATGAATGAATGAATGAATGAATGAATGAATGGTAATGTCAAGAGAAGTGAGAAACTCCCAATTTTCTACAAAACTGGAAAGCAGTTGTTCTAGGTAAAATCCATACTTAATGGTTCAAAAGCTTCATGGTGGCATATCCAGCTTCCTCTCTGATGCAAGCCTGATTCCAACTTCTCTAAACAGATAATATGTAGGGATTGGGACTGAACCTGGGATTTCATTGGTAATAGTGAGGTTCTGGTGAGAAAATTTCTCTATTGATGTAGGTTGGCATTTTTTCTGCAGCTTATACTCTTAAAGTGCTGTCTTGAAAACTGAGACATTAAGTGACTTATCCAGGGTCCCATGTCTACTGTGTGTCAGGAACAGGATTTGAAGTCAGATGTTCCTGGCTCCAAGGTCAACGCTCTATCACACAATGGTACTTCCCTAACAGGAGTTATCAGACAGACAGACAGACAGACAGACAGACAGACAGAGAGACAGAGATGGTGAGAGATACAGAGATGGTGAGAGAGAGAGAGAGAGAGAGAGAGAGAGAGAGAGAGAGAGAGAGAGAGAGAAGAGAGAATTGTTTAAGTAATTTTCACAAGGTCTTTATAGCTAGAATCATTCAAAAAAATCTATAAGTTCAAGAAATAAATATATTGGCTGAAGAACAAAAAGGAAACAAAAATCCTAACGACAGATAATTACTGATTCAATTATTACCAAACAAGCCATCTAAAAGTACCCGAACATTTATGCTGTCTTTACTGATTGCCACAAAGCCTTAGACTCAGTTCTGCACTCATGGCTTAGTCATGAACTACAAATAGATCCAAGCATGGTGAAAGTGCTAGTGTTTGATATCCACATGGAAAACTGTGATTATAAACATTGGAATTTATCATGTGGGATGAAATACTAGATTGTAAATTTGGTTTATTTGAGATGTCACTTTGCTCCTGGTAAAAAGTATTTGTGTTCTTATTTAAAATACATCACCAATATGATGATGTTAAGAAAAAATGATATAAAACAAGACAGTTGACATAAATTATCTCCATGGAGTGAACTTAAACCTTCTGTTCTAATTCAGCTAACAGAGAGAAAGCTACACATCTAAGTGGTGTCATCTTCAAGTTAGCTGGACTAGCCCAGTGGTTCTTAGGATATGGCAGTAAAGCAGACAGGAATGTGTCTTCTTTAAGTCATTTACATTGTCAAAACTGTACTGATTTCTGATCTTAAACGATTTGAAAATTCTGAAACTTCAAATTGCAAAGTAGTTTGTTGTTTATGAAATGTTTTACATTGATTTTTAAATTTTATTCTTGTTATAATCCTGGTAGAATAAATATGATTTTCATTTTATGTTAACATACACAAATAACTGAGGCTCAGAAAAATCAGGCAATTTGCACAAGGTTGATATCAAGTAAATGGTAAAGATGCGATCCCCCAAAAAGTCTAACCTTCTAATTTTTCCAAATGTTTTTCCTAAACAAGGAGCAAATTAACTGCCACAAAGCAGTCACCATCACTTCCATCTGCTGGCCATCAACTTTATAAACGCATATTCATAGCCGAAGCTTTCACTTATGCATAAGATTACTATGTTCGAATAGAATGGATTATTGGTATTTCAGAGAGAGTCTACCAAGACTTACAGAAAGCATATGCTAAGGCATTTTGTTGTTGTTGTTGTTGTCTTTGTTTTAAAATTTTTTTAGTCTGTGATTAGATCTTCTTTTCTGAAGTAAGTAACTCTGTAATGCACTTTTACCAAACACCACACCAAGTCCAAATGAAGTAAGCTTCCGAATGCTGAAAATGGGCATATATCCAGAGGTATGTGGCAAACATATGAATGCCCCTTTCTCTTGTTCAGAGGGTAGCTGAGGAGCCAAGCTAATGTGGGTCAAACTCTCTGTGAAACAT
This sequence comes from Notamacropus eugenii, assembly GCF_028372415.1. Lineage (NCBI taxonomy): Eukaryota > Metazoa > Chordata > Mammalia > Diprotodontia > Macropodidae > Notamacropus > Notamacropus eugenii. Next base: position 205,141,917 of record NC_092872.1, read on the forward strand.
TTCAGCTGGGATGATCACTACAATTATGTCTAAGCTTCTTCTCTGTACTTCAAATTATTTATGACACATTTCTTATTCTGCCTCATTGAATACTTATGACATGAGCCACAATGAAAATAATTCTACATTATAGAAAGGGAGTTAGCATAGCACAAACTCTAACAGGTCAGGTCAACTTGGAAAGGCTTTAAGTACGGTATATAGACCCCCTCTGTGTCTTTTTTCCAAGGAACAGGCTCAATAAGGGTGGGAGTATTTGCCACGAGGGGCTAGGTCACAATATGATAAATTGTTTTGACTTTAGCCAGCCAGTACCTTGAGGCATGGGATGATTGCAATCTGTACATGTGAATGAAGTAACCACTCCAAGAAAATAACAGAACATCTGAGGTGCTAAAGCAAACAAGAAAGTGGGAAGGGGAGTAAAACATGCTGTGGGTGAGGGTTAGACTAAATGACAGCACAGGTCCCTTCCATCTCTGTGATTCTATGAAAAACAAAAAAGAAGACACAGAGAGTCATATATATGTGTGTGTATATATGCACATATATACACGCATACATATATGTACATGTACATATACACACATGTATATAAGTGTGCATATCCACATATATGTGATTATATGTAATATAATTTACAACTCTATTTAGACATCTTAGAAGGAAGGATCAGAATTCAGTATTTCTGGATAAATTTCTGAAGGTTCATGATTACCACCATCATTATCATTATTGTTATCATTAATCATTTATATTCAAATTAATTCAACTACAATCTATTAATATTATCTAGGCATAGAGCACTAGCAAAGAGGGACATGGAAATGAAAGCAGACAACCTTTGCCCTTGTGTAGCTTCTACCCTAATAATCAATTGCCTTCCAAAGCCCTCCATAACCTGACTCCTTCTTACCTTTCCAGTCTTCTTATACCTTACTCCCCTCCTTCCATGTACTCTGCTGTGCAGTGACACTGGCCTCCTGGCTGTTCCTTCATCTGGCAACTCCAAATGTTTTCACTGGCAGACTCCCACACAGATTACTCTCTGTCCTCATTTCTGCCTACTGGTTTCCTTGGCTTAAAGTTCTACCTTTTGAAAGAAGCCTTACCTAGTCCTCCTTCATCTTAGTGCCTTCCTTCTGATACTACCCCCAACTTATCTTGCATATAACTTGTTCACACGGTTATTTGCATGTTGTCTCCCCAATCAATCTGAGCTCTTTGAGAATAAGGCAAAAGCCTTTCTTTGCATCCCCTTTGCTTAGTACAATTCATCTCACATAGTAGGTAAGTGCTTAATAAATGCTAGCTGATTGACTGTAAGAGTGAGGACTATTTATACGTAGTACTTCATACACATCAGGTTGCTTTATACTAACACGTTTTGTGTTATTGATGCTAACCCAGTAACAATCGTATCTTGTTGTGATTATAAACATTGGAATTTATCATGTGGGATGGAATACTAGATTGTAAATTTGGTTTATTTGAGATGTCACTTTGCTCCTGGTAAAAAGTATTTGTGTTGACACATCAGCAGTTCTCCATGAAAAGGAAAATGCCAACAGCTACTTAAAAAGAATGCTGCCTAGCTCCTACACATGTAAAATCTCTAGGCAGATGCAGATTTCTGGAAAGGTTGGGGTTGCCAGCCTTGTGGAGGGAATGGTAGAATCCTCCAACTCATTCCTTCTTTTTCTGCTTCTCCTCTTTGAATAGGAAAGCCTTCAAGTCTAAAATCATGAGTCTGGTTATTAAATCTCTTGAATACTGTGAAGTTGTGATGAATAAATTGGCTATTCCAAAAAGATTTTTGCCATTTTATCCTAGACCAACCTGAATTAAGGGGGATTTGTAACTGTATTTATATGAGAGGTCATCCTATAACTTTCAGTCCCACACATGACAGAAGTTTAATGCTATTGTAACTATAATCCACTTTTCCTTTTATAATGAATCCCATTGATAAATGAATTAGCATTAGGGTCAACCTTAGGATATATTGTGGAGACCAAGAGACAGGACCTTGGATACTCCACCTAATGACAAGAATGACTCCATGTTTAAGTTAGCCTTCATTCCAGTCAAATCCACAGCCTAGCATTTAAGTTTTCCCTTTACCCTACTTTTTGGGTATCCAGTGAGGAAAACAAATCTACCTCCATTCTGAGGCCCCAAGATCAGTGACAGAGTAATAAACAAGCTTCTTTCTGTTGCTTCTCCCTGCAGGCAACAAATTGCCTTGTCCAAAGTCCAGTTGACATGCAGACTAGCTTGTCCCCCTTTTAAATATTCTAAATATCTTCACTTTCTCAACTCAGCCTCATTGTCTCTCTCCTCTTTTTGGAGGACTGGAGCTCAGAGCACCAAACTGCTCCCAAAGATATCTAATAAAGAGGTCATACAACTTTCCTGGCAATCTTATTTTCCAACTACTATTCTTCTTGGCTTCCAATCTATGGGACAAGATGTGGTGGCCAGTCCCTATCCCCTCCAGTCAGGTTTCTTTTATGTGTAGTCTTCTCCAATTAGGTTGTGATCTCCTTGAGGGCAAGGATCTTCTCTTTGGCTTATTTGCACCCCCAGCATTTAGCTGGTGCCTAGCACTAAATAAATGTTTACTGAATGGAATTAAATATTCTTGTAAGAAATGGCTTGTAGGCAGAACAGCTTGTTTTAAAGATACTATCTTTGTGAGATAATCAAGTCTTATAATATCAACGAAGTTTTTACTGACTTGTACTCTTGAGCTACGGACCCTTTTTAGTCACAGTGAGCATCTATAGTATAGTGTCAATACTATATAGCAGGAACTGTGTTGGATGCTGAAAAGAAAGGCAAAAAAAGGAAATAATTTTTGTCTTCAAAGAGCTGACATTCTAGATGGTAGAATAAGTAAGGGAATCACCTGAGCTCTCCCAAATTCATCTTAAAACAAGTATAAATTAACACCTCAAAATGAATTTTGAAGTGACAGAACCAACAAAAAAGGGATGAAACAATTTTCAATCCCAAAACAACTTAGAATATTGGCAGGAAAGGCATGTCTCAATAGGGTAAAAGGGAAGCATTGTCCAGCACAAGCAGCATCCAGACAAGCTAGCAGTCAGCACTCCCACCCTTTCCCCAGCCCTAGGACACCCAGTAATGAGGCTCAATGGCCTCTGATGCTATCCAACAGTGAGAGGCCCTGCAGCCCCACACCAGAAAATTAGAACACTGCCTTCTTGGAACAGTGCTTATTGTCTCAGGAAGGGGGAAGGAGAAGGAGGAAGGGAGAGAATTCAGACCTCAACATTTTTTAAAAATCTTAAAAATTGTTTTTACATGTAAATGGAAAAAATAACAAATATTATTTTTAAAATAATATATTAACACAGAAGCAGGGCCCAAAATTAAAATGTCACAAAATAAGCTAGAAAATAAGCAAATAACCTCAAACCAAATACACACATACACACACACACAGAACCTGACCATAGAAAGTTGCTATGGTGACAAGGAAGATCAAAACACAAACTCAGAATCAGACAACAATGTCAAAACACCTATATGTAAAGCCCAAAAGAAAACTGCGAATTGGTCTCAGTAGCAAAAAGAACTCCTAGAAGAGGCTCAAAAAGATTTAAAAATCAAATAAGAGAAGTAGAAGAAAAACTTGGAAAAGAAATGAGAGTGATGCAAGAGAATCATTTAAAAAAGGGTCAATAGCTTGTTAAAGGAAATTCAAAAACGGAAAAAAGGTTTTTAAAAAATTGACTAAAACAATACCTTAAAAAGTAAAATCAGTCAAATGGAAAAAGAGGTATAAACGCTTACTGAAGGAAAGAAGTCCTTAAAAATTAGAATTGAGCAAATGGAAGCTTATGACTACATGAGACATAAAAAACCCAATAAAGCAAAACCAAAAGAATGAAAAAAATAGAAGAAAATGTGAACTATCTAACTGGAAAAACAACTGACCTGGAAAATAGATCTGGGAGAGTTAATTTAATAATTATTGGACTACTTGTAAGCCATGACCAAAAAAAACACCTGGATCTTATATTTTAAGAAATTGTCAAGGAAATCTGCCCTGATATCCTAGAATCACTGGGCATAAAGGGTAAAATAGAAGTGGAAAGAATTTACAGAACACTCCTGAAAGACATCCCAAAATGAATATTATAGCCAAATTTCAGAGCTCCCAGGTCACAGAGAAAATCTACAAGCAACCATAAAGAAACAATTCAAATATCATGGAGAGAGTCAGTGAGTCAGAGTGACTCAGAGAGTCACTACACAGCATTTAGCAGCTTCTACATTAAAGAACTGGAGAGAGAAAAAGGCAAAGGAGCTGGAATTACAACCAAACCAGTGAAGCTCCAGCTGAAAAAAAAATGGATGTTCAATGAAATAGAGAACTTTCAAGTATTTCTGATGAAAAGACCACAGGTGAAAAGAAATTCTAGTTTTCAAAGACAGGACTTAAGAGAAGCATAAGAGAGTAAACAGGAAAGAGGAAACAAGGGGTTTAATACATTTAAACTGTTTACATTCCTTCACAGAAAGATGTTACTTGTAACTTAAGAATTTTGTCACTATTAAGGTAGTTGAAGGATTATACATAGAAGACATAGGTATAAATTGACTATTATGGGATGATATTAAAAAAATGAGGGGTAAAAAGGAAGACTGCACTGCTAAGAGGAGAGGGAAGGGTAAGGTAGAACAGAATAAATTATGTCATATGAAGAGGTATGAAAGAGCTATTACAATGTAGGAAATGATGGGAGGTGGCAATTCTTGAACCTTATTCTCATTGGAATTGGATCAAAGAGGGAATAACATAAATGATCTACCTTACTCTATATGGAAGTAGAAGGGCAGGGGGATAAGAGAAAGAGGGGGTACTGATAGAAGGAAGAGTGGTTGAAGAAAGTAGTGACCAAAAGTAAAACACTTGTGCACGTTTGCACATGTATAACAGCAAATTGCTTATTGTCTCAGGGAGAAGGAAGGAAAAGGAGGAAAAGAGAAAATTTGAAACTCAAAATTTTTTGAAAAATCTTAAAATTGTTTTTACATATAATTGGAAAAACAACAAATATTTTTAAAATAATATATTATCAAAAGGAGCTCACATTCTTTTCAGAAAATATAACGAGTCTATACATAAGTAAATACAAAATAAAAATAACATGGAAAGGGAGCACTAATAACCAGAGGAATTAGAAAAGACCTCTTTTAGGAAGTGGAACTTGAGCAGAGCTTGAAAAGAGGAAGAAGCAAAGAGAGGGAAAAGGAGCAAGAGATGTAAGAGGAGAGAGACAGGGAGGAGTAAAGAAGGGATGAAGGGAAGGATGGAGAGAAGAAAGAAGGAGCAGATGGAGAAAGAAGAAAAAGGAGACATTCTAGGCACTGGGGACAATCTACACAAGGGCATAGGTATGGAAGATGGTATCAGAGAAAGGGAATATTACATAAACCAATGGAGATGAGAAAAGTGTATGACTAAGAATAATGTGCATTTGCCCTGGAAATCTAGGTCTGAGTTAAACTTTGAAGGGGTTTGAGTGACTTGGCCATGTATGTTTTTGAGGAACATTAATTTGGTAGTAGTGTGGAAGATGGATCAGGGCATGAGTGAGCATGGGGGAGAGATACAGAAAGAAATAAAAACTCTTTTTTAGGTAAAGAAGTTCATATACATAATAACTTACATTTCCAAATCATTTTAATGTTTATAACACGTCTTCCTCATAAGGACTTGGCAAGGCAGGTAGTCCAAATATCATCAGAAAGCTCATTTTACAAATGTACATGTCAGAGAACACATTTTAGTATAAACAAGGTTTATAGAGAATATTTTCTGTTACCAACAAAACTAACTAAGCCATTCAAAGAAAAACTTGGTGGAGGATTGCATACCAGGGCAAAATGACATGGGGATTTAGACAAAAAGGCAGTAATTCAGGTTGGGTAAAATGCTGGCAATTTTTAAAAAGTATTTTAATATGGTAACACAAATATCCTGCAGTGAATTGGGACAAGATGTTTTTAAATTTTCTATCAGCACAAGTAAATGAATATTTTTATTGTTCATTTACATGCAATTTATCCACATGCTGTTTTCTAAAAGGTATTTGAAACCCAACAAGCCTCAGGAAGTCCATTCCTTTTCAGAAGTCCATTCAAGCTTGTTTCCTTTGAAGAGAAGTCATCCTTACAAAATACTTGAAAGAATAAAAACTGAAAATTCAATACAAAAATGCTTCAAGTTTGGCAACATTCACCTATATCTGATTCTAATCCTTTGCTCAGGATTATGGGCCTGGCCACATGATTGACCTTTGCTGCATCCCCCAGACAAATTAAAAAAAAAAATTTCTCCATCAAGCCTTCCTCAGCCAAACAGATCTCTCTCAGATCTCTCTCTTTCTCTCTCTCTGTCTCTGTCTCGCAGATCTCTCTCCTCTCGCAGATCTCTTTCTTTCTCTTCTCTCTCTCTTTCCTGAATTCCTAAAACATACCCACTAGGCACTTAATATTTTGTACTGCTAGGGTTTTTTTTCTTTCTTCTTTTTCAGTGCATATGTCCATATCCAGAAGCTTATCTCAGGTTGAGGCTGGGACTTTCTTTATCAGAACTGGATGGACAAATTCAAGAGCACCACCTTTGAAGTTTTCTTGGCCAAGATACTAGTTTGCCATTTCCTTCTCCGGGTCATTTTTACAGATGAGGAAATTGAGGCAAACAGGGTTAAGGGATTTGCCTAAGGTCACACACCTAGATTTAAACTTACAGAGATGAGTCTTCTTAACTTCAGGCTTGGCACTCTATCCACTTCACCACCTAGCTGTTCCTAAGTTCTTTATCATTGTATGAAAAGAAAATTCTATGAAAATAAAAGCATGGGCCAGAATTAAGGAAACATGAACATAAACATCAGATATGGAACTTATAAGCTCTGAATAAGACTCCTAAGTTAATTAAAGACCCTAAATGACCCTTTGCAATTAATCACTTCCAAGCCACTCTAGTCTTCCCACAATAATATTTATTTGAGAGGTCTCTAAATAGGGCACAGAAAGAAGAAAAAAAGAATGTAGAACAGAGAAATGAATGCTAAGACAGAAGCTATGGAATAACCAATCAGCTAGTCCCTGTAAACTTTGATCCTGAGTAGGGAGAGAAGGCCAAATGCCTTGGAGGGGTAACATTAACCAAAAAGAGATCATTAAAGGACAATTCGATTATAAATTCCTTGAGGGCTGAGACCATCTTTCTTTATGATTTTTATATTCCCAGTGTTTAGCACAATGCCTGGCACATGGGTGATTGTTGTCCTTCATTCTTGAAGAGGATCAAAAGGACATTATCATGATAAAGTCAAGGTTCAATGTGTCCAACTGCAGCTGATCAGACCAATATGAGCTTGGAATGCTCTACCACAGATTAGGCACAGATAGCCCATGTGAATATTTGGGGTGGACTCCAAATTTGTGCATCCTATGTTTCCCCCATACTGTTTCAATTCTGCATTTCTCATACAGCACCGCACCCTTTCTGATGTGGGCATGCCACACTGAGTGGTCCTATGCTAGTGTCTCCCATGTCACACAATCAAATCCAAAGTTCCTGAGAGAGACCTTGAGAGTGTCCTTATATTGCTTCTTCTTACCACCATGTGATTGCCTGAAAAATGCAAGTCCTCCATAAAATAGTCTTTTTGACAAATGTACATTTTGCATTCAAAATGGGCTGTGACCAGCCCATCTGAGTTGCACTCTCTGAAGCACAGTTTGAATGCTTGGCAGTTTAGTTCAAGCAAAGCCCTCAGTATCTGGTACCTCATCCTGCTAAATGTTCATTGACTTACAGTTAAGAAAGGGTAGATGAGACAATAATGGGTGTTTATGATATAAACTTGGCCCCAAGAGAAGCCACAGTCTTCCCTTGTCCCTAATCACTACCAATTCATGTCTTAAAATTTAGCTTCTGAAAATTAAAATATTTATTCACTATACATTCATATATATTTCCCCCCCTGGAAAATTAATTGATTAGGATTATACGGTCACAGGCTTCTGGCTGGAAGGAACTTCAAAGGATATCTAATCCAAAATGTACAGGTGAGGAAACTAAGGCTGAGAGATTAAGGATTCAAACCAAGTTCCTTCTGAAGCCTAATCAAATAGTATTTTTATAATTATGTATCTAAAGAAATGTCCAAATTCTTAGGTTATGAACAGAACTTTTGCAGCTATTACTTAAACTATCTGAACAAAGTACAGTCATCCCTTCCGCACCACTGGGGTTAGAGGTGCAATGCTCCTGCACTCTAGAAAAAACACAGACATTTTTTTGACCCTCTCTTTGTTCTAGAGAAGAACTCTGATTTTTTTCTTTTATTGGGTGTTTACAGTACCTTATTGAAAAATTTGGGTTAAGTATTTGGTCACAGACCCTGCCTCATCTGCTGGCCTTTGTGTGTCTGCCACTTCTATAAAACTCCCCCCAAATGTCCATTTAATTTCTTATGCCAACCCAAAATATAATGAAACCACAATGGGGAAAGTAGAGTTGTGGAAGTGATAACCGTGGATACAGAGCTGACCTGGGAGCCTAGAAGACTTGTGTTCAAATCCTTGTCTCACTTATACTTTGAGACTTGCCTCAGGCATTCTAAAACTATTATTTACAAAGAAAATGTCACTTTGTATTGGTAGATGGAGTTTCCTCACCTGAGAGTTACCTATATGGTCTCTGTCCTTTGTTTTCAAAGAGTATCAAAATGACCTCACTATATTCCCAATAACAACAAAAACCAAAGGGCCAGTTCCTATGGGAACAATCAGCTGGGAAATCTAAGGGTTTGAGTTACATAAGGTTGTTAATTGAAATGGGGTCTGATCTGAATCAAACAGCCCCAAAATACCCCAGGACGGTCAATTGAAAAGTAGTGAATTCAGCTGCACCCATTTGCACTACCATCTTGCTCAGCAGCTCTGATGATCAAATGAGGTACTGTATGTAATAAAACAATATTGTTGTGTTGTTATCAATGTACATTGGGAGGGGGATGCTGTTTGTTTTTAAGAATTGATGGAGTTACAACCTGAGCTCAGAGGGATAACAGATGAAATCTTCAGTAGGAATCAGTAGGACAGACAAAGAAAAGAGATAAGCAGGCAGTATCAGTTCTTCTGATCTTCCTATTTACAGGAAACTTGATCCTAAGGATCACAGAGATCAGCAGTGCTGATTGATTAGCTGGAAATTACATTTCAGGGAATCACTGAATCTTAGAGTTGTAAGAGACTGAAGAGGCTACTGGTACAAAATGTACTTGAACGAAGAATTCCCTTGGTAACGTGCCCAATCAGGAGCAATCCAGCTTTTATTTGAAGGCCTCCCCTAAAAGGGAATGCATATCTCTCTGAGGCAACCCATTCCATTTCTTCATAACCCTAATTCTTACAAGATGTTTGCTTTTATCAAGTCAAATTTTGTCCCTTTTTGACTTCTAGTCATTTCTTAGTTCTATGCCTGAAGGCCAAATAGAACTATTTTCCTTCTTCTTCTAAACAACAACCTTGCAAATTCTCAATGGCAGCTAAACCAACTCCTCAGTCCTAGACTCCTATGACTCTAGGCTAAAGAGTATTTGTTGCTTCAATTTATTTTTACATGTCATTATCCCAAAGCTTTTTCCTATGCTGGTAGCTCCTCCACTAGATGCCTCCAAATTACTAAGGCCATTACTATAATAAACACAAATTAATGAAGATACTTAATCCCAAGAAGTAAATATATCTCACTGGGGTCAAGATAAAAAGGAGAAAGGGGTGGAAGGGAGGAAATAAGAAACATTTTGATGCACTATGAACTAGGGTTCAAGTTTGTATGGGTCTTTGAAAGGATGAGCAAAGTTATGTTGGGTTTGGTGTACACACTGACCCTCTCTCCTGTGAGCCACAAATTGAGTGATAAGAGAAAGTTATATCAAATTCTGATATAACCAAGTGCCCAAGTTGCTGTGTATTTCCAGTGGTCCTAGACTATAGGAATGATGGTCAGTGGGAGCCACTAGGGTAAAATATAAACCTGCCTCCAAAGAACTCCATTTATTAAAAGAGCAATACCAAGGAACCCTGCTGAAAATAATGAACATTATCCCAAGCCAACATCTGATTATCCTCATGACAAGCCTGTCCCTACTGAGGAAGGGAAAAACAAAAACAAGGAAATTACAGACTAAGAAGTGGCGAAGAGGTCAATCAAGGTCATGTCCATCTTGATATTGGCTAATTAGTGTGAGAGAGCAAGCACAGAACTATAAAGATAGGGCTATATCAATCTGGGTTTATTTATTAGTGTCACTGTTTCAAATAACTCTTATCTCATGAACTCCCTAGAGGGTTATGTTGCTCATAGGAATTCAGGAACAGCATTTGATTCCCACATTCTTTAGGCAGCAACATGGCCAATTTGCAGTAAGATTGACAAGAGAAGCTGTCAGAAAAAAAAGCTTCTCTGCTATGCCGCTGCTTTTATAGTTCCCAAAGAGAATCTGGACTGGGCACTGTGGCCCACAAGGGAAATCTCATGTTCATTGTAAGGACAGAAAGATATATTTTTTTCCCCAGCCAAAGCAACCTGAGTTGACAAAACATCTTGCTGCCGTTGACCAGACATTTTCTCCACCATTGAGGCTTAGTTTTACTTGGGTAAGTGGAGAAAGGGAGACTTCAACAAGGGTGAGATAACAAATTGCTCTTTTTTAGTCAACAGGACATTTTTCAGGGCCCAGAGATCCAGCACAATACAAATTCCTAGATGGGATCCAGCTTCATCTTATAGGCATGTCAAAATCTAAACAAGATCTATTTTTCATCTAGTTGTTTGTTTTGTTTTATTTTTCCCAGTAAGATGGTAAGTAATTGTATTTCTTTGCATTTCACTGAGAATTCTTTGTGGTATTTTAGAGATCACTGCAACTATTTCAATGTGATTTTCCAATAAGACAATTTTGAAAGCCAAGGTATACTTCATTCATTTAGACTTTTAAGGGGTTGAGAGGAGGGAAGGAATCAGACCAGTCATTTTTTTGGTATAGAGAACTTCTGATAAAGGAAATTCCTCTCTACTAATATAGATTGGCACCTGTTCTACTTAAAGTCTTTGAAAGTTGCCAGGGCTTTTCAGTGGTTAAGTGACTTGTCCTGCAACCATGCCACTGGTATTCACTATGCCATGCTTCCTCTTACTTAGAGCTTCTACAGAATATATTCCATGCCAGAAGCCAAGGTGCTCTTTGATGAAAATATATGTCCCCAATTAATATCTTTCTGATGCCTATATTCAATATCTTATTGAAAAACTATTTGTAGTTGCATCTGCTATGGGGTCTTATTTGTGATCTTGATCTAAATGTAAGAGATAAGATAGGAGAGAAGGGTCTTCAAGACAATGTCAGAGGAGAGACTTTGAGTCTGAATTTTATTTCTGAGTCAAAAACATTCTTATAAACAATACATAATATGGTGAGAGTATACATTCTCTATACTGTATCAGTTTTGTAACTATCGAGAGATGGGCTCCACTGCAAAGCAAAACAAAACTTCTCAGAAAGCCTCCATCAAGCATGTCCTTGTATGCTTCCATCACTTTCATAGATTTTATAACTGAAGAGAAGGAAGATTTTGTCAGTGTATCCTTTCTCCTTTGGTTGATCAGGAAAAGAATCAGTAATGATCCTCTCCATTCTTTAAACTCTGCCCCTCTTAGAGCTCTCTTAGGGTTCAGTGTCTGAATTCTTGGAAAACTGAATCCTCTCCAATACAGATTCCTTCTTCATGTACTTGATCTGGTCCAGTATCTCTCCTCAAGTTCACCTTCTTCAATGCCATTTCCATTTTCCCATACAGAACATTAGGCAGAGATATGGCAAAGTGAAATGTGGTGTTTCCTTGATTATTTCTGAGATCAGATCACTGTGAAGAATTCTAGATGATTCACTGATGCTCTAAACAAATGATTTCTGTCCAGTGATACCAAAATTAAGGAATAAAATCATGTCTATAGGCATATTAACATTAGTTATGAATGAAACCAGAAGGTATAGAAAAAGTAAGACCTGAAAGGAAAGACAGAATCCCAGAAGTGGAAGGAATCCCAGACACCAGTGAATCCAACCTACACCAGAATAGGAATTTGCTTTATAAAACCCCCAACAAATGATCATCCAAAGGAAGGCTTCTAGGGGTAAAAAAATCAATGCAACACAACACAAAAATAGCCTTACAATGAGCTATAATTTCTCTAAAACTTCCATCCATATGGTTCTTAATTCTGTTCTCTGGAGCCAAGTAAAACAGATATCGCTGCATTCCTAGCACCTAGCACAGTACTTTAGATATCGTAGGTACTTGATATACATATTTGGTGACTTGACATCCCACTCTCTACTGCTCCAACACCTTGAGCCATTTTAATCCTAAGTCCTTACTCTGTGATGGCCAACTTAGAGGATCATGGAAAAACCATCATATTCTCCAAAGGAAAAATTCCCTAACGTCTCTCAGAGAGTTCCCTCATTAAAAAAAATAAGTTCTGCCTTAGATGCCTCCTGGCCCCATCCCACAGACAGGGTTTCTAGCACACTGACATTCCCAGGTTCCTATACTTACAGCTCTATTTTATCTGCTCCTGTTTGTCCTACTACTAATTATATTTATTTTCATATATTCTCTGTACTCTGATCAGCATGTCCTAACCCCAAGAACTCCCTGGGAAGGGCCAATTTTTGGGAAGTCCCAAGTCCTGTTCTTGCTTTTCATCTGTACTCTATCTCTTCGCTTCTCTCTGGCTTTTTCTTCTTACCTTTCACATCCACCACAAAAGCTAATTACCCGGGAGAAAACAAGAGTCCTCCAAATGCCATAACATATTTTCTGATTTGAGAAAACAGAACTTGTCAATGAAAATCAGAAAAGGCCAGAGGTTAGAATAAACAACATGAAACTCTAGGAAGGAAGAAAGATCGGAATAGTTCAGACTCTAGAAAAATAGAAAAACACATACCTTTTCTGTGCTCCCAACTACTCTTTCTCCCTCCAATAAGAATTAACTTGGCTATAAATCAACGCACATCCCCCTTTCTCTCACCAATCCAAGTTGCCAGTCACTGCTAAATTACCTTACAAATGTTAGAATTTATGTGTGCATGTGTGTATTCATACACATACGTATATATTATTTGTTTTATATCTCTATCCATGTCTATGTATTATATATATAAAACTTATCTATGTATCTATTCTATCTACCTATCATCTATCTATCTATCTATCTATCTACCTATCTATCTATCTATCTATCTATCTATCTATCTATCTATCTATCTCCATATGCTAGTGGAATGTAAGCTCTCTGAGGCCAGATAGACACTCTTTTTCCTTTATTGTTTTTATAGTTCCAAAGTCCAAAACAAGGCCAGGCATATAGAAGGTATTAGTCTGAATTCAGTTCGCTCTCAAACTCCAGTAGCAATAACTACACTCACTGGTAAGTAGCTGTATTTTCATAAAGATTTGCACTTTTGAATTTGACAGGATTTGGCTGTAATTGAATCTGGATGGGAGAGATTCAATCCACATTTAAGCTTCTATAGAAGTCTGAAATTCAGTTCAGGAAAATTTATAAGTGACAGATAAAAAGAATATACATGACACATCTCTATAATAGGTTCCCTCCTCCTCCTTCATAGGTTCTCAGAGAAATGAATAAAGGATTTGAGGAAATTGATTTCATCATGGGCTCAAGGATAAAGAGAAATATTTCATGAGATATCTGGTCATCTCACCTTGCAGAGCTCAGAGAGTTTAAGCAAAGTAGCCACTTTAAAGATAATTGGAGCTTAGGTGCCAACATCTCTCATGGAAGTCAGAGAGAAATTCTATGTTGAAATTGATAAAATTCTCCAAATTACGAAAGGTTGAAAACAATACTGGACAATAAAGTTCAGAAATTAAGAAATTAACAGAGTCAAAGGCTTTATAGACTGCTCAGGAATCTCACTCCATTATGGTATGGCATCAGTTTATTCAAAGAAAGATCCAGGGAGTTTAACAGGAGTCAGCAGTAAGATATGAAAGCCAGGAAAACTCATTTGATCTCACAATAACCTAAAAGAGGAAGAGTATCCTTCAAAAATGGAATCAAAAAGGGTTGAAGATGTGGAAAAGATCACAGGACAGCATTTAAAAAATGAAACCAGCCAACCTCTAAACACAGCAGAAGTGATTGGTTAACAAACCCAAGAGATCTTTTTGGCATCTATTCATTGTATACAGTTAAATCATCAGTTCATCAAGAGAAAAGATCAAAGTAAACGCTAGATGAGAGGAAAGGAGAGAAATGACAGCTTGCTGTGTACAATTAGAGCAGCTCCCATTTGTTGTGTTTTAAAGATCCAGAGCCTAGACCTAGAAATGCTGAGAATGAAGTTAACTATCATTTCTTAGAAAAGTTTGTCTAATGCAAAACAATAACAAGAATTCTGAGAGAGTACAAAAAAGACCCTCGTTAGAAAAACTTAATCTCCTTGCTTAAGAGGAAATATTGGCAACTGAGCATGACCACAGTTTAGAGTACAAACTGGTAGGATGACAAAGAGATGTTCAGAATGAACTTGTCATATGTGACACCCGACCAAAATCTAAATGTTCACTATTTAAAATAAAATGACTGGCTAAATAAATCCCAGATTGACTATACTCTTTTCCTGGCTCCACCCCTCAGTGGGGTGGGTGATGGGCCTGCCATGTGTTGTAGGTGAGGGTCATTCATGATTCAAGCTAAAGCTCCTCAGTGTCAGAAGCAAAGAAAGTCATCAACAAGAAGATTCCTACTTGGCAAAGAATTAGAAGTTGAAGGGATGCATGTCAATTGAGAAATGGCTGAACACATTGCGGCATATAATTGTGATGGAATACCATTATGCTATAAGAAAGGATAACTATATTGTTTGCCTTCTCAGTGGATGATGGAGGGCTGGGAGGGAGAGAGAAAATCTAGAACTCAAAATTTAAAAAGCAAAGAATGTTAAAAATAAATTAATATTTTAAAACATGAAAAAAAATGATGAGGGAGATGGTTTCAGAAAAACCAGGGAGAACTGAGAAGAACCAGAAGAATGTAGTAGCCATATCATAATGATGATCATTAGTTGGCTACTCTTGTCAATACCAGTGATCCAAGATAATTATGGACTCACAACGAGCAATGCTACCTTCAGAAAGAAAACTGATCAACTGAGAGTAAACTGAAGTATTGTTTTTCACTTTATTTTTCCTAGTTTTTTTGCCACATGGGTAATATGGAAATATATTTGGCATGATTTCACATATATAATAGTTATCATGTGGATTGTCTTCTCCTGGGTGGGGGAGGAGCTTGAGGGAGGGAGAAAACTGGGAACTCAAAATTTAAAAAATAAGGAATGTTAAAAATAAATAATTAGCAAAAATTTTAAAACAAAAGAAGATCCTACTTAGGGCGTCCCAGAAACATCAGGATATTTGTGCAAAGGCAGAGTTGGTTGCTAGGGATACGAAGGGCTGTATTGAAGGGCCAGAGGCAAAAGGTAGTATTATCTGGATGTGAAAGTGGAATTTGGGAGCCAAATCAAGCATAATTTGAGGAGGAAGTCAGAAAAGCTGGTCTGAGAGTCAGCCTGAAGGGTTTAATACTATAGAATAGAAGAGAGCGTCTGGGCTTGCACAATACTCCTGCAATTTGCAGCACTGGTTTCTGGACACATACGTATATGTGTTTTATGTCCAGGCTAATGAGACCAGCAACCCTCACTTCTAGCTTCCCCTAAATCAGTCGCTGCAGGATGGGAAATGCTACCATCCATAGAAACATGACTCTCTATGGTAAAATTCATCTTTAAGCAAAGGAGGCTACTTATCCTCACAGACCAAGCATCACTTCATAATGAAACATTTATTATTCAGTCCTCGTGGGTGCCAACCCTCACCTTCCATCTGAAAAAGGCACAAATCTGGAAAAGACACCCACCTGACCTCTGGCCTTTAGAACTAACAAAGAGAATCTTTGTTGAACAAAATGGCACCACGCGTTTTCTATTCTGACACATGTGCAGCTGCAGGTAATCCATCAGTTTTGTTTGAGAAGCCAGCTGTGTCTTGTTGTTTCCCAATACAAAGCTGCATATTACATTTTGACAATGCCTTTGTGGGCAGAGAACCACACACAGACTACAGCAACTGGTTTATATTGATATTTAACAAGTGAGGCAATTTCACAAATCATATGGGGATTTGTATTTTTCTTTATACATTGGTTAGTTATGACCTAATGGAAAGAGCTTGAACAGGCTTTTCCACACTACCTGGATGCTTATTCATGAGCTTAAGAAAGACATTTAACTTTCTTGAGCTTTAGTCTCACTCGTTAAATGATTGGACTCAGTGGCCTGGGAGGTTCCTTCCAACTTTAGATCTGAGATCTTCTTTGGGCTCTGGGCAAACCATCCTCATCGATAAAATACAAATTGTAATACTGGCTCTATCTTCTGCACTGAGGTAATATTACAATTGAATGAGAAAATTGTATAAAATGCTTTGTTAATTGTAAAGTGTTGTCATCATCTGTTTGTACAAAACTGTCTCTTCCATTAGACTGTAAGCCTCTGGTGAGCAGGAACTAATTTTGTCTTTCTTTGTATCCTTGATGCTTTTCATAGCAGCTTCCTGGAACATAGACGACACTTAACAAACGTTGATTGACTGACTAAATGTCAGGCATTAAGCAAAGATATCACTTACCAGGTAATGGACAACCTAGAATTTCCAGCCTCAAGCAGATGCTTCCATTATCAAACCATGACCGAGGGTTTATGCGGATATAACGGGCCACCACTGGAACTGGAAGCTCATTGAGGACTGGGATTTCTTTTTCACTGTTTCCTTCAAATATCTATTTGAGAACAAAGGAGAAATTTATCATTTTGATGAGGATCAGATAGATTTTCAGTTAAAGAAATTAGCTTTTCCCCACAATTTTCTAGTAGATCTCATAAGAAACAGTTGGGTCATGGCAATTCCATTCCTTTTCATCATTAATCAAATATATTGTCTGTCCAAGGAACTATGTAGACACTGGGATAGAGCAACTAGGTGGCACAGTACAGTGCTTGGCCTGGACTCAGGAAGACTCTCTTCCTGAGCTCAAACCTAGCCTCAGATACTTACTAGCTGTGTAACCCTGGGTAAGTCACTTAACCTCCTTTGCCTCAGCTTCTTCCTCTGTAAAATGAAGGGGAAAAGGAAATGGCAAACCACTTCAGTATCTTCACAAGAAAACCCCAAATGGGGTCATGAAGAGTTTGATATGATGTGAATGACTGGACAACCACAAAGGCACTGGAATACAAAGGCAAAAAGGCAATATTTCTTTTCCTCAAGAAGCTTACATTCCACTAAGGAGATATAATATATACATAAATGAGCATAATATAAAGACTATTGGGGAAAGGGAGCATATCAACACTTGGTAAGACTAAGAAAGATTTCACAGAGAACGTGGCACCTGAGGAGAGCTTTGAAAGAAGAGATGGATTCTGAAATGTGGAATGACTGTGTTTCAGGCTTGGGGAACGGCCTGTGCTAAAGAGCAGATGCAGAACATGGGTGACCAGACTCAAAGAATGGTCATCAGTGGTTCAATGTCAAAATGGTGGACAAAAGGGCAAAACACTGTAGGAGTCTGTCTTTGACCCTGTGCTGTTTAACACTTTTATCAATGACTTGGATAAAGGCAAAAGATAGTTTCTCATCAAAGTTGCAAATGACACAGTGGGGAGAGATAGTCGATGATGGTTTCTAAAATGAACTAATACATTCAGTTAAAAGGGATAAATATTTTAAATTCTTGCACTTTGTAACAAAAATCCAATTGGCAGGCATAACATCAAAGAGGCATGGACAGAGAGAAGGTTTTTGGAGAACAACTGGAGTGTCTAAGTGGACTGAAAGTTCAATATGAATTAGCAGGGTGATTTGGAAGCCGAAAAAGCTCACGTAATCTTGGGTTGAATTAAGAGGGACATAACTTTCAGGAAAAAGGAGGCAGCAGTCCCATTGCATCCTACCCTAACTATAGAGATTTTCTCTGAGCATTGTGTTCAGTTATGGGCACCACAATTTAAGGAGATTGATAAGTTGGAAAGGGTCAAGAGGAGGACAATCAGGAAGATGAAGGGACTCTGGTAGCTGTCACATGGGGGTTGGTTAAAGGTACTGGGGATTCTGAGCCTGTAGAACACTGAGGTAAGGGGTGCAGATAGGGAAATGATAATTGCCTTGAAGTATTTGAAGGGCTGTCATGAGAAAGAGGGACTAAGCTTATTCCAGTTGAGGGCTGAATCAGGAGTGAAGTTGAAAAGAAAACAATTTAGGCTTGAATTAAGAAAGTACTTCCCACCAAAAAGAGCTGTTCGAAAATGGAATGAGTTCCCTCAAGAGGTAATAGTTTTCCTCCTCTTGAAAATCTTCAATCAGACGCTGGTTAATCACTTATCACCTATGTTAGAGTGGGGATTCCTTTTGTGTGGGGGCTGGAATAGATGGTCCCTTGAAGTCCCTTCTAACTCTCATATCCTGTGATTCTGAGTACTGAGTTCAAGGAATAGGCACCATTGAGTTTAGCACAGAGATCATGAAGGAAAGTTTTATGAAATAAGGGTAAGAAGGCAGCTGAAATCTAGGTCACGAAAGAGCTTAAATGCCAGATAAAAGAGTTTCTATCATGTATTGGTAACTATTCATGAGGGATATTCACTGATTAAGTCATTCAGCATACAACAATAATTTGTTAATTGTTTGCAGAAAGTTCTCTTCTAGGCATAGCGATCAAAGGAGTGTAAAGATTAGCCTAGAGTATAAAGCAAACATTAAAATATATAAAGGAAATTTGAACATTATAAATACTTAGGAGAGGTTATGAGAAAAGCATACTGAGGGATCTTGCAAAGTTCTTTATAGAATTTCTCTATTTCTTCAACTCTATAATCAAAAGTGCCTCTTATGCTATAACTACCTTCACAGTGGCAACTCTCCCACTTTACCTCTCATGAGCACCATCAGTTGACATGACCAAATGGCCCTTGAGAGTCCAGATTTCCTATATGCCATAAGAAAACACTGGAGTAAGGACTTTGCATAGGGAGTTAAGAAATGTTTTTTGGAGACCATTCCTGTGAATGAATGGGGAATTCCTGTGGTTCAAGGAAGACTGGCTTCTTTCTACTCTTCACCTTCTCATCTCAAGAGAGGTAACCTAGGATACAGAAGGGTTAAGTTACTTTTCTAGGGTCACAAAGCTAGTATGTGCCAAACACAAGGCTTAAACTTTGGTCTCCCTAATTGCAATGCCAGTTCTCTATCCACTATGCCAAATTATCTCTTGAATTCAAAAACTAAAGGTGAGAAATTTAGGATATAATGACAATTTCAGAGCAATGGAATGGTATGATCAGGGCAGGGCCTTCAGTTAGATGCAAAGTTACTCGTCAAAAAGAATTTATTGAGCACCTGTAATACCTGTAGAACATAAAAGGGTACTTTGGAAAGGGAATCAGAGACATGGTTTTGTCCTAAAGGTGCACCCAACCAACCAAAGCTGTCTAGAGATAGGCATAAATAAGCCACTACTAGTAGAAATAAATAAATAATATAGTTAAGATTCAAGTTTCTAGAGTGAACAAACCACCACAGTCCCAAAGAAAGGGAAGGACATATACATGCACATATACACACATGCACTCACATGCACAATTAACCTGAATTGCAAACGTTGGTACTAAAAGGCATTTCTAAACTACTAAAGGAACAGCTAATTATGAAAACTCAATTTTAATAATATTTTCAACTGCGTTGTATAATTAAGTTTCACAGTAGTGGATAACTCTTAGTGAGTTCCATTCTTGAGGAAATGAGTCTGAAAATTTCAAAAACCAATAAAAATTTCTAAGGATGGTGAACCAGAACCTAATTATGCATAATAATTCCCCACTGACTTCATTTTTGAGTGAAATATAAGATGATTATCACACTAATAAATACATTGTACAATAGGCATAGCTGTATTTGGTGTGTTTATTATATGGCTATAGATAACATATTTAATAAATCCACTAGTTACCCTTTAATTTATATATGCATATATACACACATATATGTATATATACATATATGCATATATTATACATATAGATGTATATCCATTTAAAGATTTTCTTGAGTGAGTACTATGGTGCAATGGAAAGGTTGCTTAACTGAGAATTAGCACATTTAAGTTCTAAGCTTTGTTCTTCCATTACCAAATTGTGTGAACTTCAGCAAATTGCTTCCCCTCTCCAAGCAATATTTCAATTTCCTCATTTGTAAAATGGAGGAGTGAGAAGGAACTACAAGAGATGATCCTGGATATCACTGAAGGTTTTGAGTAGAGAATGGTTAATTACTTGACCACTTTCTATGGTTCTAATCCTGTCAACTATAATTGATACTTACCATATCTCCTGATCCATTCTTAATAGTGATCCAAGTATGACTGTCATTGCTTACCATCACCTTGTAAGATGTCACCCAGTCACTCCTAAGTGGGAATCAAAAGTTAACTGGTATTGGTATGGGTGCTCAAAAAAAAACCAAACACAACAGTGTATATGAACAACATGAGATGCTTTTCTGTGATAAAATTATCTCCACAACCTGTGTTACAAATTGGTCTGACAGTCTGATATGGAGAAATGCTTGAGTAGTATAATAGAATGGAACTGACCACATCATAAAAAGAATTGCCTGAGTTAAAAAAATGAGCATGATTCTCTCCATCACGGTCACAACCCATAGTCTTTCTATCCATTCCCCTAAGAGTCTGGATGCACATAATAATCAAAGAGCAGAGGCACCACATCCTCAGACCTTTTGAAAGTCTACCAAAGGGAAAAACACAGGCTGACAATTCTCCTGCCAGGGTAGGTAGAATAGGACAATTCCCTGACCCCTTATGCTCAGGAAATCCATTTCCTCTCACTGCCTCATCTACTATCATTTAGATATGTAACGAGGCAAAGAAGTATTATTTTCTACAATTAGACTTTACTGCATTAGAGATAACTGACAGTCCAACAACCCGTCACAAGTATTAATATATTGGGTTCTGTTTGGAGGGTTTTTTGGTTCAGATTCATGACTTCATCTTCACACCAGAATTCCTAGTGTGGAGCCTCCCTTCACATATACTGGTCAGCCATGTAGAGTCTTAGAGAACTGTATGAGCACTGACTGGTCCCTGATGACAAACAGAAATTCATCAGAGAGAGGATTTGAACCCAGGTCTTCCTCACTCCAAGGTTGGCTCCTTAGCCATAATTCAATATGGACCTTCTTATATATACACATATTTGAAACCCATTTTCACATATAGCAATTATTGTCTTTGTTTTCTCATTCAGTGAACCTTCATGACTTTTTATGAGGTTTTCTTGGCAAAGATAGTGTAGTGGTTTGCCATCTCCTTCTCCAGTGGATTAAGGTGAATAGAGGATAAGTGACTTGCCCAAGGTCACATTGTAAGTGAACACAGGTTTTCCTAGATCCAAGACAGCTAGGTGGCTCAGTGGACAGAGTGATGGGCCTGGATTCAGGAAGACCTGACTTCAAATCCAGTCTCAGACATTAAAACTGGTGACCTTGGGCAAGTCACTTAACCTCTGTTTGCCTGGAGTCAGGAAGATCTAAGTTCAAATCTGGCCTCAGACACTCACTAGCTGTCTGACTCTGGACAAATCACTTAACTTCTGTTTGCCTTAATCCATTGGAGAAGAAAATGGCAAACCACTCCAGTACCTTTGCCAAGAAAACCCTGTACACGATGATGAACAGTGAACGAGTCAGACACTAGTCTGACTATATTCTGCTTTGTTAGCAGAATATATGTCTCTAAGCCCAGCCCTCTACTCATTGAGCCACCTAGTAACCCCCAGAGCAATTACTCCATCCCCCCAAACTGAGAAAAAACCCAAATAAGTATTCTTGTTTGCAATATGAATCCATACTACCTGGTAAAATTTATTTGGAAAGATTAACTATTAAACATAATTCATTCAACAGCACAGTTATCAAGAACCTACAGCTACAAATTGACTTGGGGGATTATGATTGCTTCATGTGGGTGTGCCGTAGATGGGGTAGGAAAGATTATTTTCTAGAAGCCAAAATCTATAAATATAACATCTTCATCTTAGCATCACAAAAAAAATTATTTACTAGTAGTAAGCACTCCTTCTAAGTGACACCACGCCTGCATTTCCTACTTTGATGCAAATTTCTCAGACAGACTTTAGATTATTATAACTTAACCAGAACTGTCCAAAAATGAAGTGTTCTTGAAAATAGTGAGTTGCCCATCACTGGAGGATTTGAGGAGAGGCTGGATAATCACTCACCAAGGAGGTAATAGAGGTATTTCAAGCTTTCATTTTGGGCCAGATGACCTATAAGGGAATGGGCAACTCTATGATCCTTTGATTGTCAGTCATAATTACCTCTTGGGACATTGGTTTTCTCATCTGTGAAATAAGAAGCTTGAATTAGCTGATCGCTAAAGTTCTTTCCATCATTTGCATTCTTACATTCTATGATTCAGAGAACCAATGTCACTGGTTCTAGAGCTATGTTGTGTTTTATAAAACTACTCACTTCATATTATAAAATTACACCAAAACCAAACAACAAACCAATCTTCAGAGAAACTCCAGGTGACATCCCAGTAAGCTCCTTTCACTATGTTCATTTCATGTGATAATTGTTTGTTGTGACAATGACTGCCTCTTTCCCTAACAATTCAAAATTCTATGGGCACACAAGTCTATGTTAAATAAAATTAGGAGTAATTATGTAAGGATCATTCTTAGTCCTCAAAAATATAAGGATAAAGAGCAAAAAGAAACTTTCTAGAGAAAAGACAGAAAAAACCCTAAAACTTGGGTATCAAATCAATAATTTCTCTTTAAACAATCAAATGATCTTTTTAAAAATGGGGACCTAATAAAATGTAGGTTTATCTTTAATGGTATTTTCCCTTAAAACATTGCAGAAACACAGGGTGTTTTGTTTTGTTGTTTTTTAGTCATTTTCAGTCATGGTTGACCCTTGGGAACCTCTTTGGGGATTTTCTTGGCAAAGATACTGGAATAGTTTGCCATTTCCTTCTCCAGTTCATTTTATAGATGAGGAAACTGAGGCAAACAGATTTGCTCAGTCACACAACTGGTAAATGTCTGAGGCTAGATTTACTCAGGTCCCCCTGACTCCAAGCCCAAGCAGGCTATCCACTGCACTACCTAAGGGATTTAAATACCATATTTTTTCTCAATTACATGTAAAAACAATTTTAACATTCTTTTTTTTGGAATTGAGTTACAAATAATCTTCTTCTTTCCCCTCCCCTCTCATTGAGAAGGCAAGTAATTTGATATAAGATATACATGTTCAGTCTTGCAAAACAGATTTCCATATTAGTCATATTGTGAAAGAAAACACAAACCAAAAAAACTCACCAAACAAGAAAACTAAAGCTTTAAAAAGTATGCTGCAATCTGTTTTCATATTCTACCAGTTCTTGCACTGGTAGTGGATAGCATCTTTCATCATAAACCCTCTTGAATTGTCTTGGATCATTACATTGCTGAGAATAGCTAAGTCACTTACAGTTGATTGTTATGTACTATTGCTAACCTAAGGGATTTTGCACACACCTAAAGACCTTTCTACATCCCATTAATAACAAAGTATCAGACAATATTTTACTGGTATGAACTCTCTGAAACCCAACTGGACTTATTCATTGAATTTCATAGAGACCTGTTGGGTAGGATACACA
The DNA here is from genome assembly GCF_028372415.1 of Notamacropus eugenii. Lineage (NCBI taxonomy): Eukaryota > Metazoa > Chordata > Mammalia > Diprotodontia > Macropodidae > Notamacropus > Notamacropus eugenii. Next base: position 205,165,885 of record NC_092872.1, read on the forward strand.
CACACACACACACATACACACACACACACACACACTCACATTAAAATATAGTTCCATAGCACCAAGAATTTGAACTGATGATGAACTTGGGTACTCTGCCAGAGATGTATCTCTTTCATATAGATATTATCTTCAAAAATTACTGAGCAGGTATATTTCTTATTTCTTGTTACAGGTGTGTGGCTTCCTTTTACTGACTTTAATATTTTAATGGATCCAATGGGATGATCCTTCCACTGGTACAAAACAAAATGCCTCTATATCCTTTATCCTCTGTGATTCATTTTTGGTATCTTTACATAAGTCCTTTAGGAAGGAATCATCCAATACACTCTGGAAACTCTTAATATTTTGTGAATACCAGAGTAGGACTTAGACTGTCCATTGTCCCTTACTCTTGGCATGTGATAAGACCACTTCTTTCTCTGCTCTTTCATATCTTTTGATGACATAATTTTTGCAAAAGTTATAATTAGTTATATGTTTTGGACTTCTTATGCCCATAATTCATCTATCCATTATGAAGAATTTACCTTTATGGTCACAAAGAAAGCCTATATGAGAATATATGGCTCCCCCAATGACCTGCCCCTCAATGTCTGGGTTGAGCATCAGGTCATGTCTTCTGAGGGGCTAATTGTGCTTAGCTGGGAACCTTCAGTCTTCTATTAGCTTGTCAAGGACTGATCCCCAGGGACCCTAGTTTACTATCAAAGCAAGATGAAAGTCTAAGTCATTTACTTTCTTTTATTCATGGTCTGGAGCTATTCTGGCCTTAAATTGTTTTTTTAAAGGTATGATTATCGCTGTCAGAAGGAACATGGGAGGGAAAGCATATGCCAAAATGGGCAAAGACTAATAGAGATCTTTCAATAATATTGTTTTCAAGATTTATGCCTGAGACTGCTATATATGTATATCTTTACCTATATCTATCCATCTATACATGAAAAGACTAAGAAGGAATTACCTTGCCATCTTATAACTCAATCTTGGTCTTCCTGGGCTGAATTATCTAACTTTTTTATACTGGATGTGGCTACATAGAGTGAATTCTGCTTTTAAATGGAATGTCCACATGTGTTAAGATTTTGCCTGGATTAGATCACTTTATTAGTCAAGATCCATGGTCACAAAATTTGATCATAATACTACTGGTATTCAATAAATCTACTTATACAGAGCCATCATCAATTGACACAGTGAAACAGCAAATCTATTGCACACCAGAAAGAATAAGCTTTTGTTATCTTCTCTATCTGAATAACTAGACTGTAGAATTATCTTATGGAATTTTCTGTTCTTCCAATGGTCATTTGTGGTCCTGTACTATCTAGTTAGTAAGTTGGATGCCTTGTTCTATGACAAGATAAATAATTTCTACTACATGTGCAAACTTAGCCAAAGCACATCTCTAGATATCAGTGTCCTCATCCATGAAATTGGGATGTTGAATCATCTGCATGGAGACCCTGTACATCAAGCATCCATTGTGCCCACAAGCTTCTGTTCTACTCTATTCATGAAAACATTCCCATTATGACTTCTCTCTTCCATATCCACTGACAAGAATCATTTAGAGGTGTTGATTACCCCCAAGTAGGTCACTAAGGCTAGAAGTACTCGCAAATAAAGAAAAATCTATAGTTTCTTTGCGCTAGGCATTAGGATTATTCAGCCATAGATAATAATAAAAGTAGTCATTGTCTGAGAGGTCAACATAAAATTTTCTGCACAGTCAGACTATTCCACATATAAAAATAATGCTGAAAATTATCCTCATTTCTAACTCTCATGTTAGGCAGACCTATTGGGATCAGTGTACGCCCTGCTCAGAATGATTTATCCAATAACATTACTATTTCCTTAGCTTCTAATATACAAAGTTTCGAAATCCACAGCACAGTTTAATGGCTTCTTCAGTTCACTAATGAACATTGTTATACAGACACAGATGGACAAGGCACACACACATGCATTCAGATTTAATTTGATATGATTGAGAGTTTCTCTTGAAAAGTAATGTTGCTGAGGTAGAGAGCTTTTGTGCCCAACCCTAAACTGAAGTGCATTAATGATAAGAGTGAGATGCTGTGCCATGCATGGCTTCTAGTTCCAACCACATCATAGTCTTCCTTCTCAATAGGAGACAGTTTTATTATAGTGGAAGGAACACTGAATTCGGAATCAGAAGACCTAGGCTTCATTCCTGGCTCAGCTACTTCCTTGCAGTACTACCTACTTGCAGTCATGCAAATTGCTTAACTTCCTGAAGCCTCAGTTTCCTCATTTGTCAAAGGGATATGGAATGAAAAATGCATTAATTATGCATTTACCATGTACCAAGCACTGTGCTGAGTCCTAGGGACACAAATAAAAAAGCCCTCAAGGAGTTTACGTTTTGGTTTTTGGCTATAATGCATAAAAAATTACGTAAAGGATAAGAACAACATCCCTGTCTACATCACCACATTGTTGTAGGAAATACTGGATGTAAAGCATGGACATTATTGCAGTTATTATTATTTCAAGTGTACACAGTTTCACCTTAGTGTCCTCTCATCTGGCCACTCAAAGTGTTAGAGAAAAAATGCACGACAAAGACTTCAGTGAAGACCCTGAGCATCTTCAATCCTTTCCTATACAGGTTTTAGTCAAAAGACTCAGAGGAGTGACACCTATTAAGGGGGAATATTATATATGTAAGCATACACATATACATACATATATACACATATGCATATATCTATACATATACACTCACACAGATGTATATATACATATGTATATATGTACACACATATATAAACATACATATACTGTGGAGTTAGTGTGCCTAACATGTGTGTATACATATGTTTGCATGGAAATAATTTATGGTAAGGCAGCTAAGTAGCACAGTGCTGGACCTGAAGTCAGGGAGACTCATCTTCCTGAGTTTAAATCTGGCCTCAGAAACTTACAAGCTGTGTGACATTGTTTGCCTCAGCTTCTTCATCTGCAAAATGAACTGGAGGGGGAAAGGAAACCACTCCAACCTCTTTACCAAAAAAATCCCAAAAAGGGTCACCAAGAGTCAGACACAACTGAAATAACTCAACAACAACAACAAACAGCAACACAACACATTTTGAAAGGTCATTTCCTGAGAGATTTATATTTCCCTATATGTCCCTCACCCATTTTTTTCTTCTTTAAAACAGCAAGTTTGTGAAGCTTATCTAAGAAAAACAATCTTAGAATCAGACTGCTGGAGGTAAAAAAGCCTTAGTCCTATTCTCCAACCCTCTCATTTGGGAGATGGGAAAGCTGAAGTCCAGTGTGATTTGACCAAGGCCACATTATTGGCAGAACTTAATTGAGAAGCACCTTTGGCCTTTTTGGATCAGGCAAGGAGATTTCCATGAAAGAAATAGCCCCTGGCTGTGGTGGCAATGAGTATATCTAGTCAATTTCATTTTTTTTCCTTATACCAAACCGTGTCTCAGCCTTCTAATCATCTCTCTCATACTCTGAATTTGCATTTTTTAGAAGTATAAGAATATCCTTGCATGCTCTTATTAGATTTGCAATCCTCTAAGGCAGAGGTTCTTAACCTCTTTCGTTTTATGGACCCAGCTGGTAGCTGAAACTTTTGGATCCTTTATCACAATGTTTTTAAATGCATAACATAAGATTCAAAAGACAAGCAGGGGTTATTGAAAACAAAGATTTAATTTTTTTGTTTCCTAATCCAAATTCAAGGATTACATTAAATCTATCTAATCCCTACTGTGGAGAAAATTGAGCAATAAACTGGTGCCACAGACTGACCTAGTTCCTGTTCTAGATCAAAGATGCTTAAAGCAACAAATCTTAAAGTAACAAAATATTTAAAAGAAAGGAGACTCTGGGACAGAGTCAACATGGCAGAGTAGAGAGATGGACCTGCTGTTAAAATGACTATTTTAACCTATTAAAAATGATTCTAAACAAATTCTAGAACAGCAGAAACTCCAAAAGGACAGAGTGAAAAAGATTTCTAGCCCAAGGCAGCCTGGAAGGCCAACAGGAAAGTTCTATCACATCAGGCTCAGAGCGGAGTATAGCCCAGTCTTGACTGTGAGGTGCCCCTGGACAGAACTGGAGCAGGTTTCAGGGCACAGAAGCCTGGGAAGCAGCTTTGGTTCCCAGATTCCTCAACGCATAAATGCCAAAGACAACTTCAAATGTCAGTGAGAAAGCTCTTTCACCTGGGTGAGAAGGGAGCAGGGTCCTGCCCTAGACCTGGGCTCCAGGAAGCGGCAGGGGAATCAAGCAGCCAATTTGAATCTCAGCCCTGACTGGTAGCCCTGGGGTGAGGAGGAGCACTGCCATGGTGGAGCTAGAGGCATTTGTAGAGAGGGAACACTACTAGCAGATCCTGGGCAGAAAAGCTTGTGGTTGCTCCCAGATCAGAGCACAGGTCAGGAGAGGAACAAACTCTTCTCACTTTACTGTGCCACCTTGGAAGAACTGAGAACTTGCAGTACCCTACAGCACACCCTCCACTTGACAAAGGACTCAAAAGTCAAGTAACTGACTGGGGAAATGCCCCAAAAAGAGAAAAAATAACACTATAGAAGGTTAGTTTCTTGGTGAACAGGTATTTTTCTCCATCCTTTTGGATGAGGAGGAACAAAACATACCATAAGAGGAAGACATAAAAGTCAAGGTTTTTTCATCCAAAACCTCCAAAATAAATTTGCAATGGTCTCAGGCCATGGAAGAGCTCAAGAAAGATTTCAAAAATCAAGTAACAGAGGTGGAGGAAAAATTGGGAAGAGAAATGAGAGTGATGCAAGAAAATTATGACAAGTGAGTCAGCAGCTTGCTAAAGGAGACCCCCAAAAATGCTGAAGAAAATAACACCTTTAAAAATAGAATAACCCAAATGGCAAAAGACATCCAAAAAACCAATGAGGAGAAAAATGCTTTAAAAAGCAGAATTAGCCAAATGGAAAAGTAGGTGCAAAAGCTCACTGAAGAAAACAGTTCTTTAAAAAATAGAATGGAGCAGATGGAAGCTAATGACTTTATGAGAAACCAAGAAATTACAAAACAAAACCAAAAGAATTAAAAAATTGAAGACAATGTTAAATATCTCATTGGAAGAATGGCTGATCTGGAAAACAGATCCAGGAGAAAAATTTAAAAATTATGGGACTACCTGAAAGCCATCATGAAAAAAAAGGGCCTAGATATCCTCTTTCACGAAATTATCAAGGAAAACTGCCTTGATATTCTAGAACCAGAAGGTAAAATAAATATTGAAAGAATTCACTGATCATCTGCAGAAAGAGATCTGAAAAGAAAAATTCCTAGGAATATGAAGCCAAATTCCAGAGTTCCCAGGTCAAGGAGAAAATACTGCAAGCAGCCAGAAAGAAACAATTTGAGTATTGTGGAAATACAATCAAGATAACACAGAATTTAGCAGCTTCTACATTAAGGGATCCCCAGGTTTGGAATATCGTATTCCAGAAGACAAAGGAACTAGGATTAAAATCAAGAATCACCTACCCAGCAAAATGAGTATAATACTTCAGGGGAAAACATGATCATTAAATGAAAAGGAGGACTTTCAGCCATTCTTTTTTTAAATTTATTTATTTAACTTTTAACATTCATTTTCACAAAATTTTGGGTTCCAAATTTTCTCCACATTTGTCCCCTCCCCCAAACCCAAAACACCAAGTGTTCTAATTGCCCTTATCACCAATCTGCCCTCTCTTCTATCATCCCTCCCTTCCCTTGTCCCCAACTTCTCTTTTGTCCTATAGAGCAACATAACTTTCTATACCCCTTTACCTGTATTTCTTATTTCCTAGTAGCAAGAACAGTACTCTACAGTTGTTCCTATAACTTTGAGTTCTAACTTCTCTTCATCCCTCCCTCCCCACCCATTCCCTTTGGGAAGGCAAGCAATTCAATATAGGCCATATCTGTGTAGTTTTACAAATGGCTTCCATAATAGTCATGTTGTGTAAGACTAACTATATTTCCCTCCATCCTATCCTGCCCCCCATTGCTTCTATTCTCTCTTTTGATACTGTCCCTCCCCAAGAGTGTTGACTTCAAATTGTTCCCTCCTCCCATTGCCCTCCCTTCCATCATCCCCCCCCATCCTGCTTATCCCCTTCTCCCCCACTTTCCTATATTGTAAGATAGGTTTTCATACCAAAATGAGTGTGCATTTTATTCCTTCCTTTAGTGGAATGTGATGAGAGTAAACTTCATGTTTTTCTCTCACCTCCCCTCTTTTTCCCTCCACTAAAAAGTCTTTTGCTTGCCTCTTTTATGAGAGATAATTTGTCCCATTCCATTTCTCCCTTTCTCCTCCCAATATATTTCTCTCTCACTGCTTAATTTCATTTTTTAAAGATATGATCCCATCCTATTCAATTCATTCTGTGCTCTGTGTGTGTGCATGTGTGTGTGTGTGTGTGTGTGTAATCCCACCCACTACTCAGATACTGAAAAGTTTTGACAGTTACAAATATTGTCTTTCCATGTAGGAATATAAACAGTTCAACTTTAGTAAATTCCCTTATGACTTCTCTTTGTTGTTTACCTTTTCATGCTTCTCTTCATTCTTGTGTTTGAAAGTCAAATTTTCTTTTCAGCTCTGGTCTTTTCATCAAGAATGCTTGAAAGTCCTTGATTTCATTGAAAGACCATTTTTTCCCCTGAAGTATTATACTCAGTTTTCCTGGGTAGGTGATTCTTGGTTTTAGTCCTAGTTTCTTTGACTTCTGGAATATCATATTCCACACCCTTCAGTCCCTTAATGTAGAAGCTGCTAGATCTTGTGTTATCCTGATTGTATCTCCACAATACTTGAATTGTTTCTTTCTAGCTTCTTGCAATATTTTTTCCTTGACCAGGGAACTCTGGAATTTGGCCCCAATATTCCCAGGAGTTTCTCTTTTTGGATCTCTTTCAGGTGATGATCTGTGGATTCCTTGAATACTTATTTTGCCCTCTGGTTCTAGAATCTCAGGGCAGTTTTACTTGATAATTTCATGAAAGATGATGTCTAGGCTCTTTTTTTTATCATAGCTTTCTGGTAGTCCCATAATTTTTAAATTGTCTCTCCTGGATCTATTTTCCAGGTCAGTTGTTTTTCCAATGAGATTTTTCACACTGTCTTCCATTTTTTCATTCTTTTGGTTTTGTTTTGTGATTTCTTGGTTTCTCATAAAGTCATTAGCCTCCATCTGTTCCATTCTAATTTTGAAAGAACTATTTTCTTCAATGAGCTTTTGAACCTCTTTTTCCATTTGGCTAATTCTGCTTTTGAAAGCATTCTTCTCCTCATTGGCTTTTTGAACCTCTTTTGCTAATTGAGTTAGCCTATTTTTCAAGGTTTTATTTTCTTCAGCATGTTTTTGGGTCTCCTTTAGCACGGTGTTGACCTGTTTTTCATGCTTTTCTTGCATCTCTCTCATTTCTCTTCCCAGTTTTTCCTCCACCTCTCTTATCTGATTTTCAGAATCCTTTTTGAGCTCTTCCACGGCCTGAGCCCACTGAATATTTATTTTGCCTGTTTGGGATACAGAAGCCTTGATTTCTATGTCTTTCCCTGATGGTATGCATTGTTCTTCCTCATCAAAAAGGAAGAGAGGAGATATATGTTCACCAAGAAAATAGCCTTCTATGGTCTTACTTTTTTTCCCTTTTCTGGGCATCTTCTCAGTAAGTTACTTGACTTCTGAGAGTCCTCTCCACCCCCACCTCGCCTCCAGATCCACCCAGCCTCCACCCAGCCAGCGCTTGGGGTCTGAGATTCAAATGCTGCTTTCCAACCTTAGGGCTTTGGCAGGTGGGGCTGCTATTCAGTGTGAGATTAAATTCAGGTGCTCAGGTGGGGGCAGGGCCACCACAAGGGGCTCAGTTCCCTCAGGGAGTTTATGTGGAGAGCTTCAACAATGGATCCAAGCTCCTGCCTGCTCTGGGAGCCCTGTTCGCTTCTGCCTCTGTTGCTGCTTCCCAAGGGGGCCTGAGCCATGGGGGTACCCCACTCCCCTCTCTGCTAACTGAAAAGCCCCTCTCACCGACCCTTGATGCCTGTGGGTGGAGGGACCTGCTTGGCTGCTGGAGATTCTGTCCCTGAAGCCTGCTCAGATCTGCTCCTCTCGGTGCTGCACAGCCAAGCCAGGGCTGGGCTCTGCTCCGGGCCTGGTGCGCAAGGGACCTTGCAGGTCAGTCCTTCAGATCTCTCTGGAACAGAAATCTCTTCCTCTCTGTTGTTGTGTGGCCTCCGCTGCTCCCAAATTTGTTAGTTCTTCCTTATAGGTATTTTATGGGCTATGGGTTTGGAGCTAGCATATGTGTATCTTTCTACTCTGCCATCTTGGCTCCTCCCCACTTTCAGCCATTCTTGATGAAAAGACCAGAGCTGAATAGAAAATCTGACTTTCAAACACAAGAATCAAAAGAAGCATGAAAAGGTAAACAGGAAAGAGAAATCATAAAGGACTTACTAAAGTTGAACTGTTTACATTCCTACATGGAAAGATAATATCTGTAACTCTCAGTATTTGGGTGGATGGAGGGATTATATACATATAGACAGAGTGCACAGGGTGAGTTGAATAAGAAAGGATGATATGTAAAAAAAAATAAAATTAAGGTGTGAGAGAGGGCTATATTGGGAGGAGAAAGGGAGAAATGGAATGGAGTAAATTATCTCTCATAAAAGAGGCAAGAAAAAGCTTTTCGAATGGAGGGGAAAAAGGGAGGTGAGATGGAAAAAGTGTAGCTTACTCTCATCACATTTGACTTAAAGAGGGAATAACATGGACACTCAATTTGGTATGAAAATCTATCTTACACTACAGGAAAGTAGGGATGAAGGAGATAAGTGGATTGTGGGGGGAATGATAGAAGGAAGGGCAAATGGGAGGAAGGAGTAATTTGAAGTAAACACTTTTGAGGAGTGACAAGGTCAAAAGAGATAATGAATAAATAGGGGACAGGATAGGATGGAGGGAAATACAGTTAGTTTTTCCCAACATGACTATTCTGGAAATCTTTTGCATAACTACACATATATAGCCTATATTGAATTGCTTGCCTTCACATTGGGGATGTGTGGGGAGGGAGGAAGGGAGAGAAGTTGGAACTCAAATATTTAGGAGCGAATGTTGAGAATTGTTTTTGCATACAACTGGGAAATAAGAAATTCAGGTCATGGGGCATAGAAGTATATCTTTCCTTACAAGAAAAGAGAGAATATGGGGATAAGGGAGGAGAGGGGTATGATAGAAGAGAGGGCACATTGGGGGAAGGGATAATCTGAATGCATGGTGTCTTGGGGTAGGGGAGAGGAGAGATGGGGAGAAAATTTGGACCTCAAAATCTTGTGGAAATGAATGCTGAAAACTAAAAATAAGCAAATAAATTTAAATAAAATAAACTGCCATAAGAAAAGAAAGGAGACCTTAATAAACCCACTACCTGTCAGTATAAATAATGTCCTTCTCTTTCCCTATCTCTTATAAATGCACAAAGCCTTCAGTAAATACTAAAAATGGATTTTTAAACCTAGAAGAAAAACAAATGCATAAGAAAAATATTGGTACATGCAGATTCTATTTCTAACAAAGACTTTTTGAAAAGTATGTAATATTAGGTAATTTATTTTATTAACACAGCTGAGAATAATGAACCAGGCCTAACATGCTCAAACAATTCTCCTTCAAAACTATGACATATCTGTGATCTCTTTAATGTAAGTAACTGTCTTCACTGGCACAAATTTACATCTGTCCATGCCCTCTCAGAAGTAATGGTTTCATTGATTTAATTGCAATTCCTAGAGCAGGAAGTAAAAAGTTGAAGAGAGGGGTGAGTGGGTATAGATATGCATCCAATGACAGGGAAGAAAATGACTAAGGTGAAGAGGAAGGGTCCCAAAACAGGAATTGAACCTGAGTGCCTTAGTTCCTTCTGGGCATGGTCTCTGAAGGTCATACCTGTTTCTGCATTTGTAAAATGAGGACAATCATTTTGCCTACCTATCTGGTAGAACTGTTGTGAGAACCAAATAAGATAATGTACATAAAGCATTAAGGAGTTATATAAATGACCGTGATTATCTTTATTTTAATGGGAAACACAAAGGCAATAATTATGGATGCTGTAGCAGAGAGAATAGGAATACACAAAGCACAATGCACTTATAAAAGCCATCAGAGAAGGAGAAGGTTATTTTATTAACATTCACAAATACACAGCAGCCTCCTTAGGGATTTCATTTTTCCTCTTCAGTTTGTGTGTGAGGATTAGGGGAATCTTTTGAATGCTAAAGTACACGAAGCTAAGATCAGTACTATGAGTTGACAAATATTTACCTGCTCAAGATGTATAGATATAGATATAGATATACACACAAACACACACACACATACACACATATATATACATATACAAGCACATATGTAAGGATATGTGTATACAGATGCACAATATATATGTGCATGGATGTGTGTGTATTTATTTTTCTCTTTCTTTATATTTATATAATTTAACAGTAATGACAGAATTGACAAATTGCTTTAAGGTGGCAAATTAAGGATGAACTGGACAATTTAAGGTTTTGTCTGAGTTTCTTCCTAAGAGTTCTCAGTACTCACTTCCAGAAGCTTATACTTTAGGAGCAAAAGAGGCACCCAAGGAGGGGCATGAATTTAGTGCCCATTTGGCACAATTTAGCTCAGTTCTCTTTCATGACTATAGACAGATACTGGCTCTCTCTCAAATAAATGTCTTTAATCAAAAGAGATTTGCTCAAGAATGACTAGGAAAACCCAAGAGAACAAAATAAGAGAAAGAAAACTAGACCAATTCCCTTAATGAATATCCATGCAAAAATTTTAAATAAAATATGAGCAAGGAGATTATAGCAATATATCACACAGATTGTACATTTTGAGCAGGTGAGATTTATACTAGGAATGCAGGACTGGTTCAATATTATGAAAACTGTCAGCATAATTGACCTTATCAGTAATAAAAAAAGATAATGTGATTATATCCATAGATTCAGAAAAAACCTTTTGACAAAATACAATACCTATTTCTATTAAAAACATCAGAAAGCATAGGAATCAATGGAACCTTTCTTAAAATGATAAGTAGTATCTATGTAAAATTAAGAGCAAGTATTAAGTGTAATGGGAATAAACTTGAAGTCTTCCCTATAAGATCAGGAGTGAAGCAAGGATCTCCATTATTACCACTATTATTCAATATTGTACTAGAAATTCTGGCTGTAACAATCAAGAAAAAGAAATTGAAGGAATTAGAATAAGCACTGAAAACAGAACTATCACTCTTTGCAGATCATATGATGGTATAGTTAGAAAACCCTAGAGAATCAACTAAAAAAACTAGTTGAAACAATTAACAACTTTAGAAAAGTTGTAGTACACAAAATAAACCCACATAAATCACCAGAATTTCTATGTACTGAAAACAAAATGAAGTAGGAAGAGATACAAAGAATAACTCCACTTAAAATAATTGTAGACAATATAAAATACCTGAGAGTCTACCTACTGAGACAAACTCAAGGATTATTTGAATACAATTACAAAACACTTTTCACACAAATATAAACAGATATAAACAATTGGAGGAATATTAATTACTCATAAGTAGCCTAAGCCAATTATAATAAAAATGACAAATCTGTTTGGTTAATTTACTTATTCAGTGCTATACCAATCAATCTACCAAAGTATCATTTTATAGTGCTAGAAAAATAGTAAAAATTCATCTGAAAGAAGAAAAGGTGAAGAATATCAAGATAATTCATGAAAAAAAAAAACAGTGAAGGAAAGTGGCCCAACAGTTTCAGATTTCAAACTATAAAGTGGTAATCATTGGAACAATCTGGTACTGGCTAAGTAATAGAGTGCTGCATTAGTGGAACAGATTAGGTACACAATACACAGTAGTAAATAACAGTAGTAGTCTAATTTTTGATAAACCCAAAGATTCAAGCTTTTGGGGTACAGACTCATCATTTGACAAAAATTACTGAGAAAACTAGAAAACACTTTGGCAGAAACTAGGCATAGATCAACACCTCACACCATATACCAAAAGAAGGTCAAAATGAGTACATGATTTAGACATAAACAGTGATATCATAAGAAAACTAATAGAGCACAGAAAAATGTACCTATCAGATCTATTAATAAGGGAACAATATGTAGATACAATTATGATAAGCAAAACAGTTAATTTTTATTACATGAAATTAAAAAGCTTTTACACAAATGAATGCAGCCAAAATTAAAAGGAAAACAGGAAACTGGGAAAAACAATTTTATAGCAAATTCCTCTGATTAAGGCCTCATTTCTTAAATACATAGGAAACTGAGCCAAATTTATAAAAATAAGAAAAATGGCCAAAGGATATGAACAGGCTGTTTTCAGGAAAAGAAATCGAAGCTATCAATAGTCACATGAAAACATGCTCTAAATCACTACTGATTAGATAAATGTAAATTAATACAACTCTGAGATAGCACCTTAAACTTATCAAATTGGCTAACATGACAGAAAAGGAAAATGAAAAATATTGGAGGGTCTGTAGAAAATTGGAAGACTAATTTACGATTGGTAGAATTATGAATGAGTGTAGCCATTCTGGAAAACAATTTGGAACTATGTCCAAAGGGCTATAATACTTTGTGTTTCCTTTAGCCCAAGAATGCTACTACTAGGTCTGCACCCCAAAGAAAGTTTTCAGAAAGGGAAATAGCTCTATGTACAAAAATATTTATAGCAGTTTTTTTTGTGGTGGCAAAGAATCGGAAATCAAGTTGGGGAATGGCTGAACAAGTTGTGGCATTTGATTGTGAAGGAATGCTATTGTGCTATAAGAAATGTTGAGCAGGATGGTTTTGGTTTTTGGAAGATTTATTTGAACACATGCAAAATGAATTCAGCAGAACCAGAACATTTCACACAGTACCAACAATATTGTAAGGATGATCAACTGTGAAAGACTTAGCCACTCTAGTCAAAACTGATCCAAGATAATTCTAAAGGACCCATGATGAAAAATGCTATCTCCCACTAGAGACAGAATTGGTAGACTCTGAATGCAGAATGAAATATATTTTTAATTTCCTTATGTTAATATTTTGTTTGTGTTTTCTTTTGCAACATGGCTAACATGGAAATATGTTTGGTGTGATTTCACATGTATAACAAAAATCTAAGTGCTTGACTTTTCAAGGAGGGTGTAAAGTTGGAACAGAGAGAGAGTTTGGAACTCAAAATTTAAAGAATAATTTCATATGAAATTGGGAAATACTTAATGAAATAAAAAAGAATGACTAGACAGATCACCAGAAGTCTATACTAGGGACACAAGTTTAGCCCATATTAATGACCCACTAATGTGTCCATATAATAAGGCTAGTACCATTACCCTAATATCAAACATGCACAATTGATAACAATTTAAGAAAGAGCTAACCTTTAGAATGCTGTCTTCTGCTTTAATACCTACAAAAACCATATGTGAGCTAATGTGAAGAAATAGGTGCTCATTTTATTTTTTTTATTAATTTTTAACATTTATTTTCTTTTCTTTTTTTTAAACTTTTAACATTTATTTTCACACAATTTTGGGTTACAAATTTTCTCCCCTTTTTTCCCCTCCCCCCCCCAGACCCAAGCTTTCTAATTGCCCCTGTGACCTATCTGCTCTCTCCTCTATCCTCCCTCCCTGCCCTTGTCTCCATCTTCTCTTTTGTCCTGTAGGGCCGGATAGCTTTCTTGACACCTTAACCTGTATTTCTTGTTACCCAGTGGTAAGTACATTACATTTGGTCCTAACACTTTGAGTTCTAACCTCCTTAGCTCCCTCCCTCTCTACCCCTTCCCCTTGGAAGACAGGCAGTTCAATATAGGCCATATCTGTTTAGTTTTGCAAATGATTTCCTTACTAGTTGTGTTGTATAGGCCTAACTATATTTCCCTCCATCCTGTCCTGTCCCCCATTACTTCTATTTTCTTATGGTCCTTTCCCTCCCCATGAGTGTCGACCTCGTATTGCATTCTCCTCCCCATGCCCTCCCCTGTATCCTCCCCCCCATCCTGCTTGTGCCCCTGTTCCCCACTCTCCTGTATTATGAGATAGGTTTTCCTATCAAAATGATTGTGCATTATATTCTTTCCTTTAGTGGAATGTGATGAGAGTAGACCGCATGCTTTTCTCTTGCCTCCCCTCTTTATCCCACCACTAATAAGTCTTTTGCTTGCCTCTTTTATGAGAGATAATTTGCCCCATATAACTTCTCCCTTTCTCCTCCCAATATTTCTCTCTCACTGCTTGATTTCGTTTTTTTTTTTTTTTTTTAGTATATGATCCCATCCTCTTCAATTCACTCTGTGCACTCTGTCTCTATGTATGTGTGCGTGTGTGCATGTGTGTGTGTGTGTACTCCCACCCAGTGCCTAGATACTGAAATGTTTCAAGAGTTATAAATATTGTCTTTCCATGTAGGAATGTAAACAGTTCAACTTTAGTAAGTCCCTTATGATTTCTCTTTGCTGTTCACCTTTTCATGGTTCTCTTCATTCTTGTGTTAGAAAGTCAAATTTTCTTTCCAGCTCTGGTCTTTTCATCAGGAAAATTTGAAAGTCTTCTATTTCATTGAAAGACCATTTTTTCTCCTGAAGTATTATACTCAGTTTTGCTGGGTAGGTGATTCTTGGCTTCAGTCCTAGTTCCTTTGACTTCTGGAATATCCTATTCCATTCCCTTCTATCCCTCAATGTAGAGGGTGCCAGATCTTGTGCTATCCTGATTGTATTTCCACAATACTTGAATTGTTTCTTTCTAGCTGCTTGCAATATTTTCTCTTTCACCTGGGAATTCTGGAATTTGGCCACAATGCTCCTAGGAGTTTCTCTTTTTGGATCTCTTTCATGCGGTGTTCTGCGGATTCCTTGAATATTTATTTTGCCTTCTGGTTCTAGAATCTCAGGGCAGTTTTCCTTGATAATTTCATGGAAGATGATGTCTAGGCTCTTCTTTTGATCATGGTTTTCAGGTAGTCCCAGAATTTTTACATTGTCTCTCCTGATTCTATTTTCCAGGTCAGTTGTTTTTCCAATAAGATATTTCACATTATCTTCCATTTTTCGAATCTGCGCGGTATGTTCTGAGATATCTGTCTTTCTCGAAAAGTCCAAAGCTTCCATCTGTACCATTCCAGATTTGAAAGATCTATTTTCTTCAGTGAGCTTTTGAATCTCCTTTTCCATTTGGTTAATTCTGCTTTTGAAAGCATTCTTCTCCTCATTGGCCCCTTGCACCTCCCTTGACAGCTGAGTTAGGCTAGTTCTCAAGGTGCCAATTTCTTCAAGATTTTTTTGGTTCTCCTTTAGCCGGGAGCTGATCTGCTTTTCATGCTTCTCCCTCATCCCTCTCATTTCCCTTCCCAGTCTTTCCTCCACCTCTCTAACTTGATTTTCAAAATTCCTCTTGAGCTCTTCCATGGCCCGAGCCCATTGGGTGGGCTGGGACACAGAGTCCTCGATTTCTGTGTCTTTGCCTGATGGCAAGCCTTGTTCCTCCCCATCAGAAAGGAAGGGAGGAAGTGATTTTTCTCCGATAAAGTACCCTTCAATAGTTTTATTTCTTTTCCCTTTTCTTGGCATTTTCTCCAACCAGTGGCCTGACCTCTGAATGTTCTCCTCACACCCACCTCGCCTCCTGGTCCTCCCAGCCAGCGGTTGGGGACTGAGATTCAAATACTGCTTCCCGCCTTAGGATTTTCGGTGGGGGCAGGGTTGCTTTTCAGTGTGAGAATTAAGTTCAGGTGGTCAGGGGCAGGGCCGCCTCTCTGGCTCAATTCCCTCAGGGGGTTTATGCACAGACCTTCCACAATGGATCCAGGCTCCTGCCCATTTGGGGAGCCCCCGTCGGCAGCCGCCTCTCAGCCCCCACCTCCCAGGGGGGCCCGAGCCTTGGGGGCACCCCACTCCCCTCTCAACCCGCCAAAGAGACTCTCTCACCTACCCCTGTCAGTCACCTGTTGGTGGGGGGGCCCGTGCTGCTGCTGAAGATCCCGCCTCCGGAGCCCTCTCAGATCTGTGCCTCTCAGAGCCCTGGCCGCCACCGCCGCAGGTCCGGGCTGGGCTCCGCGTCTGCAGCGCGACGGACCTTTTGCGAGAGGTTTGCAGGTCCCTCTGTGGGTGGGGGGACCCTCGTGGCTGCTGGAGATCCCGTCCCCGTAGCCCTCTCGGATCTCCTCCCCTCAGTGTCGCGGCCGCGGCAGGGCCGCACTGCGCTCCCTGTCCCGGCGCCCAGTCCGCGGCGCGAAGGACCCCCCGCGAGAGGTCCGCAGGTCTCTCCGGAGCTGAAATCTCCCTCGCTCCAATACTCCGTGGTCTCTGGGTGCAGAATTCGCCCTGGCTTGGTCCCCTCTAGCCATTCTGTGGTTTGTGTGTTCGGAGCTATGTGTATGTGCGTCTTTCTACTTCACCATCTTGGCTCCGCCCCCCCATAGGTGCTCATTTTAAACAGAAATTATATATTCTGCTTTAAACAATGTACTTGATTCATAGACTATACAATTAATTTAGTAACATGGAACCACCCACTGCCCACCTGCTTCTATCACTAGATAATCCTAACACTAGCCACAAATGAGCCAGTCAATTTTCTAAAATTAAAATAAACACTAGGTAGCTTATAAAATCATCTCAACATTTAAACTGTGAAAAAAAATCTAGAATAGAATTCAAGTTATTTCTGTTCAGTAGTTCTCTGAAACTTAAAGGGCCCACTTTTTTTAGGCCACTTTTGCTTCCAAATGCGTACTCATTAACAGATGCACATCAACCTGGAAGAACAGGACTGTCCTGGGGAACTTTGGTCTGGCTAGTTTAAATTGATTTTTTTCTCTCAGTGACTTCATTGAAGACATAGTTGGCAGGCTTATCACATTTGCAGATAACATAAAACTTGGAGGGATATAACTAACATAGCAAAAGACAGACTCTGGATGCAAAAATACACTGACAGACTAGAACACAAGGCCAAATCTAATGAGATAAACTTATTAATAACTATTAATGCCAAGTCTTCCACTTGAGTTAAAAAAACCAAGTTCAAAAGCTCAAGGTAGGTGAGACAATATTTTATCAGAAAACAAGCTGGAACTGCAACTGTCTACAAGTTTAACTATAAAACATGGTAGCCAAGAAAGCCAGTACAATGTTAGCCATATTGAAAGAGTCATAGTTTATATGATTAGTGATGTGATAATTCTTCTACCCTGGGCAGACCACCTCAGCAATATTATGCTTGGTTCTGCATACCATATTCTAAAAAGCAGATTGATAACTGAAGGGTTTCCAGAAAAATATAATCAAGATGTCTTGAGTTTACAACACATGAAAATCCATGAAAGGAACTAGAGATAGGTTGCTGGAAGAACTAAAGATTGGCAGGATGCAAGAGTTGTGTTCAGGAATCCGATGCACCATGATGTGAAAGATAGGCTAGGTTTGTCCTACTTGACTGCAGAGGGTAGGCCTGGAGTGAAAGTTTTCAGCCTGGAAACAATGTGTGAAAGTTTCACTGGGGAGCAAGAGACGAAAAACTTTCTAAATCTGGAGGTTTCCAAAGACTGAATGCTCTGCTTTTGGAAGTTCCTTCTTACTGAAAGTTACATGATGACTGCTAGTTGATTACTTCTCAGATAAGGAATAGAGGGAATCCTTATTCAAGATTGTCTAGACTAGATGACTATTGAGATATCTCTCAGTGTTTAGATTTTGCAATAAATCACTCATGGTGCTTGTCATTAAGAAGCTTAAAATCGGGTCAAATTACAAAGAGAAAGAAATAACTTTTTAAAATTACAATTTACATTCGGAAATTAGTAAGCAAATTTTAGCACATATCTGATCAGCTCTTTGGGATTCAAGATATATGAACATTTTATTAATTCTAGTATCTGTCCTCCTTTTCTAGAAGCAGAATATACCTGGAAGCATCTCTCCAGAAAAGAAATGTATTTGAAGGGCTAGATTCACCCACACAAAGTGGGCAGGATAAAAAGCAAACAGATCATTCTTGGAAGAGTCCTAGTTCACTTAAGTCTTTGCCTACTAATGCCATTCTCTGCCCTACTGGACTCCAGATTTTTGTCTGCATTGATCTTGGAGACTAGAATATTCCTCCAAATTTGCAGGACTCCTTGGATTCTTGACCCATAGCCTACTCTGATCTCATGTCTGTCTGAATGTCACGGACCAAGTGTGGTATCGGATTTAGAGTCAAAGCATGTAGTTCATATACTGACTTTGGTAACTACTACTTGTGTGACCTTGGGCAAATCATTCATTTTTCTGAGTCTCAACTCCTTCCTGTACAAAATGAGGCATTTAAACTAGATGGTCTCATGTGTTTTATTTATTTTATTTTTTACTAGTTCTAAAACTATAATGTGTTGAGTTTTGTTGGAATCCCTGGAAGCTCAGTCCTAGCTTGGGCACATCAATTGAACTAATATTCATGAGTTTGGTAACATGCAAATGTCATAATTACAGGTGTTGGTGTTTCAGAGACAGAATGTAATGGGACCTACTGTTTCAGGGATATAATACTAAATAGATACATTCAGGATAATGATGTGGGGTAGGGAGAGGGAAAAGAAGAGGGGGAATAGAAAGGCAAAGGGAAAAGGAAAGAGAGAGAGAGAGAGAGAGAGAGAGAGAGAGAGAGAGAGAGAGAGAGAGAGAGAGAGAGAGAGAAACACAAAACTATGAGAATCCGAAACGGTTTCCAATAGGAGATGGTATGGGAGTTGAATCCAGAAGAAACCCAAAAATTCTAAGAGACAGAAGTGAGGACAAGTGGTTTTCAGGTGTGGTGGACAACCTGTGCAAAGTTAGAGGTAGGAGATGAAGTGCCCAGTTCAATTTCAGGGAATAGTTCAGTGGAGTAGTTTGGGTGCAATGTTGGGCGCAATTGCATAAAGAAGAACTATGTGAAATAAATCTGGACAGGTAGCCTGAAGCCAGATTGTGAAGGGTTTGAAATACCAAACTCCTTCCTCTGCTGCTGTCCAAGTCCCAGTGTGCCACCAAAAAAAGTTCTCTAATTCCGATTATTAATAGATGGCCTCAGGATTGGCTAGCTATCTTAATCTCTGGAACAGACACACACACACACACACACACACACACACACACACACATACACGCAATTTACCCACCTACCATCACAGAACATTAACCAAAGGCAAAAACTCCAAAATGAAGCAATTTAATTTTTACCAAACAAATCAAAGTATATGTTATTTTTCCATGATAGGAATTTCCTGGCCTTTCTTAGAACATTGATCTAAGATTTCCCAAAGGAATGGAAAGAGTTCTAGGAAATGTTTGATACTACTGGCTACTACTGATTCTCTGATACTCATCCCCCTAGAGACCTTAATATCTTTTGTTTGGACTGAACTTATAAGGAATGATTTTATCCCCAAATGACTTCCAAGAATCCTCTCCTATACTAGACCTAAAGTTCAGTATCACTCTTCTCACTGCTGTGTAATTTCTCTGCATGAACATTCAAAGCAAATGATCGCATACTGCATAGAATCTACTCAATACATATGTCAAAACAAGTTTCTCAGCCAAGAACTGTTAATTTTATTTGACCTGGAAAAGGATAATGTTAGTATATTTATTTAGACTTCAATGATCTTTAAGAAGCCAAAGAAATTAACATAGATAAAATAAGATTCTTACTAAAAAATCTTTCTCAGTATCACTAATGTGACTGGGGAAACTGAGACACAGTGTGCCGAATGATTTGGGACTCCTCTAGCATAGCAGAATCAGAAGACACATGTTAAATTCTTAGTAAACATCTTCCTCATTCAATCAGTCAATCAACAAGTATTTATTAAGCCCCTCATATGTGCCAGGCAACTGTGTTAGGCACTGGGGATATAAGCACATAGAATGAATCAGTTCCTACTATCAAGCAATTAATATTCTAATAGGGGAGGACACATGTGTATGTACATATATAAATATATGTGTATGTATTTATGTGTATATATATATATATATGTATGCAAATGTGCATATATGTATGCTAATAAGTAAATGTGTGTATGTATACCTATATATAATTAATGCTTAAACTGAACTAAGACTTTTGGACATTTGGTATACATGTAGCATGAATATAAAGTAATAAATACAAATCTATACTCAGCAGTTAAAAATACAAGGGCGTTTGAAATGTTTTCCTAATAACAGCTTTCAATTTTTCTTCCTGAACTCATTGTTTAAATTTTTGACTTCTGGGGGCCAAGAGAACAAATTTGATTCTTCTACATGTCAGCCCTTCAAATACCTAGCAATGATAATTATGTGCCTTTAAGTCTTCTCTTAAACATCCCCAGTTCCTTTACTGATCCTCATAGATTCCTCAAGGCCATTTGCCATTCTGTATGTCCTCCTCCAGATGTTTTTCAGCTTAGCTATTAAGCACATTCATGATCAATGTCACTTATAAAAAAATCTAAATTATTCCTCCTTTCCATTCCTGTTCTCTGATCAATTACCTGAAGACATATTTTACTGTGACGATTATAAAATATGAAAGAAAAAAAAGCCCTGGCTACAAAAGGTAATAGTTTTCTGCATTTTACAGAAAAATCTACCATCTAATTTTAAAATAAAATCTTGCAATTTCAAATAATTTCCTAGACTCATTCCTTTCTTTGGGGGAATGTAAGAGGGTGGCAGGCATAAGAGAGGATAAACGAGCCTTTCCAAGAATATCTGGTTAAAGGAAAGTTTTACAAAAGTAGTTTTTTATACCTTTGAATCAAGCATTAGCAAAGCAGGTCCATTCCTGGAAATGGTTACTAGGGCCAACTGCATTCATTAGGTAAGCTCTTCACACTCTCTTTATCCCAGCCCTCAGCCCCACTGCTAGGGAGAAGAGTGGGAAGTGGGAAGGATATTAACACATGGCCAATCTTCTACCAGCGGAAAGAACAGCACTTCTCAACACTGCACATCTGATGCTTTTCCTCTTCATTGCCAGGACAAAATGATAAACCATAGGTTCTTTACATAAGTCCAATTATGGGTCATCTTACCAAGGCTCAATTATAACTATAAGCTATCTGATAGAGTCCAGGTGCCCTGTTCTAAAATAGGTCAACCCCACTTTACACCACACATATCTTCCTCTTTTATGTCACATACATATAGCACATTACTATAACTCAAATCTAAACCTACATACGCTAACAATAATAATAGCTAGGATTTATAAAGTACTGTACAATTTGCCAGCTGTTTTACATGTTATCTCATTTTATCCCCATAACAACCCTATGAGACAGATGCTATTATTATTCCAGCTTTACTAATAAGTATAAAGGGGTAGAAAGACATTCAATAGCTTATTGAGAGACCTACAACTAAATGTGGCCCTGGACAAGTTACGAGACAGTATTGGATCTTCATTCCTAGTTTAACACAGCCTGCCTCCTCTACCACTTAGCTCTACCTAGAAGAGTACATGACTTTAAACAAATAATTACTAAGCATTCATCATGTTCTATATGTTGGGATATGCATTACCTGAAATGCAAAGAAGGATAAGACATGATTCTTGCCCTCAAGGAGATTGTATTTGGTCAGGAAAAATAACATCCACACTATTTCAAAAGCTGACCATGAGGTTTAAATAACACTCCAGAGTTAGAGCCGGAAGGCACCTCAGCCATCATTGAGTCCAACATCCCCTTTACGAGCAGCTATCAAAGCATCTGAAAATGAACACCATGTTAAACCTTCCTCTCTGTGAGGTAGCTATGACATGATGGGGGATTCAAAGATCACTTGAGTACATTTATGTACCTAACATGTGGATCTCCCTTTCTTATAAAGTTTCTAGACTATATACTTATATATATATGTATATATGTATATATATTCTGTTCTACACAACTTAGCACTTAATTTCATATGCTTATTACTCACTGTCCCACCAGGTCTTTCTGCCTTTCTAGCCTTACTGGGACTTATTTCCCCTCCCACACTCGGGGATCTCACCAAACATCCTTTGTCTGTTCTTCACTTGCAATATTTCATCTACTACTAGTGTGTTTGCTCAGATTGTCTCCCATTCCTGGAATGCTCTTTTTCCTTCCCTGGCCTCACAGGGTCCCTCTCTTCCTTTAAAATGCAACTTAAGCACCATCTTCTGAATGAAGTCTTTCCTGATCTCCTCAGCAATAGTGCCCTCTCTCTCAAACTACCTTTCATTCAACTTCTTTGTATATATTTGCATTAATTACACCTTACATCTAATGTATTATGTATGTTTTTTATAAAAGTGTTGTATCCTCTCTACTCAAGCTCACTGTAAGTAGGGATGATTTCATTCTTTATATTTGTATCTACAGAGCTTAGCATAGTGACCTGCACATAGTAGGTGCTTTGTGAATACTTATAGATTGTCTCCCAAACAAGCTGTAAACTCTGTGAGTAGAAATATCAGATTTCATCCATTCATCTGGAGATATAAGATAACATATAACATATAATAATACATACTATATATATTATAATAAATAATATATAATATAAGAAAATAAGATTGAATTAGGAGACAGGAAACTCATTTCCTGTGTCAGGATCTGCTACTAACTTGCTGCATTACCTGGAGCAAGTTACTCTGCCTCCTGGGCTTCTGTTTCTTCTCCTGTCTAAAATAAGAGGTTTCGACTTTGTGGTCTCGAAGGTCCCTTCCAGCTCTCACATTCCATTATATTACATTATGTTCTCCTTGGACTTTGCTCCCACACCACCAAGCGCAGCAGCGTCAAACATATAGAAATCAAGCAACAAAATGTTTGTCAAGAACTCTGTAAAAAGTCCTGTAAAATTAAATTATTATCTATTTTTGCTATCTATTGCATGAAGCAAGCAATTTCAGAGCATGCAGAAATCCTATGATGAATTATATATTCATTTATTTTCTTACAGTTTCATTAAAGCTGTTTGGCAGAGATCTCTTCCTAGTGAAGGAAATCAAAATCTAAAATCTAAACGTACCAGAATAATTTGACATACTAAAGTTTCTCCGCTTCAAACTGCTGAGAAAAAAAGGAAGAGAGAAAGAGAGATAGACAGACAGACAGACAGATACAGAGAGACAGAGCCAGAGAGAGCACAGAGGAGAGGATAAGATTGAGAAAAAGGGAGGCAGAGGAAGGAAGAGAAGGATGAGAGAGAGGGAGAAGAAAGGAGCAGGAGGTGGGGGAAAGAGGGAGGAAAAGAGAGGAGGAGAGGAAGGTGATATGTAGTAGGGGAGGGAGATTCTAAAGACTTTTTAAACCTTAATAGCTCCAAAGCCCTCACACTTCATCTTAGAGAGCCCAGTGAAGCATCACACCCTGAGCTGGGGATATCCTTGCTTAGTACCGAACCCTGTGACCTTTGGTGAATGAACAAAAACAGAAAGAGCTATAAAATAAACAACCTGGGCTCATGTGAGGATGCTGCTGCTGGGGTCACTCATATTTCTACTGGAACTATGTTAAAAGATTTCTTTAGGGTTTTTGTTTTGCTCTTCGATAGGATTCTGACAGTGAATTGCACACAATGAATAGGCTTGGAGCAAATATTTTCAGGATTTTCATCCTGTATTTCACTGTTACATTAAAAATAAAAAAATGTGCATTTACACTACAAATCTATTTTATATAACTCAGGAGAGAAAACTGAATTTGTGATACTTAAAAGTCTTTATATAAAAATATATATAAATAAAAATATAATATATTTATAATTTATATTATATATTAATATTATATTTATATATTATATATATGTAATATATAATAAAAATATATACATATATAAATTAAAAATATATAAATACAGGATTGCAGAACACTAGAATGTCACAGCTGAAAAGGAGCTTAGAGATCACCTAATCCAACCTGCTCATTTTACAACTGGGAAAACTGAGGTCCATGGAGGAAGGGGTATAGCATGATCCAGTCAAAAGAGTACTAGAAGTACTGGAAGACCATGATCCAAATCTTATCATCTGCATGGTCTTTCACAAATCACGTAACCTTCTTGGATTTAATTTCTTCCTCCGTAAAATGAAACAGCTGGAGAGGACAGAGTGGTATAAAATAAGGCTGTGGATATTTTAAGCCTCCTACTGTACCAGTAACATTAGCACTTATTGTATCAGGAGGCACCCCGACATACACAGGGGGACCTGCTACCACAGGTTCTTTGAACTGCTTTTCTAAAACGAAGGGCAACTTTTGAAGAGCCAACAATCACTTTAATCAAGCACATGTATTATTCACTTAGTTCAGGGGAAAAAGTCAGCACCCTGAAGTTCAGAGAAAATACAGAGAAATCAAAATCAACAGAGAGGCTTCCAACTATCTGACATACATCACAGATCAACAGATAACTGGCTGACCACACATACATAGTTACCAGAGAGGGAAGCACCACCATCTGGGTTTTCAAAACCAGGGCACTGTTTAACAGCTTCCCAGAGTCTTATCTGGCAGGCAAAGCTCCTTCCCTAAACTAAGCCCCAAAGTAAAACCTCACCTGAGAGAATTTATGCATTTTTATAACCAGAGGGCATCACAATCCATGAGAACCAGTGCCTCATTAACAAAAGTTGTGGGCCTCCCTACAAATCTTACCAGGCCCATTAATGGGTGGGGAAGATCTTTAAATTATTCAATCAAAGGCCCTTAGTTATACTATAACAAAAAATACATTATCAATACACTTATGGATGAATGTATAGCTTCAGTGACTTGTTCATTCAAAATCTTAGAAATTTAAAATTTCCCCAGTTATCTTTAAGAATAATGAGAAATCAGCTGACAGGGTGAAAGAGGTCCTTCTCTTTTCTATGCCCCAAAGTGAGACCAGAAAGTAAAAGCTTGGGGAATGAGGAGTAAGAAACTATTAGTACATGGAACAAATCAGTAGCATTCTGTAGGTCATGACCAATGGAACCGTTCACCTACAAGAGTTAATCAAGCTCCTCCCCCACAGGAGCTGAATGCCTTCTTTGTAGCCCCTCTAGCCCTGCTGTACTATGGAAAATTATAGAAGTGAAAATATAGCCGTGTTCTATTTGAGTGTTGGAAAGGCTTACATAAGGAAGGGTGGGGCTTACATGATACAAAGCTGGCCCTTATGCAATGGCCAGATAAGGTCATGAAAGAGTGCCAGTAATCTTTCTAATACATGGCACACTAGGGTAATAGTGAGGCAGATGGAGTTTGATTCAAAGGGAGGAATATGAAAGTCTCCAAGTTTCCCCTTGGAAAAACAAGCCCAATTTCCATTCATTACTATAATTCATCTGAAAGAGCTAAAAATAAAAATGGAAAGAAATTAGGAAGCAATTAGTCAGAGCTCAAAGCACTTCAAAGAGGCATATTCTTACAGGGTCTGTTCCCACCAAGGGTGCACTCACACAAGCAAAATGAAATGGGTCTTAGAGAGACCTTTTCTGACAACTTGAACAGAAGGCTATAACAACTCTTAAAAATCTCTATTTTCCTTCAAAGCATAATTCAGGGGTCGCCTCTTATTGTAGACCTTTCCTGATCCCCCTCTCCCACCAAGGTCCCAATTATTAATCCTCTCTCCTAGAAAATTACTTTGTATATGCTTTGCATTTTCTTGTATTCTTCTTGTAATTCCACTTTCTCCCTCTCACTGCAACCAATAGAATGTCAGCTCCTTGGAAGGAAGAACTGTTTCACTTTAATCTTTGTATCTCTAGTAATTAGCTCAGGGCTAATGATTGTCCAATTGAACCAAATCAGATTCATCCCATCTTTCTTTTTTCAAAGAGTTTTGCTGCCTTCATCTTGCAGGTATTTTCTTCAGTTTTCTATTTTGCTCATGTAAGTCTATGTCAAAATTCTAAGTAACATAGGGGTAATGGTGTGGAATGTCTTTGGACATTCACATGAGCAGTAGCCTCTTGCTAAAGGGCATCCAGGTTGTTTTGGATCCCTTTTTGATCAGCTTTCCATTGAGTTAT